>NC_135540.1:111653649-111960733 GCF_045843805.1 Urocitellus parryii | reverse complement strand
CAATGGAGGACAGACAGTGGATAATTTTCTAGTTAGAATTCAGTGGTGGAGGCAGGGTGCAACCTGTATATAGGCAGATACTGTAATTATACACACACATACATGAATCTTTCTTGTCCTGAATCTGTCTTGCACTGATAGCAGCCTACTCCATCTGTGTGCAGTCATCTCAGTCAACACGGTCAAGCTTTAGTTTACTTCTTACTATCTGCTGCAAACTTCTTGGCTATTCCTTGGGCCTGGATTTTTTTTCCTCAGGAGAATGAACACAGGAAAGAAGTTCGTGTAGACTCTGGTAGCAGGGTTGAGGCCATTTGGAGACAGAATTCTGGAGTACTCAGTACTCAGATCATAATCTAGAAGAGGTTGCAAGTTTCCTACAGACATGTGTCCTTGTCCTTGTAGGGATAAGAATGACTGTAGGAGGACAAGAAAAGGTCCTGTAAAGAGTAGATTAAGGGTAGCAGCCCCTCTTACCCATTTGTGAGAGGTCATGTTGGTGACACAAAGGAATTCTTGAAGTCTTTCACTAAATGACCCCAAAATATGGGAAATCCATTTCTCCTTCCTATCTTTTTTTTTTTTTTTTGTCACTTAGCCTTAATGCTGGAGATAATTCTCTATAGCCTCTTGCTACTGGAATTCTCTCACCTGGAGACTAATGTTCTTGGATGTGGTACCTGCAAGATGGCTCCATGGTACCCACTTCACCTGAGGGATAGTCCTACAGCTATATAGAGTTAAATATTAGGAAATTAGATTGCTTCAGTCTGCCTTTCCCTCATTCTGCTAGATCTCTCCACTTGTTTTCCTCTTGTCCTGATTACAGATCTGCAGAATTGTTGCATAAATGGACACCCAACTTTAAATCGGTTGCTGGTCTGCCTTTTCATAGGAATCTGTTAATCATGATAAATGATTCTCTTGGACTTTTGTTGGCTTAATTTAGTGGAGAAGTCACATTCATTATTTCTCCATGAGGAGGGAGAGGAGTGAATAAGCAATAATTCTCTCCTTCTAGACTCATAACTGCCTACTTCAATGGTCCTCTATTCCCATTTATCTTCTGCTGATGCAAGGTAGGAAATGGCAATGGGATAGCAGGTAGCTGAAAGATAGCTGAGTTTATTTACTTGTTTCTTAATTAGCCCAGGAAGGGCTGTTTGCTCACAATTATAAGGCAATTTATGCTACAGTCACAGTATTCCATCCAGGGCCAACAGGAAAAGCTGTCAATATCCTAATAAGCATGCAAACAAAATATCCTATGAGAGAAGGTAACATTGCTGCCAATTAAAAAAAATTGACTATTTAGCCAAATATTTACTTTGATCTTTGCCTTTTATATATAGAAAATTTCTTTTATTTCACAGTTATACAAATAGCATAGTTGTAATTGGCTTAAAATGTGTTCTGAGCCATATGCAAGTTACCAAATTAATCCCTTGTCTTTCTTGCCTCACTCCATATTTCTATGCTCCATCTGTCACCGTGCAAGAAGTGTACACAGTATATTCCCACAAACACCAAATCTCAAAAAATCTCCAACGAGTCTGCAATATGTGTTCTTTGCTCCTTTCCTCCCCTCTCCTCTTCTTCAGAGACATTCATGATAGATATTGCTCACATCCCAAGCATCATTTCATGGGCAACCCTAAAGTTGATGTTCTAGGCCTGGTGTGCTGCCTTCACCCACTTCTCTCTTAGTCAAGGGGAACATTTAGGGCTGCCAATGAACAACAGAGAGTGATTATGGGGATAACTTTGAATTCTCTCCAGTTTATATTAAAAGGAAAGCTACTCACAAACTTTATTGCTATTCTTGGTAATAAGTTGCTGCTACAAATTGCACAAGGGATTATGACACTACAGTTGTCAAGCAATTCCATGGAGGTCCTAAAGTAGAAAAATAAATATATAGTAGGATGTTATAATGAAGTGGAGAATTTGACTTCTGAGTGATTCTTGAGAGAGACCCTAAATTATGGTGAGTCCTGGGTACACAACAAGGTCCTATAATCCAGTTTCAATTTCACCAAACACTCATTGACTACTAGGGTACTTTTACATAGTTATGTTTTAGAGCTATCTATGTGAACCATATGAGAATGCTAAAATAAACTCCTATGTGTTTACATGTATGTGGATGTGTGTATAACATACACACAGGAATGATGATTTTACTTATATTATCATACTTAACTCTGTGGGAAAAGTCAGGTTAATTCTATTTCTAGATAAGGAAACAGAGCGGCAAAGAATTTACTTCATTTGCCCAACTTTATACACTTAAGAATCAATGAAGTCATATTGCAGCCCAGGACCTGCTAACTTCAGAACCAATGTTCCTAAAAACTATCTCCTCCTCTCTCTGATTTCTTCTTTAGTTATTTCCTTTATTTAACAAAAATATATGGAGAAAAATTATGTGCCAACTATGTTTCTAGGTGCTGTGTATACTGCAGGGACAATACAGTTTACATCTCCTGGAGCTTACTTTTTATTTAGACTGCTAAGTAATAAGCAAATAACTAGGTATATCCCATCAGGTAGAAATATACACCATGAAGGACATCTCCACAACGTAAGGAGATGAAAATGAAGGATAGCAGTAACAGTTGGGAATAGGAACCAGATGCTATTCTAGAAATGGGGGGGCAGGAAGTCTAAAAATTGATGTGCTTCCCAATGCACTGGCAATTTTATTGAAGTCTGTAAGTTCCACTATTTCTCTGTAAACAATGGGCACTTGTTAGTAGAAACTCTTGGTTGACTACTTGGGAGAGGAAGATCGAAAGTTTGAGCCCATCCCAGACTCAATATATATATTTAAAAAAAAAGCCTGGGGATGTAGCTCAGTGGTAGAACACTTACTTAGCATGCATAAGGCTCTAGGTTCAATCCCCCATATTATAAAGGAAAAAAGAAAGAAAACCATAACTGTTTTCTGTGATTTGTTCTAAGCTCATGTTTTCCTTATATAGCAATATATGCATGTGCTCATAGCATCTCCATAAAAGACAAAAGTTTGCAATCTGTTCCTAAAAGCATGAGAAATGTCTTAGCGTATTTAAAGAGTGTTTTAAGTTATATTGCAAGTAGGATCATATCCTGTGTTTAGGTGAATACCTCTTTGACCAGGATCAAGATTATGTGTTTTGGAAAAAGAAGAAAACTAGATTGAAGAGTAAAAAATTATATGGGTCAAGATTTTGGGAGGGGAGTGGTAAGGCTAAATTGCTAATGGAAGCAGAATGTGAAACCTACCAATCTAAAACAAAAGAAACCTCAATTTTGTTTTACTTAGGAATATAATATACTTGGATCTAGAGGAAAATAAGATGTGAGGCATTTCACGAAGTACATTAGGGCCCTGAATTAGTGTTCAAGAATAAATTTAAGATTAAATTGCAGAATACCAATTAACCAAATTTTGCTAATTTCAATAGTCTGTTATTTTTTTCCAACAATTCAATTACCATTGTAATTTATTTCAACATTTTCCTTAATGATTTTCTCTGAATGATGTTCTCAGATATAACTAACTTTAAAAGTATGCAGAATTCATGCATGTAAAGACTTTACAGTCCATTTCCTTCTTCACAGTTGGAAATGAAATGGAATACCTTGGACTCATGCCCTTCCCTCTTCTTTGCAGTGAACTTAATGAGTTGGAAAGTGAGAGCGAGATGGAGAAAGTCCTTGCTTTGTTAGCGAGTGTAAGAGGAGAGGCAGGCGTGGTACTATGACAGCTGATTCAGTTAATTCCCCCAACCAATTTCAACACCTCCAAAGGTCAGACTCTGAAGCTGAGAACTTCAATGTGGAACTTATGGTGGGAAACGTTCATATAACTCCATTAAATGCTGCAAAGAAATAAATTGCTCTGATTGAACATTTCCAATATCCCCAAGAGAAAACATTTTTTTTATGTCCCATTCTTTCTACTTGAAAATGTTCAATGGATGTATTTTCTTCCTTGCTGTTAGGGAGAAAGCAGAGGTTCAGCAGGGCAGTCCTATTATAGATTTTTATAAACTCAGACAACACCAACTGGGACCAGAGAGTTCTAGAACAGAGTTAAACTTATTTTGGTGCTTTCTTCATTTAGGTTCCTTTGAGCTCAACTTTGAATGAATATATGGGTAAAAATGTTCCAAGTGTCCACTAGAAAGTTAATTCCATAAAAGGCATAAATTAGTTTTTGCCTATTCACTGCTGTTGTCTCCAGTGCATGGAACAGTTCCTGGCACACAGCAGATGTACAATAAATTAAAAAAATAAATGGACCATGGAGCTAGTATGACCCAATATAAGCTTTCAAAATTCAGCTAATGCCTGTAGAATAGAACAGTCCCTGGCACATAGAAAAAAACTCGGTAATGTTAATTCCTTCTCTCCATTCTTTCTTTTTTCTCCTGCTGCAATAAATAGAGGATAATCAAGCCACTAAATTTTCATAAGGGTGTAAGAAGTGATTTATGTCAAGTGTAAAATCTGACAGGTTCAGAGACAAATGTTATATTTGGAATATATGCAACAATAATATTACATATTTAAACCAATCTCCTTGAAAGATGAATACAGTCTCAGACCCATTTTCCAAATAGAACCCCAATACCAATGTTCTTATGTAACTCTTTGAAAACTCTAATGAATACTTGAAAAGAAATAAAGAAAGAAAACCAAGTATTTTCTGCAATTTGTTCAAAGTTCATGTTTTCCTTATAAAGCAATATATGCATGTGCTCAGAGCATCTCCATAAAAGAGAAAATTTTGAGGTGTGAGGTAGGTTTTCTAAGGTGGGAAAGCTCTTCACCTGGTTTCCCCCCAGTATCATGAACTCTTGAGAATGTTTTGGAATCTAATAGACTGTGAAATAGAAATGACAAAAAAGGTATAAATATGGATCTGGCTGAAGATGTTTCAGTATGTTTCTGGAGACTTTAACAATATCATCAATTAGCAGGCAGTGTTTTGGGTTTTGGAAATGGAACTCTGTTTAGACTGCTGCATCAATAATGGATACTTGACAGGAAGGAAGGCATCAGAGCAATTTCCTTCTGTTAATTTATCCTGCTTTGCAGTCTCTAAACAATGCTAAGTTTTGAAGATAGCAGCTCAGCAAAAGTCAGAATGGGAAGATGGCTGGTTTATTCTCTTTTATTGTGTGTTTGAGCCCAAAATTTATACACTTTTCCTCTACCATTTTTTGTGTTTATGGATAATTCTTCATAAAGTATTGGGGAAATATCAGGTAGGTTGCATTCAGGTAGGTAGTTGTATGTCCTTTTAGAAAATGTTATGATTTGGATCTTGAATGTCCTCCCCATACTCAGACCTCCAGAAAGACCTTTATGGTAAAAGCCTTGGTATCCAGGTGGAACTTGTAAAAGGTGGGTTGAGTGGGAGGTCGTTAGAACATTGGGGAGTGGGTCTTCAAAGGACATTGGGGGATGCCAGTCAATCATGGAATGGAACCATTAAAACTACGAGTCAAAGTCAAACTCTCCTGGTTATAAATTGGTTATGTGAGATTTTTTGTTATATTGTAATTGACTAACACAGAA
Organism: Urocitellus parryii; assembly: GCF_045843805.1. Classification (NCBI taxonomy): domain Eukaryota; kingdom Metazoa; phylum Chordata; class Mammalia; order Rodentia; family Sciuridae; genus Urocitellus; species Urocitellus parryii. The sequence continues at coordinate 111,955,162 of NC_135540.1, read as the reverse complement.
AGTGAAAGGCCTTTTGGCTTAGTCACAGACCCATTTATATACATAAATATATAATCTAGTGTAATAAGTAAAACTTTGAACTTAATTCAAAGTTTATTTCTATTATCCTCCAATTGGGGTCTCTCAAGTCTGAAAGGCTGACAGTGGGGAGTGAGAAACAGGGGTTTCTTCTCTAGTTCCCTAACTTGTTCTTCTCATGGTACACCTCAATACCTTTCCCCTGTCCTCTGTAGGGTTTTCGGTTGATGGACAGAGCACAAGTCTTTCATGATCAAATGTAACCTGTCATGCTATCTTCTGGGAGTTTTGCCTTTGCAAGCTGATTTTTCCTCTCATGCTATACTTTTTTGAGTTTATCATTGATACCTCCTTTGGGCCCTTTCAACTCTTGTCTTTATTTAAAAAAAGGAATTATTTTTAACTGATAAATAAAGTGTTTGTATATATTTATGGTGTCCAACATATTTTGAGATATGTGTGCATTCTGAAATGACTAAGTAATTAACATATGTGCCACCTCATTCTTATTGTTTTTTATAGTGAAGACTACCTTCTTAGCAATTTTTAAGAATGCAATACTTTGTTACTAACCATAGTCATCATGTTGGCAATAGATCTCTTGAATTTATTCCTCGTATAAATGAAGCGTTTGTCTAACCAACATTTCAACTGCCCTCCTCTGGATGTATCATGCCGTACCACCCCCCCTGCATAGACTCCTTCATTGGCCTCTGTCATCTGGCTATTCATTTCCCATCACTTGAATGTGTCTCTCCACAGCAGTATTATTGGGCAACATTCACAACAGCTGCAGGCTGCTCCTTGCTTCTTGGCCCACAAGTAGTCTACAAGGAGAAAAGACATTAACCCTTCAGAGTTGGTTTAAGTGCAGTTTGCTCTCCAATGCTGTCTTTATTATGCAGCCATGGCCTCACAGCCAGCCTCTTGCCTGTAGACCTTTCTGTAAATCATAAGGGAAATAGGTCAAGTCAAACTGTCTCTGAGTGTTTTCTTTTTTAAACTCTCTCCTGATTCTAAAGGATAGAAAAATGCCACAGCCCTCCAACAACACATCCAAGAAAATTCTTTCTCTTTTCCTTTTGTGTCTTCAACCTTTTCATGTAGTTCAGATTAGTGAGGTTAGTGATAAAGTAGCTTGATTCTTCTAGCACCTACTCTGCATGTGGATCACTTGGAGATGATGTTAATGTGCAAGATCTGATTCAGTAAGTCTGTCTTCTGTCCTGGGATTGTGCATTTCTTTCTTTCTTTTATAAAATAGTTTTTAGTTATACATGGACACAGTGTCTTTATTTTGTTTATTTACTTCTATGTGGTAACTGAGGATCGAATCCAATGCCTCTCACATGGGAGGCAAGTGCCCTACTGCTGAGCCACACCCCAGCCGTCCTGGGATTGTGCATTTCTAACAAGTTTGTGGGTCATATTCTTGTTGCTGGTTCATGCACCACACTATCTATTCTAGAGAATATCCTTTATGCAATACTTTTGTGAGTTTTATCGGTGATATCTCCTTTGCGCCCTTTGAGACCTCTGAAACTGTGAGCCCCCAAATAAGCTTTCCTCCTCCACAGATGTTCTAGTTCGGTCCTTTACTCACAGCAGAAAAACAGTTGACTAATAAAGTGACTTCTCTGAGTTGGGGAATGCTTCTATAAACTAGGAAGACTGCTGTGCTGGGATATCAAGACAGGGTTCCAGCTCATTCTTTTAATTCTCTATTTTGTTTTGGAAAATTAGCACTAAAGATGAAAGAGTGGTGACTAATGTCCTTGCTGATTCAGTATCACCCATAGAATCTTGAAATGAGGTTAAAGGATATGACAAAATGCACAAAACAAGTTTAAATATGGATCAAAAATCAATCTCTCTCTCTCTCTCTCTCTCTCTCTCTTTTCTCTCTCTCTCTCTCTCTCTCTCTCTCTCTCTCTCTCTGATCTATAAAGCTTATGGAGAAGTTCATTGTCATCACCAGGTGAGAATTCTCACAATGTGAAGGACTGTGCTGCATTATGAAGGATCAGTCCTAGGCAGCTGTAGAATAAGTGAATAACTATAAGTTTTTGAATGCCAGTCTACATAAGGCACTGTGCTATGCCAAAAAGGAATGTGAAATATCCCTGTTCCCATGGTGTTTATAGTTTATTTGTTGAGTGAAAATATACTTCCTTTGGCCATGAATTACAACCAAGACTAAGACCAAGCACAAAAGGAGTTGGGTGCCTCCGAGTTTTATAGAGCTGGTGGCACTTGGGCTTGCCAACATCCCAGAAAGTTTACTGGGAGAATGTTCTTCTCTACTGACCACAATCCTAGTCCTGAACTCCTGAAGGTGGAGAAGGAATAATAAGGAGATCTGATGTTTCCTCTTTCCTAAGCTAAGGAAGGGAAGGGGTCAGTGTGGGCATGATTAGAGTCATCTATGATTCTAGGGACCCACAAATAAGGAGAGACTACAACTTTACTCAATGATTAGACATGGGCTGCATGGAAAACCTAACTTTCCAATATATTATTAAAATAGAGGAAAAGAGAATTAGGGATTGATGGCTTGGTGAGATGTTACTAAAAGAGAAAGCTAAGACCTATCCCATGCATAATTCTCAGCTTAAGTAGATACCCCCCACCCCCATTCCTGGATATTTAGGGTAATGATATAGGAAGCTACAGTCTTCCTGGACAAAAGAGGAAAAATTGGGGAAATGGGGAAAAACTGAGTCATAAACCAGAATGATGTTGCCTGAATCCGTGAGCTGGGGATCAATTAGAAGAGGCTGTAATACCTTACAAAGACTTCCAAAACAAAGTGAGTCTTTGAGAGTTTGCATTCACACCTACCTGTCTCTCATCTAACAAGAACAACTCTCATGCGCCATCAAGCAAATACTGAGTAAAGTGAGATATTTGTGTTTTAATATCTTCCCTCCTAAATTCACATGTTAAAACATCCCCCCCATCAATATAATGGTTTTAGGATGTAGGGCCTTTTGGAAGTGATTCGGTCATGATGGGTAGAGCCTTCAAGATTCGATTAATACTGTTAATATGAGAGTGGGTTAGTAATCACAGGAGTAAGAGTTCCTGATAAAAAGAATGAGCTTGGCCTAATTTTTTCTCTGTGTCATGCTTGCTTGCCCTTCTGCTATGAGGTGATTTTCACAATATGTGCTCCCTTGATCTTGAACTTCTTAGCCTCCCAAACTGAGTGAAATAAACTTCCATTGTTAACAATTTAGCCAGCTTGTAGTATTTTGTTTATAGCAGCAGAAAATGGACTGAGACACAAATACTACTGTATTATTCTGCTTTCTGCTGCTGTAATGAAATGTCTGAGGTTAGGAACTTACAAAGAAAAGAGATTTATTTAGTTTACAGTTTTGGAGATTCAAGAGAATTTGGAGATTTTTAGCACATGTTTGGCTTTGGAAAGGGCCCATCATTCACTGCATTATGACATGGTGGATGACATCATGGTAGGAGCACACGTGTGGAAATAGAGGTCACATGGTAAAACAAGAAGCCAGAAAGAAGGGAAAAGATAGTATTTCTCTTTTTATAGCAACTCATTGTCTCAAGAACTAACTCATTTGGCAAGAGCAGCATTAATCCCTTTTGAAGGCAGTGTCTCTGATGACCTAATGACCTCCCACTAGGCCTCATTTTTTCCACTTCCATCACTTGCCAACATTGACCAAGCTTCAAACACATGAAACTTTGGGAGAAATAAACCACATCCAAAACACTGAAAGTACCTTATTTATTTTGCTACTCCAATTTCTCTAGCTTTGATCATTGAAATCCCAGATGCCTCTTTTGACCCTTTGACATACCCACATGATTGAGGTTTTTGTTTTGATATGACCATGTTTTTATATCTAGTACAATTTCAGCTCTAGTCTTAGAATTGTCAATTTCTCCAAGAAGCTTGAGTTCATTTGAGTGGATAAAGGGTATTAAAAAATATCTGGGTGCTAAGGGTGCTGAGTGTGCTCATTGCTTCAGGGATATTATTGCTTGTAGGTCTTCTCATTTGTCAGAATGATAAAATATATGTGTGTATATTAACCTGTGTGTAACCCTTATCTGTAAATATTTCTGTCTGTCACCACATAAATTAAACTAAACATAAATTCATACCAGTGCCTACAACATGGATATTATCACATGGATTATTGTAGTCTTCCCCCTACCTTGCTTATTTCTAAACTTCCATTTTTAATAGTGAAAAACATGAGTCCCATCATCTATCATTCATTTACTTAATTGTTAAATTTCACTGTATATGTATGAATGTTACAAAATATATTTTAAATAATCTATATTCATATTCAAATATAATTATATAGTTTCATGTGTAATGTAAGTACCCTAATAGAATATCTATTGTAGTATTCCTAATTCTTCTTTCCTGTCTCATATATTGGGGTTGTTGGAAGTAAAATCCATTAAATTTGGGGGTAACCTGTAAGACAATGACCATCTGGGCTTTCTTTCTTTTATAGCAGTCTATCTGTAGTCACTAGTAGTTTATTAAAATTATCTCTCATATTCCATTTGATATGAAATCAATTGATGTGCCCATTATCAGATGAAAAGATAAAGAAAATGTAGTATATATGCAAAATGGAATATTGTTCAGGCATAAAAGAAACAAAATTCTTTTTATTTGTGGCAACATGGATGCACATGGTAAGCTTTATGTTAAAGGAAAAAAAACAGAAAGACTAATATTCTCACTCATATGTGAAAACTAAAAACGTTGGTCTCGTAGAACAAGAGAGTTGTGTAGTGTTGCTAGAGGGTAGGAAGACTGGGAAAAGAGGATGGAGGGGGTAGGATACTTAGGTGAAATGAATAAATGCTAATGTTCTATAGTATGTTAGGGTGACTGTAGTTCACAACAATTTACCATGTATTTTGTATAGAACTAGAAAAGAAGGGTTCAGAGACTCTCAAAACAAAGAGAATGATTCATGTTTAGGGAAAGGGAAGCGCCCATTACTCTGATTTGATCATTACTGATTTTATATACGTATGGAATAACTACACTGTACCCCATAAAAATGTATAATTATTATGCGTGAATTTAAAAAATTTACAGAAGTAGAAAAAAAAGAATAGATGAGGAATAATTACCATTTAAGTATTCTTACCAGCTATGGCATTTTTAGCTTGTGCTCCAGGTGAGTATATCTCAGTTACATCTGTCTGAATGCATCTGTCTCTTCAAATGTCAGGGTGACAATTTGCTCTGCAACCTGCAACCCCAGTTCTTTCATGGACCCAAGGAAAGTCATTACCTTTCACTTTCATCCAGCTTTTTTTTTATTGTAAGGAAGGGATCAACAACCATCAAGCTCTCCATGTTGGAGCTGAAACTGGAAAACCCAAACTATTTGGTTTTAATAATGATGGTGTCATTTGGTATTCTGAAAGAAAACAAGTGGTTTATTTCTATGATCAGATTTCAGCTGTAATATATTGTAATAAATGGGTCAAGGAATGACATTAATTGGCTTTTAGGAGCCTCTTAGTTTTTCCATTTTAATTATATAACCATATTACTTTCCAACAACATCAATAACAACCTTTTTTCTTTAACTTTAAAAATCCCCAACACTTTAGGCCAGGCATGGTGGTGTACACCTGTAATCCCAGCAGCTCCGGAGGCTGAGGCAGGAAGATCAAGAGTTCAAAGCCAGCCTCAGTAAAAGCGAGGCACTGAGCAACTCTGTGAGACCCTGTCTCTAAATAAAATGCAAAATAGAGCTAGGAATGTGGCTCAATGGTTGAGTGCTCCTGAGTTAAATCTTCAGTACCAAAAAAAAAAAAAAACTTATCTACACTTTAGACAATTCACTTTTTAAAAAACATTATTAGCCCTATCCTTAATTTCTACCTTATAATAAAAATTAATCTTCTAAGCATATGCTGGTATTTTATTAATATAGAGATGTCAAAATAATTCAGATTTCTCATTAATTTTAATGGAGTAGAACAATGACTATTGTTTCCATATAAAATATTTCCTAACTTCTTTCAAATATTACTTTTATCCCTCATTAAGTCTCTCTGTCTCTCACTCTGCCTCTCTCTTTTTTTTTTTTTTTTGGAACCAGGGATTGAACCCTGGGTTGCTTAATCACTGAGCCAATCCCTTAGAGACAGGGTCTCTAAGTTGCTTAGGGCCTCACTAATTTGATAAGACTGGCTTTGAACTCCTGATCCTTCTGTCTCAACCTCTGGAGCTGCTGGGATTACATCTATGTGCCATAGTGCCTGGCCCATTAGGTATCATTATTAAGGTTTATAATGATAACATTTAGTCAATTATGAAGTATATTTGCTCTATTTTGTGGTTCCATGACAATTAGTATACATACAGAAATGTATTATTTAAACTCTTTATGCCTCCGTTTCTTCCCCTGGAAAGAGAAATTATAACCATAATATTACCTCATTTTGTTGTTGAGGATTAAAATGAGTTATTGTAAGTGAGATCTCTAGTTTAGAGCCCACATGTGGTAAGCACTAAATGAATGTTGGCTATCATTAGTATCCTTGGTGGTTTCAATGACCATTACTTAGAATAACACTGTGTGTGTTTAAAGCTAGAAGGTTCTTGAAAAGCCATCTTGTCCAGGAATCATGACCTGACTGAATTTGATTTTCAAGAGTTTTGTTGTATAATTATTTTAAAAATTATTTTTAATCTGAATGCCTTTTGAGGTGCCGCAGTCTGGCTGGGCAAACTAACCGGGGGGTGACAAGCAACTTGTGAAGGTTGATACAGCAGGAGCCGCTTTATTACAGGACAGACAAGTATATATACCCAACTAATTACACACAGCTTAACTTAATTAACATAAACTAGATACAGCAGTCAGTCATTAAGGAATCTCCATCATCTTAATGGCTCACTGGCATTACTCAGAAACCACTCCTCCTAGCATACTTCCAGGTGCCATCTTAACCTGGTTGTGGCCCTCATCATGAGGGAGCATTTAACTCTAGCTCCTCAGAATCTCCATTAATCTCTGTCAAATTCCATTTGTCATTTGCCTCCAACATTTGGTTACCTGCTTAGTTCCTGAAAAACCTTTAATTTATGGCCCCTGATTAAAGCTGTTGCTCTCATTTAATACAGAGGCAAATGTCTTCCATACCAAAGCCCCAAAGTTGTGACCATGCTGCAAATAAGATCAGAGACTTGAGTTTCCTAGCCCAATGCTATCCCCACACTCCCTGGTGTCTGCTTTAATTGGAATTGCTTAGATCAAGTCCCCATGTAATAACAATAGACTGCAGGGCTTATCAAAGAGTCACATTTCCGTACACATCAGTGGGAGAGTATGAATTCTTGGGGACAAAATAATCCTCCCTATTAGGAATTTCCCCAAAATGACACAAAACAAAACAAGAAACATAGGAAGATGTGTGGCAATGTTCACACTGTCCTTGCCCACTTTTAATGATATGGGTGGGTCAGGTGAGGGGTATATTTGAGAAGTTCTTCCTTTATAAATCTGGCACATATCCGAACCTAGGGCAGCAACTCAAGCACATCAGTTTTAAATCTCTATGTGAGGAGCTCAACAAACACAGCTGCTCCTCCTGCTGTCTGTAAAGAGGGAGTAAAATTAAAATTATTTGTGTGGGACTAAAGTGTTATAATAGGAAACTATTCTGGTGGTAGGCATGGTAACAACAATGAAATCGTTTCTACAAAATATAAAAGGAAGCAGAATGAGGTGATTAATTTTAGCACTCTAGATCTGGTATGCAACTTGAAGCCTATACAACTAGGAAAGGTGGATGGGTTGTGATTTATTTAAAATGAGATGCCTGTTTTAAAAGTGAATTGAGTTTCGGTGCAAGATTTTACTTTTTCCTTCATATTTTCCTCCTGAAATCAAGAAAGGAAATAAGACAGGATAGGTGCTTGAACATGAATCACTGTCAACCTAGTGGGAGGTTTGAATTAGGACTCTCCTTCAGTAAGAATGAGAAAATAAGAAAAAAAAGTTGACAGTCTCATCCCTCAACAGTCATAGGACTGGGAGAATCTCCTGTAGAATGTTTGTTTACTCTCCATAGGGTGTAAGTAGAATATGCTATTTAAAAATTGGGGCACAAATAGAATATGCTATTTAAAAATTCATTCTTGTGACAAGAAGAGAGATTTCAGGTTGGTGATTTACAATTTGTCATGTGCACCAGAAACACATGGGGCTCTTATTGCAGTAGTGGATTACTGCACCAGCATTAGTGAGGTTGGGGCCTAGGACCTGCATCCAAGACAGCTGAAGCCAGTGACCTATAGACTTACTTTGAGAAGGCATGACGATACATTTGTCTCTTATAGGAATTCTAGAGGATTTAATCTCTACCTGCCACCTCCTATTCTTAGCTTTATTTTAGGGACAGAAAATAAGACAAAATAGATAATAATATAATTTGAAGTACTTTGAAGACTTAAATCTTTCCATCAAAGTACTCATAATCTGCTTAGTAAACACATGTCATTAATAAATGGCATAGGGGTTAGGAATGTAGCTAACTGGTAGAGCACTTGCCTAGCATGTGCAAGGCCCTGGTTCAATCCCCAGCAAAACACACACACACACACACACACACACAAACAAACAAACAAATAAAACAACGTAAGACTGGCATAGGTTGAAGAGTAAGGGGAGAAAAGGAGGATATTTGAGAGCAAGAGGAAATTGCAAAATTCTCAATGAAAGGATTGAGATGTGATATGTTCATAGAAAATACCACATTATTTAGTTGAGAGATAGAGGTAACAAAGCTTAATTCTATTTTTCTGTACTTCAGCTATCCATTCTAGGAAAAACTATTTTATGTCTCTGAGTCTCAGTGTCTACATCTTTCTAAAAAATAAAAGCACACTATAGAGTTGTAACACACACACAAAAATTATTTAATTCTACGACTGGCACAGAGTAGTTGCTCCATGAGTTGCTATTTTTGTTATCCTTTAAAGAAGAGTTGGCTGTAGAAATAAAGAGGAAATATGCTGAAAGTGAGACCTCAGTAGTTGTATTCCATCAGATCACTCTAGTTTAAGTATGCTGGTATTCAGAAAGTATCTCTGAAGTTTTGACTTCCAGTTCAGAGTTCAAACTTTTAAGATCATACAAATCACCAGAACTATTTGATACAGAAAAAAAGATCTCTGGGCCCAGTGCCAGAGTTTACAAGTCAGAAACTCCAGGACAAAAGCCCAGACACCTAGCTCAATAAATATCCTTGTGGCTCTTAGGTTAGGTACCAGTCAGAGAGCATCTCAGACTCAGGAAACAACCAGGCCAAAGCCATTCAAATGGAAACACAGAAAAAATATTTATGGAGAATGAGAAGTGGAACTCACTAAGGTTTAGGTACTTTCATTTATTCCTTTAGGAGATATTTTTTTCAGCATCTTGTATGTGCCAGATATTGCTCTGGGTCAGTGGTTGTCAACTGGCATAAATTTGCCTTCTAGAGGTCATTTGTCAATGTCTGGAGACATTTGGTTTTCACAGTTTGGAGGTTGCCATTGGCACCTGCTGGGTCAAGGCCATGGATGCTGTTAAACATCTGATAGTGGATAAGACAGTTAACCATTTCCCCTCCAATAATCATCTATTGCAAAATGTCAACAGTAGTAAGGTTGAAAAACCTACTCTCCGTGTTGGTAAGGAAGATAGCTAAGCTCCATGCCCTAATGAAATGTATATTCTTTTAATGGGAACATAATTGAGAGTGATAAAAGGTAAGGGAAAATTAGAAAGTATGGGACAGAGTATAAAGAAATATATAAGCCAAAATAAGAAGTTTAGATTTTATGTGGCAGGGAATCAGACCCACTAAATATTTTAGATGGAAGGTTTGAGAGATTATTCTGAATGGGTAGAGGAAGTAGTGTACTAGGGAGAAAAAAAATTGACAAAGCAGAAAGGATGTAATAATAATCTAGGCAAAAAGTGATGAGATTTGAGAGTTGCTTAAAATGACAAGAAAAAAGCAATAGAGATAATAGAGAAAATATTTTAAGGACACTTCCCAGGAAAAATTGGCCTATGATTGGGTATGACCAATAGGAGGATTGAGTGGAAGGTAGCTCCATGGTCCAAGAGAAAATAAGCAGACCAAAGCGAGAGAGGGAACAGAGAGAGAAGGAAACTGGGGGAAAGTTCAGCATGTAGACTAGCCAAGTTTGAGATGATGTTGGGATTCTAAAAATGGAAAGCCCATTAAACTGTCCCACAAATGAGAGGAAAAGAAAATAAATATTAACCTGGGAGGAGAAGAAGGAAAGTGATAGTGTCAGGAAATCAGAGAGATGAGTCCTTCAAGACAGGGTTTTATAGAAAAGATATCAAGGTTCAGCACCAAGCCTTGAGGAAGGCCAGTGATTAGCAGTCACTTATGCATCTTTGTACAAAGTCCAGTCATGCCACCCGTTTTATTTAATCCTCACCAGGGCTGGGTACATGAGTGGGTAGGTACGTTTTACCTGTTATATGAATATGGGAACCAATTAGCTATAGGTCATTTTACTACAAAATATCAAAGATGGGATTCACAGTTGAGGTTTCCTACCTCTGAATTCAGAATTTTCAATGTTATGAGCACAGGGAGTCAAGAGGAAGGAGATTATTCATGCACTCCTAAGGTCTGTGCTTATTTATTATTTAATCCTCACCAGGGCTGGGTACATGAGTGGGTAGGTACGTTTTACCTGTTATATGAATATGGGAACCAATTAGCTATAGGTCATTTTACTACAAAATATCAAAGATGGGATTCACAGTTGAGGTTTCCTACCTCTGAATTCAGAATTTTCAATGTTATGAGCACAGGGAGTCAAGAGGAAGGAGATTATTCATGCACTCCTAAGGTCTGTGCTTATTCTGAATAGCCCAGGTGATATGTGAGTGTGGAGGTGGGCTTACGTCCCCAGTGTGTAGAAACTGTTACTACCTTTCTTTCAAAAACACTGTTTCTGGAAAGTTTTTGATTTATAAAGAGCAAAACAACCTGAAAAGTTCACTGGATCTGCTGAAATCCTGGCTATTGCATCAGTCAGTGTCTTGGTTTGTGTTATGATCTGAATATTTGGGTCCCTTTGAAATTTATTAATTGATACCTAAACGCCAAGGCCAAGGTGACATTATAAGAGTTAGCACCCTTGGGTGGTGAGGAGGCCATTCTACTTCACTCTCATGAATGAGGTTAGTGCCTTTATAAAAAAGGCCAGAGGCAGCTCATATGCCCTTTTACCTTAACAGGACACAGAAAGAAGTCACTGCCTGTGAGGAATGGGCCTTCCCTAGACATATAATCTGTTGCTTGGGTTACTGATCTTGGACTTCCCTGCCTCCAGAACTCTGAGAAATAAATTTCTGTTGTTTGTAAGTCTATGGTATTTTGTTATGCATCCCAAAAGGACAAAGATACATTGCTCATGACAGAAACATGGAAACATGAAGAATTAAACAGACACATACACCCCCAAACTGCCCCCAAAACACAAAGAGGAATTAATTTATTGACTCATGTAAATAAACCATGGCCATGGCAGGGATGAAGATGAACAATGAACATGGAAATGCTGTCAGATCCCTTCTCTGACAGTGTGTAGGGGGTAAGAGCACTAGGTCTGGCATCTTCTATACTTACACTTTCATTGCTTTGGAACCAGAGACAAAGATGCTTTCTCCTTCCCATATCTGGCTGAAGAAGTGGCTATGTCCTATAGATCTGGACTGTAAATTTCAACAGGTGCTAATGGGTGAACAATGGGTGATGATAAAGTGCAGCAGACTAGGGTTTTCTTGGGCCTAGTGGACATCTGCACAATATATCACTGGCCAATAATGATGCTCTGCTCTGTTTCAGGCATGGTTAGCCTGTTTTTAATCCCCTCTTCCCTCTCTCACAAATGTATATTTTTTGAGCACCACTTCACAGTCTTCAATGTTTCTGAAATCATTGGCTTTAATGACCGTATAACATTATTTCATTTTAATTGTGAGCAAAAGTCTTTTGGCCTTTTTTGTCTTCAACCTGCTATTAAAAATGATAAAAATGAGGCAGTGAGAGACTTTTGGCAACATGTTTACATGCGTCATGGTGTTCAGGGTAAGAGGTTGGCCATTGTGCAGTTAGCCTGCAGCTTCTGGCCTGGCAACGTGGTTTCAATTTAATCAGAGGCAAGTGCTATAAAATTACCCTGTTCAGAATGATACACACCCACTTGGAAAGCTCAGACACACCAACAACCTGCATTTCTAAATGCCACAGCTACTGATAAGAGCAAAATTGTATAAAATTTTTTAAAGAGATAGGGAAAAATGCTTACTTGAGTGACAATTCTTGGATGTTATACCAGTGAATTACTGTTGATTTACTTATTTTGGATTAAAACACTTTGGTTATTTTTCTTTTTTCTTCATTATCCCCATATACAATGCTAGATTGTGCTATTTTATTACAATAGAACATATACATATAAAATTTAGCATCAGACAGCCTTAAATTTAAATTTTGGTTGTTCTTTATTCAACAAAAATTCATGGTATCTGTTTTGATGCATTTGGGCTGCTATCACAAAGCACCTTAGACCTGTAACTTATATATAATAGACATTTATTCCTCTGGAGGCTTGAAATTATATGATCAAAACATTAGGGGCTGGGGTTGTGGCTCAACAGTGGAGTGCTCACTTAGCACATGTGAGACACTGGGTTCCATCCTTAGCACCACATTAAAGTAAATAAATAAAATAAAGGTATTGTGAAATATATATATATATATATATATATATATATATATATATATATATATATATATATATATATAAACTTTAACAGATTCAGAGTCTGGTGAGGCTTAGTTCAAGGATGGCGACTATTGTGGTAGCTACATGGTAGAAGTTTCAAACAGCTCCCTCTGGTCTCTTTTAGAAGGATGACAATCCCATTCATGAAGTCTCTGTCCTCAAGACCTAATTACCTCTCAAAGGCTGACCTCTTAATACTATAGCATTGGGAATTAGGTTTCAAAATATGAATTTTAGGAGGACAGCAACATCCAGGTCACAGCAGTGTCTATGACCATGTTCCAGACTCTATTAACTCTAGAGTATATAAAATTAAGTAACACAAACTTTTTGTCTTGGGAAATTCATAGAGGGAAAGAGTCAGTGCAGGGAGCCCAGAAGATGGACAAGTCATATCCCATTGAAGAGAGAGTGGGATATGGGAGGATCCCCAGAGGTGCTTCTGCATGACTTGAAATTATCCACTGAGGAAGATGACGTTAAGCTCCTACTCTTGGAAAAGAGGAGGAGTTTTGTGTTTGGAGAATTTTGCACATAGAACATGGTAAATATTAAATCACAGAACTTGATAAATATTAGTGAAATAAATAATAAACACACCAAGGAGAGTGTTATAAGAAACAGGACTAGGGCAAAAGGCTGAAGCCACAACAAACAGGGTTTTTCTGGGTATTTTGACTTTTATCTTTAAAGCAATAGGAAATGATTATTTCATTATTATTTTATGTTGTTTTAGGCAATGTTCTCACTATTGTGACCAGAAGACCTGACAAAAACAATTTTAGAGAAAGTAAAGTTTATTTGGGTTCACAGTTTCAGAGGTCTCAGTCCATAGATGACTGATTCCATTGCTCTGGGCACCAGGTGAGGCAGAACATCATGGCGGAAGGGTGCAGTGGAATAAAGCAGCTCAGGACATGGCAACCTGGAAGCAGAGAGAGTGTTCCTGAATATGGGCAAAATGTACAGGCCAAAGTCCTGCCTGCTTACAGTTACTACACAGCTGATTCCAATCAGGGGATTAATGCACTGATTAAGTAGTGGCTTTCATACCCCAGTCATTTCACCTCTAAACGTTTTTGCAGTGACGTGACTAGTTGATTGTAGAACATGGGTTTGGTTAGTGTTAGCTCAGAAGATGTCCAAATGATACCTAGACTTCAGGCAATTGGTTGAGTAGGCTTAGTGGCAATGATGATGTGAACTTCTGACAATCTGACTTCAACCTATGGTAATTATATGCAAGTGCAGATGCTACACAGCTGGAATTCAGATCCATATTGTGGGAAAACAGTCTGAGATGAAGATATACATGTGGAGTTTCATTAGCCTTGAATTAGCTGGTGAAAATTTAAAAAGATCATTAGCGAGAAGGAGGTAGCCAGTACACCCAGCTGAGAGCTCCTGGGAAACAGGATGCTCAAGATAAAGTGTGACCATTGTGGAACATGGAGAAGGAACAGCCAGATTTGTAGGAGAAAACCCAGGAAAGGGGGAGGATATATATATATTGGGTTCACAGTTTTTATATATATAAAATTTTATATGTATAAAATTTCAAGATTTTGTGACCTTGAGAAAGTTATAAATCTCCTTGTGACTCATTTTTATTGTCAATGAAAAAAAGAATAAAAGCATCAATTACATAATATGTTGTATGGTTATAACAAGAATCAATACATTCAGTAGACATAATTCCTGGAATTCACTCAATAAATAATTTTTATTTTTCCAGTTTTAACTGGGTTATTGATAAAATTATTCACATAAAATCTACCACTTAACAAGACTTACTATTTTATTAAATAATTCAGTTAGATCTCTTTCCTATTGGCTGAATCTCCAAAACCTAATAATCAGATCCAGTATGGAGCTCTGATAACAAACCAAGCAGATTTGGATGAAGGACATTTCCAGAAATAACTCTTTTCTTCCTTCTGATAACGACTCTGTGATCAATCTTGTTTAAAAACACCTGCATTCATTTCTCATTTGAATCTACAACGAATAATAAGCATTAAACTTCCTTTTCGGAATTGCATAGGTCATTCCAAATGATATAGTGTTTACTTGAAAAGACATGACTTTTAATGTTTTGAGCATTATTCTGCACATCTGTTGTGTAATTTTATGTTTCTCACAATTTAGGTGCTTTTATTAATGCAACCCAATTTGGGGACCTTTCAGAAGAAATAGAAAAGCAATATTTTCTTGGTTTTGAAATCTTAAAAGAGTTATTTGTTCTCTTTGAAGTTGAGCTAAGAAATTACCTAGATTGCTTTGTAGAACTCACAGACTATTTAAACCTCTGGCTTTATGCAGAAATTTCAAATATTTTCACTTGTGTTTTCCTTTTCATGTAACACAAAGCACCTCCCTCATTTGGTCATGCTTAGAATCTGGCTTTCATAGCAATTTCTAAGGCTTATTTGACAATTGAAGGAAAAGCATTTTGCTAAGTAAGAGATACAAAAGAGTACAGAAGATAGATGGATACATGAGATTGATAAAGAATAAGCAAATCATCTCCCTCACTTTAATCCACTTGCTTCTATTTTTAAATACTCTTTAAGTAGCTACTTAAAGAAAAATCCTATTCACAAGTGATTCGATCAAGGATTTTCAAAGAACAATGTGTTTCATGCTCACCTTACTAGAATTACCTTCCAGTTCTGTTTCTAAAGCAATTTGAAAATTAAAAGGAGGAAGATCTAGGCAAATAACCAGAAGTTTGAGTGTGTGCTTAATATTGTCATACATTTGCTTGAGTTGCACTAGATAATTTTCAAGTCTCCTTTCTGTTTTAAACTTATGTAATTGGAAGAACTTTCATTCCTGTAGCTAGAATCTGATACTTTATCTATTTGTGGTAGGCCACTGAAAAATAGCTACCTACCTTCCTGCAATATCTGTCTCCTAATCTCCCGACTCATAAATATGAGATATCTCACAGTAAAAAGGACTTGAAGATATAAATAAGCTAGAAACATTGAGATGGGAAAACCATCCTGGATTATTGGATGAGCCCAACGTATATGTAGCATCATAGCCGGAAGGCCCAGTGGAGGAAAATCTGCTTAGTTCACAGCAGAATCAGAAAGCAGAGAGAGGGAAGGGAGAGTAGGGCCTCAGGGAAGATGAATCCTTTCAGGACACATCTCTTACAAAAGGGAGACAGGGAAGTTCACAGGCAGAGAGGAAGGGGAGACTGGAGGTAGTGCTTCATCCTCAAGAACCTTGAAGATGGAGGAAGGGAACTTGATCCAAGGATACTGTAGCCTCTGGAAGCTGGGAAGGCAAGGTAATGGCTTCTCCCCTGAGTCTTAGAAGGGACTGTAGCCCTGCTGACACCTTCTGCCTCCTGAAACCTAGCTGGGACTTCTGACTTCCAGAATTCTAAGATAATATGTGTTTGTTGTTTTAAGTCACTGAGTTTGTGGTAATTTGTTAAAATAGGAGTATGAAATTAAAGCAATCAGTCGCTGTAAATTCTTATTTACCAAAAGACATGAGGTATAGATGGAGTCAAGAGTTCTATTATTTATGTAGATCAAATACCAGCTTTATAATTTGCTAGTAACCTGACTTTAGGCCAGAAACATATTCCTCTGGGCCTCAGTTTTTTAATTTGTACAGTTAACATAATAATAGAAATTACCTTACTTATAGAGGTAAAGGATTCATAACCCATAAAGTGTATCTTAGCTTCTTACATCAACCTCTAATTTCCTCATCAGAGTTCTTCAGCAATTACCCCCACCCATGGCCCAAGTGCAGCATTAGGAGTCAGGTGAGTCTGGAATCCTGATCTACAGGGTAGTCAGAGGGACAGATTAACCTCAGAATGGGAAAACAGGAGGTGACAGGGATGAGAAGTGTGCCTGCGGCTGGGTCCAATTTTCTCAACTTCTGAGTTTTCTGACTTTGCCGCTCTTGGTTCTCAGTCTATTATGGGAATTCCTCAGAGACTTAGATCACTTCTCTCTGTCACTCTGGAACTTATGAAAGCTTCAAGCTGAAATTTGGTACAGGTAATTCAGTCTGTAAGGTAAATTCTTATTGCATCCAAATCCACTGAAAGGGATTGGCTATATTTAGCTGACAATTCAAACATTTTCCTTGGTGTAGAAAATTGAGGACATTTTAAGGTTTTATTGTTTGATATTTATTCATGATATGCATACATTTGAGAAGATGGAAAAGAAGGACACCTTTCCTGTTTAGAAAGAGCATGAGGGTTTTTGTAAAGAAGATGAAGGGCATTATCAAATGACAGCATGGTGCTTATCTAACCACTTATTCGGCGGCCACTCATTGTCCGATGTTTTAGGCCTTTTTCTTTTGGATTTTCAATTTTAATATTTCAAAGGATGAGATTGAAAATATATTTTTAAAGATTTTCATTTGTAGAATGTTCTTGATTCATTTGCTGCCTGGCTTTTTAATGTTGTAAGCCTATCGTGTTGGGATTGGATGCTCTTGAATATGGTACTTTTGGCATTCACCTTGATCTTTCTTTTGTCTGCAGAGGTGAGCAAATCTCAAATCCCATTAGGTAATGTTTGTGACAAATTCTATAGAAGTCAAAGTGTTCTTGTTATAAGAGAGACACTTTTGCAGGAGCATAGTTTCTAGTAGAGATTTCTGAATTAGATCTAGTCCCTCTTTTCCCATACATGAACTTCGAGTAATAATGACATTGGTGACCTTGCAACGTTTTATAATTAACAATGTGTTTTCAGGTACATTTTATATGTGATTCTACAACTACATAATGTTCTAGTGCATTAGTTAGCTTTTTGTCTCTGTGACCAAAATACCTGACAAGAGCAACTAAGGGGAGGAAAATTTTATTTTGGCTCATGGTTTTATCTTTGCAGATTCCATTGCTGTGGACCAAGGTGTGGTGAAGTATCATGGTTTGAGGGTTCAGTGAAAGAGAAACTGCTCATAGTAGAGTCAGAAAGCAGAAAGAGGGGAGGGTGGAAAGGGTCACAGGGAAGATGAATCCTTCCAGGGAACATCCCTAGTGACCGGTCACCTCCTTCAGCCATACTCCACTTGCCTATTGTTATCACAGAGTTAGTCCACTCAAACTAGGGTGTACTGCTTAGGGTATAGCTTCATAATCCAACCATTTTCCCTCTGAAAATTTCTACATTAATATGAGAGCTTTTGGGGTAACAACTCATATCCAAACCATAACAGCTAGATTATAGCTATTCCCATATTAGGGAAGAGAAAACCAAATCCCAGAGAAGTAAACTAGGTTCCCCAAATTCATATAGCAGCTATATTGCTCAAATTTTTCTGGGAAAACATAGCCAAGGTGCAAAGTATGTCCATAGCTACATCTATATCTATGCATACCTGTAGAGATATCTATATCTAGGAAGAGATTTATTGTATTGGCTCCCGGGATTATGGAACCTGAGAAGTACAACGCTCTGCAGATTGCAAGTTGACCCAAGGAACCCAGTGGTATAGTTGGAAGGCCTGATAGCCAGAGAGTTAATGGTATTGATTCAAGTCTGGGTCTGCAGACCCAAGAACAATAAGCACTGATGTCTGAAGACTAGTGACTTAGCTCAAGCAGTTAGGTAAAAAGAAAAGACAAAAACTAACCTCTGCCTTCCTGTTTCTTCAGGCCCTCTACAGATTATTATATGGTGCCCACCTATATTGGGGGGAGCCATCTATTTTCAAGTGCTAATTTCAATCCAAATGCT
This sequence comes from Urocitellus parryii, assembly GCF_045843805.1. Taxonomy (NCBI): domain Eukaryota; kingdom Metazoa; phylum Chordata; class Mammalia; order Rodentia; family Sciuridae; genus Urocitellus; species Urocitellus parryii. The sequence goes on along the minus strand of NC_135540.1, from coordinate 111,936,562 downwards.
AACCTCTTCCAGAAACACCTGCAGAGACAAACTCACAAATAATGCTTAGTCAGATATCTGGGCATCCTCTGGTCCAGTAGAATTGATACATAAAATTATAAAATTAACTATCACAGTTGTAGTGCCAGTAAGTGCCAATGGATTGATGGCTGGGTTTTTTTTTTGTTGTTGTTGTTGTTGTTTGTTTTTGTGCAAAATATTGCTTCCTAAAGAAATATTTGATTCAAGTAATTAAACTGTGTGGGTCTCAGTTTCTTTTCATATAAGTGTCTGTGTGAACAAACCAGCCCAGATTCCAAATTGGTAGTTCAAATCTGAAGGGGTGATGCAAAGTCAATGAGTGAAATTGTCCAGATAGAGGGAAGTAACATGAAATTCAGCACTAAAGGACATGTGCCATCTAAAGGGAGTAGCTGATGCCAAACTCCAGCTATTGCTTCTGTGCAGGAATGTATAAAAAACTACATTTTTGTTTTGTCAGATATTTTGTGTTTTCAAAAGATGAAAATCTAGATTTTTATTGGAAACCTTCCTGTGCCTGATTAATGCTGACTTGGTAGACCTGTGACCACCTTCTCTGTGGTGGGTGAAGGGGCTAGCTTCATTTTAATGACCTTAGATGAACTACAAAAGCAGCATTGTTTCAGTTTAACTTTCTGAAACACACACGCACACGCACACACACACACACACACACACAAACATACTGATTTTTTGGAGAAGAGGTGTAGGATTCATTAGGTTCATTGACTTTTCAATTAGTGTCTGGGCTAATTCAGTAATTGCTTTGGACAAATAGACATTTCCTAAGGATGTAATCAAAATTTGTTTATATGCAAGATTTTAGAAAGTTAACAAAACAGAAAGAACTCTCTACAGAAACCTTTGCTTGCAAAGATTATGCTCCTGCATTTCTTCCATGTCAGAAAGGGCAGTGAGCTCAGAAAAAGAGAGATCTGGAGAGATGTTCATAACATTTGTTAAATGTATTCTTCTCCATCACTTTTATTCTTAGAATTGGTGGCATATTCCAGACAAAAATAAATGACAGTTAACCTCAAAACATTTATTTTTTGATCACTGTGTAATTGTGAGGTTAAATTTGCTGCTAAGGTTATGAGAATGACGTCTGTAGATTTCAACTTTTTGTTTATAGAAATAATGGTATTGGTGCTGATAGGTGTCAGTCACATTTTACAAAACAATGACACACCATTTTCCAAGTATTTATTATGCATAAGTGTTCATGTTAAGATTTTCACCCTCATTCATTGTATTATTTAATCTTTACAATCTCCATGGAGTAGACATTATTATCCCTGTTTTAAAGATAAGAAAAATTGGACTTAAAGAATTTTAGTAATTAATTCAAGATTATTTAGTTATAAAGAGGGTAATTCAAACCAAGTTCTAATTGAAAGCATGAAAAAGAGGCCAAAGGTACTTCTTGAGCATCTACTATGTACCATATTATATTCTGCTTTTTTAGTTCTAGGGAACAAAACTAAGTTGGTGATTAAATGGGGTTATATTTTATTAGTAGGAATAGATAGTGAAGCAAAAAGCAAACACCATATAATGTTCCACAACACTGAGTACATTAAAGGAAGGAATTAGGTAAGAGTACAGAGGTGATATTTTCCATAGGATTTGTGGGAAAATTTGTCTGAAGGGTGACATTTAACCAGAGATTGGAGTGAAGTAAAGGGACAAGCAGTGGGGCATCTAGGATTGTTCCTGTGACAGTCCTTTCATGATATAATTTGCCACACAGTTCTAGAACAGTGGGCTGTGGTAATTTACAATAATAGGGTGATGGAGCATCTTCATGGGAAAAGAGCAAGGACTAGGGAGACAGACTGAGCTCGGATTCTGGCTCTGTTGCTTTTCCCTAAGTTCCCTAAGTTTATTTCTGCACCATCATGTTTTCATCTATAAAATCTGTATCATAATACTCATTGCTTATGGGAATAAAGAAAAAACATGTAAAGTCCAACTTGAAGTCTCTAGAACTGCATCTAGAACATGCAGTCATCATGCAAAAAATGACAATGTAAGTATTTTTAAAACTTCTTTCTTATGGAGAGACATGGTGAAGTTCCCTCCAAAGCTTCACACTTCCACCCTAAAACATAAAACATGTTTTGCATTCCAAGTGTGGGAAGGGGCATGCAGCATAGAAGATCATGGTTCTCATTTAGGACTGAATGAAAAAAAAAATGGTTGCAATGGAAATAAGCTAAGAAAGGAACCTGTGTAGCGAAGTGGGCTTTCAAATCATGTTACATTCAAGAATGAGAATTCAAAGTGATTTGAGAGCAAGGTGGGCAGAGGTTTATTTAGCTATTGAACATCAAGAAGCACTCAGGATACACATTTAGCTACAGGGTTCAGAGTAGCACGGAGAAGGAGAGAGAGCAACAGATATAAAAATCCCCTGCCCACCCTTGCAAGGGCCCACGGCCCTACATCCACTGGCGTGGGCCTGCTTTTTAAAATTGTACCCTGGAGCCAGGTTGGCCTGTTGCTTGGCAATCAGGAAATCTGGGTCTGGTCCCAATTGCTTTCTGACATGATTCTGAGTCAGACTCTGAGCCAATCACTTTGCCTCTTTGGCCTTCAGGAGGACCAGAAAAGATCCCTACACCTTATCTATCTCAAAGGAGTTTTTTGAAACTCAACAAACAAACAAATTGTTTAAAGTGCCCCTTGTGTGTTGTATCTTACTGTTAAATGTGGTAGCATAATTTAGTAAAAGGCAAACCTCTATATATCATAGCCCTTGTCTCTATCTTGTGACAATGGATTCCATCTCCTGCAGCGTGTAAATTAGAAACAACTTTGTTGTGGGGAGCTGACAGCTAAATAATGGGGGTTCAGAGGCTCAGCTTGGAGCTCACAGACTTTGGGAGGGTGTGCTTCTGGGTTTGCTACCTTGGCCTTACTTTATTTAACTGTCACCTTGTCAAGGTTCATTTCTGAGCCCAGGTTTTTAGATCTATTAGTGAAGACAGGAACATCATCTAAGTTATTGCGAGGATTAAATGAATGCCAAGGGATTAACATTATGTCTTCCACTGATATTCAAAAACTTTAAAAAATTTTTATTAAATGTTTTCCCCTTGAGATTAGAGTTCCTGGAGATGTCTGGGAATTTCTAAGTCCTTGATTTAAGGATATGCTTGGGCAAATATCAGAGACCTCTTCTGGAGAACTGGACCAAGCTGAAGTGGGAATAACCCGCTGGGTTTGCTGCAGTCGAGGAGCTGAACCTGCTCTGCCCTGCTCCTCTGTGAGGGACTTGTGGGGACTAATTCTTGGCCTGAATTCCAGGGGCAGTTCCAGTAGGGGCGAAGCCTTCAAAATTGTCTAAGATGATTGGGTGATGAAAGTACTTACTGTTTCACAGGGGCCATCATTGCAGGGTGAAGGCAGACTGAGGACATAGGTCGGCTTTTGTTACCTTTATTCTCATTTTTAGCAATTTCCATCCTAATCCATGTGTGTTTGCTGCAGGTTGTTGTGAGGCTTCCAGGCATCCCTGATTCATATTTTTAATCAACCAAGAAGAGGAAATGGTCTGCCTTTATCACCCTCTCGGTGGCTCTCTGAGAAGCAGCAGGCTGCAATCCCATTGGCTTCTCTGGCTGCTCACCTGCTTCCACCCCTCATTACACTATTCCCATGGTAACCCTCAGGAAGCCAGAAGAGGAAAGGCGAGCCATCCAGAAGCTATTTTTAGATTTCTGGCCAGATGCTTTGTCAAATCTGTTGAGGGAAAGAAAATGGAACAAATGTAGGATTTTTTTTCCTCCCAAGACAATATCTTTTAAAATTCATATTATAAAACTGGAAAAGATCTAAAGGAATCATCTGATCTACCCCTATCTCTAGGAAAACCTACTTCACACCATATAAAAAATGTGCAATAAGTTCTTTTTTAGGACATTATATTGGATACCCCATTTAATACACAGCCATACTTTCTATGCTACCTTTGCCCCACATGCAGTATGGTTCTTAGGCAAGGGGGTGAGCGATTAGATTGAGTATGGTAGCACAAAAATATGGACTCACAACTCTGGACAAATCATTTATTTAGACTGTGATTCTTCCAGCACTATCTAGGGCTTTGCAGTGCACACTGTCTGCAACTACATATGCTGTCCCTTCTCCATTCATCTTTTTTGAAATGTAAACTTCATTCAGTGCAGCCTCTGCCATCCTCCATAGAAACCTTTAGGAATTTCCCATTGTTCTAGATTTTTAAAGTCTCGATAAAATACAACCCTGCATATCTGTCTAGGCTAATTTAGTACATTTTTTTTTCTATTTTTTTTTTCCTCTCTGTGTTTCAGAAAATGACCTTTGAAGAATTTCAGAGAAGCCACCTTCTTCTCATGGTCTCTAGTTAATTTCTGTGACTCTTTCCTGTGCTTCCAATCTGAACTCAAATGTCAAAAAACCCTTTCTTGTCTTCTAAGATAAGAAGAGACACCACTGCTGCAAAATGTTCTAATTATACATCTCTTTTATGGTACTTAACAGTTTATAATTCCATACTTATGTAATTGTTCTGTTTTTTATTATTTTATACTCTGAGCTTCATGTTGATAAGGAACTGTATTATTTGTACATTATTATATAGCTATTGCTCAGCACTGTGTTTAGCAAATAAATTTGCTGAATGAATGACTAGGCATTATTTTATTTTGTTTTCTTAAGTATTGTTTTTACTTGTAGTTGGACACAATACCTTTATTTTATTCATTTATTTTTATGTGGTGCTGAGATCAAACCCAGTGTCTTGAATGTGCTAGGTGAGCGCTCTATTGCTGAGCCACAACCCTAGCCCATAGGCATTATTTTAAATGGACATAAATCCATTTTGTCTTTCAAGCTAAGTGATCATAACATAGTTCTTCAAAATGTTATGCATCTAGTTCAATGTCCTTTCATGATACAAGAATCTCAATAAAATAGAATTAAAAAAGAAAATTCTTCACCATAACACAGGCCACTCATGAAAAGCTCACAGCTAGCCTCCTGATAGGTAAGCTCTGTACATGGCAAGATTGTCTACTCTCATCATTTCTACTCAAGCATTCCTGGAAGTCCTAGCTAGAGCATTCAAGTAAGAATAAGAAAAGAAGGTGAAGGAGAAGTAAATTGTAGAGGAAGAAGAAGTAAAACGATCTCAACAGGATCAGATGAAGGAGAACATGCTCTTCCACAAACTGCCAGGTCCCCAGTGAGCCCAGTGCCTCACTTACTTGTGACTGTGAGCACGGAGAAGAGCCAGGGACTCTGGGGTGTTTGGTTGCTTCCTCTTAAAATTAGTGCTTCTTAATCTAAGCAGAGTAAGAATCCATCTTTGTGTTATCAGTTATCTTGGTGTTTTCCACAGACTTATTTTTGTTCAAGTTTGAACTGCAAAATCTCATGGTGTGAAGTTTAGTATTTTTCCGTATGGAGCAGCACCATCTTTCAAGCCCCTACAATAGCTGTTTTCATAGTCTCTCTTACTCAATCTTCTCAGAAACTCTGTTAGGTAGCTTTTGTTATCATCACATTTTCAAATGAGGAAGCTGAGGCTCAGTAGTTCAAGTGCTTCCTTTAGTTCCTGTGCTGCTTCTTTAGAAGAACAGATGGCCTAGGTTTATCTGATTTTCAAGCCCAGGCTCTCTAGTGGAAATAGATTGGCAGTTTATGCCATGCTATAGTTTGGATCCAGAATGTAATCCAAAGGCCCATGTGTTCAAGTTTCATTCTCCAAGGTGGCATTAGAGAGAGGTGGTAAAATCTTTAAAAGTAGGGCCTGATGAGAGGTCTTGAGGTCATTGGGAGCATGTCCTTCTTGCTGTCTTTTGCTTCCTGGCCAAGAAGTGAGTTTTCTTCCACTACATACTTCTGCCATGATCTGCTGCTTTGCCACATACTCAAATAAATGGGGCCATACAATCATGAACTGAAACCTCCAAAATTGTTAGCCAAAATAAGCCTTTTCTCTTTCATAAGTTGATTATCTCAGGTATTTTGTTTTAGAAATGGAAAAGAGGACACCTTCACATGTATTGGTCCAATTGGTCTTTTAAAACATTTTTAATTAGATACAACCATTCAGAAATCAGAAAATTTGCTACAGAAATCTAGATTTTAATTTCTATATAAAATAAATCATGTCTAACCACACAGGGGTCACACGTATGCAAGCCAACAATTGCCTGAAGCTGTGTAAAGTTTGTCTCTTATGGATGCCATTTTTCCATATGTCACTAATTTTTCTATTTGTCCTGACCTGCTTTTGTATTTGTGACACCTGTTTAGCCCCTACAGGTCTCTGAGTTTTCAACTTAACATTTATATTCAATTGAGGGAAGAAATGATTCTTACATCTTGAATAAATTTTATTGTTAGGATGTTGAGAGCCACAGTTTAGTCGGAATGACACCTGGTATTTTGCTAGAGGGAATGGTTGAAAGGTGACCCTGCTCCAGGAAAAGGGCGGCTCTGGGATTAGGGCGGATCCTGCTGCCTCAAGCGCCCACTATTTTGGAGTTCCCATTGAGTTCTCTCAGAGTTCCGAGAGAATTGGTGCACAGAGCCTGGTGGAGAGTGTGTTCCCGGGAAGTGTGTGTAGAGTGCTGGTGAGAGTTCGGAAATAAAGAGTTGCTGTTTGAACCTACAAGGCTTTGTGGTGGCTCAGTTATTTTTGTCCCCAGACTATGGCATTTGGTGGCCCATATGGGGAAAAAATACTGTCCTTTTTTCTCCACAAAGTGGAGATCATTGTATTGACATCTTCATAACATTAGATGTTCTTAGTTCCATGCATTTGTATCTTAGCAGATGATCTGATTTCTTTTAATATAAAGTGGTGATGATTAATGTGGCTGGTTTGGTATTTAGCTGTGTGAAATGATTTCTGATCTAGGTTTTGACTTCATGGGGATATCGCAAATTATATGGCTATATTTTTCTTATTTTTTTAAGAAAATGGTTTTATTACTAATTTTTAGTTCCATACAGTTTACAGATACACTTTACTTTGATAATCTGTCTTTGCAACCAGCAAAGCAGTTGAACTAATACCCATAAATACAGCTGGATAGACAATTAACATTCAATAGTATTTCTCTACATAAACTACTCTTTTAATGTCATTATTTAAAATAAAATTCCAAATAGACTGCATAATATACATGGGCAAAAAGGCAATTCAGTGAATATTTTGAAACACTAAATGTATAATAAACAGCATATTATCAACATTTACATGATTCACATCAAAATGATGATATCCTAAAATGCATTCCTTTTGAAGGATAGATTTATCAATAAAATATTACATATCTTTTAATACTCTGGTACAATACTTCTCATAGAATGCAGGAAAATTAAATGTAGGTCTGGCCACCAGCCTAATAAAGTGTGTTTTCCCATTACCTTTTATTAATAAAAGAATCATAATTAGGTCACAAACAAACAGGCACATTTTTAATTACATGATTTGAGGTTTAGGATGGAAACTTTAAAAAACTACTTTGATATACAGCATAGTTACAACACACTGTAAGGCTACATTTTTAACAACCACAGCCCTGTGAATTCTCAAGAATTTCTTGGCTTCAGGGTATAGTTATGTCCTATTCAGTCTCTTTCAGTAAGCCTGTGATAAGGACAAAGAGGAGCTTTCCTGCTGGCATTGCCCCAGTATGGCTCACTCTAGCAGTGCTGTGGAGTTTCCCAGGCCAGCAGTAACTGATTCCTGATTTAGCAGGAAACAGAGATTCTCCCATACAGCACTATTTGCCTTAGTTTTGAATATTGCTTTCCTCTACTTCCTTGATGTCTGAATTCTTTTTTGTTTGTTTTGTTTAGGTACCTGGCTGCAACTCTGGGTTCACTTCTGTTGGCTTCTGTGCACTCCCTTTCTGGTCCATTCCTTGTGGCAGAGACTGCACCTTGCAGCCCGGACACTCAATAGAGCACATTTACCTGTACTGTGCTACCTTACCTTATGAGGGAGCTCTTATTATTCCCAGGAAAGCCTGGCTCAAAAGACAATGAAAATTCACTAAGTTGATATGTAAAAGAATTTCCAACTGGTTAAAACTTCTAAACTTTTCTATTCAGTATACTTTGTGTTTAAGGCACAGATATAGAAATTGCTAGAAAACATCAGAAATAATTCAGCCATTCCTTATTTCACCATGCTGCATCTTGTTTGAGACTTTGCCAATCTTCACATAGGACTTACTTATATTGTGTCATTTAAATGATATTAGAAGTCCTATATCAATTACAAATATTCTAACTTAGAAAAAAACAAGTCTTTATAAATATGGTACCCATTCAACTTTTATTGCATGTTGTTTGTATAATATACTTGCTAATTGTCTGATGATAATAAGATGTGGGAAAGTAAAAGAAATGTGTTTACACTGCATTTTTTTCCCCTTCAGCAACCATCAACTGACCTAGAATTTGACCGCGTAGTGATTTATACCACTTGTCTTCGAGTGGTGAGGACAACCTTCGAGAGATGTGAACTGGTTAGAAAGATCTTCCAAAACCATCGAGTAAAATTTGAAGAGAAAAACATAGCTCTGAATGGTGAATATGGAAAAGAGTTAGATGAAAGGTGCCGGCGAGTTTCCGAAGCTCCATCCCTCCCTGTGGTGTTCATTGATGGCAATTATCTCGGGGTAAGTACTCAGCCAAGGAAGAGATCCTTTGTCATAGACCCCAAACAGTGTTGAGAGAAATATGTAAGCTTATCTAACAAGATGACTTGCAACATAACTACCGGGACACGTGATATTTTTTGAAGCTCTAACCAAAGGGATTGAAGCATTTATGTCTGTCCCAAATGATGTGCTGTTACCGTGTTCAGCCTTACAAAAAGTACAGTGACATAAAATCAGCATGAAATTGCATTTTTGAATACATTTTTTAAATGTTCAGGTTACTTGAATTTTGCAATGTGAAGATTGACGTGGGATAAAACTACCTTTTCTTTCATTACAAATCAGAAAAATGAGAGGCTTATGCATTTATGTTCTCTTAATACCCTATTATCAAACACCCAGTTTCTTACCCAAGGAACCTGAGATGACAATCTTGAAATGAGATAGATAGGAAATGGGGCCTGGGATCTGAATTTTATCTGCTTGCTTATTATTAAAATAATAATTTTTTAAATAAATTATTATTGAAATAATAAATAATTAAAATTATTCTTGGTTTTTGTAGTGCAGTGTGAAACATAAATTCAGGCTTGAAGTAAGCAGAGAGAACTCTCAGAGCAGGCAACAAAATATATCCAATTTATTTCTCTTTGAATAATATTGTTAAGTGTAATTGACCCCCATTGGTCTGTGAGCATGCTTGGGTAAGAAGCCCAAGGCAAGGGCTTGGGGAAGTGCAGTCTGGAAAAGGAGACAGCACCAAGGGACACCAGCACCCATTGAGAGCAGCAGCAGAGGACATGATCCTTTATCATAGAACGGAGACTGTGAAGGGTACTTGCACCTTGGTTTTGTCTAGCTTCTGACTTTAACCTTTAGCTTTCCAGAGGAGATGGAGAAATCCAGAGCAGGAGAGGATTGTGTTCTGTTTCAGGGAATGTGTATTCTTATATCGCATCTACAGCCATACCTGTTAGAGGCAGCCTATCATCTAATGGAAAGATAAATGCCAAGCAGTTGTAATTCCATAGTGAAGACATTATGTACTCTTATTTTAACCAAAGGGCATCAGCTACATTTTGGAGTAGAGGAATTTTGATTTGAAGCATTGATCCTGTTTTTAGTGTATTTCAATATATACCCTTAGGCTCCAGAAAACCATAATAATAGTGATAAAAACTAATGATAGTAATAATAATAACACTATACTGTGCCCTCATGTTTCCACCAGTCATCTTATCTAATCCTCATGATAACTTGGACAGCACACTGGTTAAGAGAGGAACACTGGTATTGGGTAGGCAGCCTTATTAAAATTCCTGTTCTGATATTTAACTTGTGACTGCTTGTTGGTTTCCTCATTTACAAAATGAGAATAATAATAGAGCTTATCTCACAGGCTGATGGTAAGGATTTTATGAAATAATACATATATGTACTTAGTTTCTATGCCTAAGTAATTGGGTTTTCAAGAAACACTAATGATTATCCTTGTTTTGCAAAAGAAAAGATTAATTTCTCTGCTTCAAGTGACAAAGCTGGCCAAGAGGCAGGGCCATGACACAATGTTAGATTTGACATTCCAAACCCCTGCTTTCTGGAACATCATCTGGAGGAAAAGGGTTTTTGACTCTTTGATGATTCTGTCTTAATGCTTCCAGCAGGCTAGGCACTAATTGGGTGCCCAAATAAGGCTGGGTTGACAGGATGGGTGAATTATGCTGCATTGCTTTCTCATGTTCTTTCCTCCCCCTCCTGACTTTCATCCATAAAGAAAGGATCTGATAAACTCAATCACATCAGGGAGAATATAACTTACCAGGGCTGTAGGCATTCATCTTTCAACTCAGGAAAAATTCTGACAAGAAAAGATGTTTCTCATTGGATTTGTAGGAAACCTCACACACAGGTTGACCCCACCCTATAGACTGCTCTTGACCATGCCTGTTCCCATCCAGAAACCTCAGACTTCCTTCCTTCCTTCTTCTGAGGCACTGTAACAGGCTGTAATGCCTGTCCTGCTCTTTCAGCTGGGGGGATGGAAAAGTGCAGTGGGCCAATGAGGTCAGGCACATGTTCCCCTCTCAATTGCCTTTTCTCTGTGAACACTTTATTTGCACACTTAGTAAACTTAGGGTGAAAGTGTCATGCAGGTGCAAACTCCCTGATAATGCAATTTGAATCCAATGCTCCAAGCCTGGAAAGAGTCCAGAAACAGATGTTTTTTTGTTTTTTTTTTTGTTTGTTTGTTTTCTCCTTTTAGTTTTGTGTTAGTGCTAAACCTACAATTCAAAATGGCAAATGATAACTTACATAATAAAAAATGACTTATAAAACATACCTCCCCTTCAACTACAACAGCCCCATTATTGAAATCCCAGTGTTCAGTTGTCAAGGAATCCAGTGCTGGCATTGTGGAGCCTTTTTCCTGCTGCTCATGCATCTGAAATGGAAGGATGCCCTCTGCTGGGTTTTGGCATGCGGTGAAACATGGCTTTCAGGAAACTAAAGTGATGTTGGTAATTTCCCTAACATTTGTGATGTTTTCAACAGTCACGTGAAGCTATTCGATTGAGTTTACATTTAGGTGGGTGAGAAAACTCAAGATGTGTGAATCATCTAGACAAGAGTTTTCTTTAGAAAATGAAGTGAATAGATAGAGACAGAATAAGCGGCACCTGGAAGCAGAGGCAAGGGACACCTGGAGGGGATTGGGACAGCAGGAGAACATTCTGCACCTCCTTCACTGTCCTACTGTTCTTGCTACCCACCCCAGAAGTCTGGCGCTGGAGGAAGCCAGTTATCTTCCTCCAAGTAAAGACAAGGTGTTCAATGAGAAAGAACAGAAGAACTGACAAGGAAGGAAGCTCTTTTTCCTGACTCCCATCCTCCACCAAACTTAAAACTAAAGATGGGAACAGTCAAAGAAAAGGAATTGCTTTAGAAGACAAATCAGCACTGCCTTGGATAGCTGCAATGTGGGGAGAGAGGAATTCAGGTTGGAATGGGCTTAGAGCCACTGTTCTGTAGTTTTGGCATCGGAAAATATTTCCACAAAAAGATCCAATAGTTTAGACAAAAGTTCTTAGAAATTGTATTAGGAAATAGGTCAGAAATGATGATGTGTCTGGACCAACCACAGAAGTCTACAATGGAAATCCACGAAAACTTCATTGGATGGAGCTATAAAAAGAAAGTACTTAAGTGGAGTGTCTGGTATCAGTGAGTCATAGAAGGACCATTGATAAGTGTCTTATACTAGCTGATATTGTGACTGTGATATTTCCCCATCTATTTAACTGTATTGTTCTATTGAAGAAAGAAGGTAATTATTATTGAGCATAACTAATTTATGGACTAGAAATAAAGTCTAGGCCCATTTCTAAGGACTACTCTCCATTTCAGCTGAGATGGGTCTCCAAGGCAGCTCCTGCCTCCATCAATAAGCATGGACCAGCTCCAGAGACTCATTGCCTTGGCTGTGACTCACACCAGCAGAAAGGGCTATTTGTTCTCTGCCCTTCCCAATACTCAACTCTATTCCTAAATATAGTTTTCAGTAAGTTTATTTGATCTGTGTTTACTAAATAAGCTCCATTCTTAACATGAGGGAATCTGGAAAATGTGCTTTTTGGTTTTCTAGCCTCTGAAGTACAATAAGAACTTCTGGAACAAAATTGGATTGATTATTGAGTGAGCCAAATCACAGCATCTGCCAGATATGCTGTTTTCATTTATTATTTTAAAAGCAACTTTATTGGGGTAGACTTGTGCCCATTCAAGGACATAATCCAGTCTTGTCTAGTGGCAACACCTATAGTCCTCACACTGGAGCTAAGGCAGGAGGATCACCTGAGAAGAGGAGTTTGAGACTAGCCTGGGAAATATAGTGAGACCCTGTCTTCAACAACAAAAAGTATATAATTCAACAAGTTTTGACAAATGTGTATACTCATGAACCTACTACTTCATTCAGAATGTACAGTCATGCGCCACTTAATGATGTTTAAGGACAGACCACATATACCATGGTGGTCTCATAAGGTTATAAGGAAGCTAAAAATGTTCTATCACATGGTGATCTCATAACATTGTGGTATAACATACTCCCCACCTCTTTTTGATGATGCTGGTGTAAACAGACCTACTTGATTACCATATGTTTTAAAACAATTTTGTTTTGGTGTGCCTAAATTTCACAGGATTCTTGAATATAATCTTTGGTTTTCTTTTTTTTTTTTTTTTTGGTCAAATTTGGAAACTTTTCAGCTATTATTTTTTTCAAACATTTCATCTCCTCCTTTTTCTCTTCTTCCTCAAGGGCTCCATTTATATGAGGATTAGGCTGCTGGAGTTTGTTCCATAGCACAATTCATTTCATTCTGTGTAGTTTCTATTGCTATATCTCCTTAGTCCCTGATCTTATCTTCCATAATGTCTAATATTTTATTAATCCCAGCAGTATATTATTTTTTATCTCAGACATGGTAATTTTATCTTTATAAGTACAATTTTTAAAAATAGACTCAATTTTTTTGAAGAAGTAATTTTAGGTTCATAGTAAAATTGAGCAGAAGTTATAGAGATTTCCCATATAACTTGGATCACATGTACAGCTTCCTCCATCATCCACATCCCCCAATAAATGATACATCTGTTACACTGATGAACCTACATTGACTTATCATTATGATCCAAACACCATGGTTTATCTGACAGTTTACTTTTGACATTGTACATTCTAAGAATTTGGATAAACTTATAGTGATAAGGATTGTGAGCATAGCTTGGGGGTAGAACACCTACCTAACATGCAAAAGATCCTGGATTTGATCCCCAACACTGCAAAAAAAATTGCATATGCCATTAAAAACTTATAATAACATGTGTTTACCATTATAGTACCATTTGGGGTACTATACTAAAAAAATCATGTACTATCTAAAAAAATTATGCTTCCACTACAAGCAACTACTGATCTTTTTACTGTCTCCATAGTTTTGCCTTTTCCAGAATGGTGTATAAGTGGAAATAAACAGTACATAGATTCTAGATTGGCTTTTTAAAATTAAGTAATGTGCATTTTAGTTTCCTCCATGTCTTTTCATGGCTGGATAGCTCATTTCTTTTTAATGCTGAGAAATATTTTATTGTCTAGATGTGCCAAAGTTTATTTGTGCATTTTCCAACTGAAGGGCATCTTGGTTGCTTCTACAATTTGGTAATAATGAATAAATCTCTAGTAAATAAAAAAATGAATATAAAGGTTATTGTAAACATAAATTTTCAGCTCTTTTGGGTAAATAATACGGAGTGCTGTGTTAGCTTGATTTTCATCACTATGACAAAATATCTGAGAATAACAGTTCAAAGGAAGAAAAGTTTATTTAGGCTCATAGTTTCAGAGATTTCAGTTCACAGTCAGCTCATTCCATTGCTTTCAGCTGGTGGTGAGACAGAATATCATGGTGGAGAGGATGTTGTGGTATTGAAATGCTCACCTCATGGCAGCCAGGAAGCAGAGAGAGAGAGCAAGAGAAGGGGCTGGGCAGAAACATGCTCCCTTGTCTAGTAATTCTAATATCTGTGCCAATTCTAGTATGATTTAATTGATTGATACTTTTCCTCATTATAAGCCACATTCTTCTACTTCTATTTCTTTGTATTAATTAGCTTCACATAACTAGGATGAAATGCCTGAAGCACTAACTTCTAAAGAGAAAAGATTTATTTAGTTCATACTTTTGAATGCTTGAATATATGGCATCAGCATCAGCTTAATTCTGGTGATTGTGGCAGATGGAGGCACATCATGGCAAGATTGCATGTGGGAGCAGAGCACTCATATCTTGAACCTGGACAGAGAGGGGCTGGGAGACACTGCAGTTCTATCATCCCCTTTGAAGGCACACCCACTTTACCTAAGGACTAGCCTCCACCTCTTAAAGATCCACAGCACCTCCTGGTACCATCACCATAGGAAACAAAATTTACATTTGGACGTTTAGGGGACTTCAGATTACGCTCAAATCACAACAGCCTCTTGGTCATTTTGAATGGATGACACATGTTGTGAATCTTGTGAATTGGTCCCGATTCTTTTTCCTGGAGCAATATAAATAGAAAGTGTTTCTTTGTTCTAATAACTAACTTTTTTTTTAACAAGAATATTGACATATTTTCTACATGGTTCCCTAAACTCTAACTCCATGGTGTTTTGAACCTCCACACCTTAATTATTCTCTACTCTGGTCTTTAATAGCATCCAGAGCCAATCTCCCTGAAAATGGTTTCTATCCCTCTTATAAAGGAGCCCAGATTGACTTTAAATAGCTATGTCATATATTTGATCAAATGAATCTGGGACAAGTCAAAATTTTCATGTAAATTTCACATAGATTGTTTTTCAAGATAGATTTCATATCTTCATGGTTTTGGGATATATTTTACTACACTTTTTCCAAGTTTTTTTTTCTCATGTGTGTGTGGTTACTGTGCAATGATTAAGTCCTCAAGGATCAAGTTTCTTTCTGGTGCTGGTATCACTCCTTAGATCAGGAAGCTAATGTCTCAATCTTCATCACCAAAGAAAAGTAGCATGGACTGGAACAAACCATGGTTAAGGTTTGGGTGTTAAGATGTAGATGTATTTGTTAGTTTTTGTTATATAACAAACTACTCAAATCTTAGTGGCTGAAAACAATTGTTTCCATAGGTTGCAATGTTGGTGGAATTTGGCTGCTCTCTGTAGTCTGCTGGTGGCTTGGCCAGAGCTGAATGACATAGGATGACTTCAGTTACATATCTTGAGATTGGCACCTTAGGTTTTTTTCCAAGTCTCTTCTTGAGCAGAATGTCTGGGACATGTTAAATGGTGGTTAAGGGGTTTGAAAGAGGCAAACCACAATGCTCAAGCACATTTCAAGACGATGCTTGTATCATATTTGCTTTTCCCCATTGATTAGAGCAGGTCACATAGTGAAGTCCAGATTCAAGATGGAAATAGACCCCATGTGTTGATGAGAGGCACACTAACATCACACCATAGGGGTGCTCACATAATTCCTGTAACAATCTACTAAAGTGCAGGATTTTTATATTATCTAATCCTGGTTTTTGCCAATGTTAAATGGGAGCTCACAGATCTGAAGCCTTTTCATGTTGGAGGATTGTATACTTTTGATTGACCAAATTCAGTTAAATACTTTAATACCTCATCAGCCCATGAAATGTTTTGGGGACAGTTTGGCATTGAAAGCTCAGTTTTGTAGATTTTAATCAAAGTACCAGATTCCCTTCAAATTTCCACTATCAGCACACCATCATTTTGTTCCTTTAGTAATTTTCCAGCATAAAAAACAGCATTTTGTGATACTTTGGGTCCATTGATCAAATCTTTACCTGCAGTGTCACAGATTTATTTGTCATCTTTTACCTCAAGTCTTCCCTCATAGAAGAAATGCAGAAATACTATGGCTACAATTTCCTTATCTCATATTTTGGAAGCTGCGGTTAATTCAATGACATGAAAAGTCAATAGCAGTAACCTCTTTATGTACAATTCAATTTTCACTCCTGAAACTCAGAGTCAATTAAAGAGAGAGAACTTTTGAGGCGTGCAGACATTAAATATTCCAAGGAATAGTTTCCTCCACATACTTTGTATTACAAACTAATAAAAAAGAGTCTATATTCTGTCTATATCATTTCAAAGGTTTAAATATTTTATCATATTAGATCAAGACTTGCCATTCTTAGTTTCACCTGCCAGATACTTGTAAATTGTCTAGTAGGTTCATTATTTTAAAATCTGTATAATTAGTCAAAATTTAAGTCTTATAGTTGGTCTTCTGGACCTAAACACTAAGAAAAGTATAAAGCAGTTGTGTCTATTGCAACTTGACCACAAATTTAATTACCTACAATTTACCTGTATCTCAACTTACTAAGTCATTAATCATTCTCAATCTGATTGAGGAGAAAATGTATTTGTGTATACTTAATGTTTTCTTATTTGGATTTAAATATTCTGTAAGTATTTTAAAATGTCATTTTTAATCCTAAAAAATGAATAAAAATGAATTAATGAATAAAAATAAAGTAAATGGAAGTTCATAGATTTTTTTTTTGTACCAGGGATTAAACTCAGGGGTATTTTACCACTGAGTTACATCCCCAGCCATTTTATTTTGAGAGAGGTCTCACTAAGTTGCTTAGGGCATTGCTAAGTTGCTGAGATAGGCCTTGAACTTGCAATCATTCTGCTTCAGCTTTCTGAGTTGTTGGGATTACAGGTTTGCACCACTTGGCCCTGCAATAGAAATTTTAAAAAGCATCCATTTTTAATAGAACTTAAAATCAGTATCTTCATAAAGAAAAGCTTTGGTTGGTAATGAACTCTGTTTATATTCTTATGAGCCTAGAGATTTAGTGTCTTCTCAGCCACCAGAGGGCTCTCACAATATAAGAAAACACATTAAATGTGTAAGAAAACACATGGAAATAAAAGAAATCATTTGTGATATATCTTTTGTAGAGCCCAATTAAAATTACATGTCTTAACCATATAGATTACATGCAAAGTTTCAAATCCAGATTTCCTTTAAGAAAATTAAGAATTAAGAGGAGCAATTTTAAATTGATAATTCAAAAGTTTAAAAGAAATATAATAAATATTTTACTATTTTATGCCTAATCTTGAATCAGATATTTAAAACCTTCATTTATCTTTTGACTGGAAAATAGTACATGGAAAATACATGGTTTTTTTTTTCTGAGGGATTTTGGGCCTTAGGACCCCTTTTCTCTAACCATCAAGTTTGTTACTATGATGTTATATGTAATTACAGCTGAGCAAACATCTCACACAGGGATTTGAGAGAGCAAAGCTTCTGAGCCACGCCGCAGGCATGCTTATGCCCAGGTAGGATCAGGATGCACTCACTGTGGTTTGGCTTTGTTTTTAATCACTCCTTGGACTCCTGGTTTGATTGAGCTCTGCCCAAGGTACTTCTCTCTCCATAAACAAAAATTAAGCTAAAGACCTGGCCATATGTTTGATCCTGATGGTGTTTATTCTCCGGGTTAGACTCAGAGAATGAATATAATGAATAAAATGAAGCAAACCATCTGTCCAGTGGCAAGCCTGCAAGGCTGAGACAGGGCTCCTGTGTGCTGCCTCTTTGGGTGTGACCTTGCAAAATATCAACAAGGGCTAGTGCTCGTTCAAGTGCTCGTCCACTTGTTTTGGCTCCCAGCATCTCTCCCTGATTCATGTGTCCATCTGAGGCATCAAGGGGGCTGGTTCAGAATTTATGCTTTTTTAGTGGCTCTTGGTGGTGCCTCTGAGCTTCCCCCAGCCTTTCCTTTGGATGAACCTGATGGGTAATGTAAGTGAGAAGGATTTCAGGCTCTTCTCCCAATGCCAGCTGTATCCTCTATACATTCTTCTATTCATTTTACATAATTTCCTTTGAAAGGTTTTAAAAAATAAAACAAACTGAAATTTTCCTTTGAATAACTTGGGGAAAATAAAAATGAATGTGTGCAGTTTTAAAATTAATGTTATATTATTATTATTTTTGTATATCTCTGGCACTTGGGTGCTTCTGTTAATCTGGGTGGAGACCAGTGATTGCTAATCAGATGAGGCAGGTGAATATGTTTTTGCATAGCCTACAGGGTAAA
Organism: Urocitellus parryii; assembly: GCF_045843805.1. Taxonomy (NCBI): domain Eukaryota; kingdom Metazoa; phylum Chordata; class Mammalia; order Rodentia; family Sciuridae; genus Urocitellus; species Urocitellus parryii. Next base: position 111,918,185 of record NC_135540.1, on the reverse strand, counting down.
TTAGAAATTATTTACCCTGAAAAATCCCAGAAGGAACAGGCTATATAGTCATGGAGCAAACAGCGAGCATTCTGTCTGTACAGCATTTTACAATGTTCTAGAGGGTCACAGATTTTAAGCACACAGTCCCTGCTATCTAGCCTCCAAACTTAAGGAATGCCTGTGTAGGGTTTGGGAAGGTGGGGGTGGACCATATGGACACACACCACCTCACCACAGGCTTTGCTAGTTGTGCTATGTGCTAAGTTAATGGTGAAAAAAAAAGTTTATTTAGGAAAAAAAAAGGAGACAAATATACTTTAACTAGGGCAATGGGGTTGATTCTAAGAAAGTAGCTTTTGAACTGTGCTTTGCAAATGAATAAGGTTTTAAAAAAGGAGTGAAAATATGCCTCTGATTCTAGGCCTAGTGTTTTCCCAGCAGAAGGCTTTGAAAAAGAACAAATTTTGGCCACACCTGACTTTAAAAAATCTTTGGTTCCTTCTGAAGAGTTGTGATTCAATTCAATTGTAGGAAAGGTCTAGGTGATAAAATGCAAGATCAAAGATCTCTGGAGACTCAGAATGTTATCCTGAAGGAGTTTCAGATCAATTTAAACTTCTACAAAGTGTCAGTGTCTAAGGACAGAAGGTTCTATTAGGCTTGTCTGACCGCTTAGCTCAAGGCTGATGGTAACCAGTTTCCTTGCTGCCTATCTTCCACTGTGGCTGCCAAAGGACAAACTGTGTCAGAGCCTACATCTGGCAGGAGAGCCCCTTAGTGTTCTCAATGGATCCTCAGATGTCACAAATTTCCTGAAGTGTGTTGTGTGCTCTGGAGCTTGAAATGACTGATCCTGGGATTCAGTCTTCTAGTCTCTTCTTGAATGATTCTATTGAGGGCATAAGAAGGTGACCTGAAGACCTGGGGTACTGAATGCTGTCTGCAGCTGGGTGCTTGCTGAGAATCCATCCTCCGCTCAACTGTGTTCTGTGGCTGGGGAAAATAGGACAAGACCTACATTTCCAGATTTTTTTACAAGTCAAAATGAGAAATAAATCAATTCCTTCTGTCACTAACTGAAAGCACTGATGCAGAATGACACAGAATTTCAGTCATTTCTCAGGCAAAAGGTACAATAAAAAATAAAATATACCCTGTCCAGAGGACTGCCAAGTTTGGTCTACTGTTTCTCTTTTGGGTAGGGCAGACAGAGTTCAGGTTAAAGAGAGATTATGACAATAAATAGTCTTTCCTGTTTTCCTCTAGATTCAAAAGATCATATTTCAAAATATACTATGATAAATTATTAGAAAACTGGGATCAAAATCTAGCTAAATGTTCAGCAGTAGGTCCATTTTTCTTTTGTAGAGGAAAACTGGGTACGTTTTCCAGAACTTCTTTCAGTCAGTGAATAGTTTAGTACTTGTGAAGTTCTAGTTGACAAACGGATAAGAATCTATCATATGTTGCCTGGGTTTTTTGAGCATTTAGGAGCCTTGAAAACTGTGCAATCTTTCTTACTAGAAACTTCTAAGACTGACAAGATGCAGTAAATATAGTGCCCCCGTGCAAGATAGGGTTGTTGTGGTTTTCTTTTTCTTTCTTTCTTTTGTTTTAGTCAACTAAACAAAGATCAGAGGAGGAAAGGTCAGTGTGAGCTTCCTGAAACAGAGCCCAGCCTGTGATTGTCCCCTTCTGTAGATGGGAAAACCAAAGTAGAGTGAACTTAACTAACACACTCAAGGTCACCAAGTCAGAAAAGCTGAGTTAGATCTACGGAGAAATGGATTATGAAAGAGTGGAATCCTGCTGCTTCAAGAAGCCTTCTCCTGATAAGGGCAGCTCAGAATCACCTTTTCTCCTCTGATCATATACCACTTAATTGGCCCCAACTTTATGAACTTATTTAACTTTATCTCTTTAAAAGCCCTATCTTGAAATACAGTTTTAGCCCATCTTGTGTTGCTATAATAAAATACTTGAAGCTGGTTACATTCTAAAGAAAAGAGGTCTATTTGGTTCACAATTCTGAAGCTTCAAGAACAAGACATGACATTGGCATTGTCTTAGCTTTGGTGAAGGATTCATGGTGGATGGGATCACAATGATAGAAACGCATGTGGAAAAGATCACAGGGCAATATAGGCAGGAGGGAACCAGAGTGGGCAGACACAGACATTGTGGGAACTAATGTGCCTTTGACAGACTTGACTTGCTCCCGAAACATAGCATTAATCCATCCATGTAGTCACAGCCTCACAACCTAAATACTTCCACTAGGTCCTGCTCTTACAGGTTCTATCACCTCAACATAACCACACTGCAAACCAAACCTCCAGAAGATGAGTCTCTCAGGGATAAATCATTTCATATCAGAGTCACATTGAATGTAAGGGCTTAAGAGAATTTTGGAAGGGGGCAGAGGCACAGTTTAGCCCATAACAACCTATAATAATGCAAATTACTCCATTTGATTTCCATGAGTACGCTTCTACCTCTGTGCTGTTGGGCCCCTATGGACTATTCCTGTTTTATCCTACAGTAATCTGGAAGTAGAACTTCATTATCTTGCACAATAAGTCCACTTAATCAAGCATGTCTGGGCTTTATTTGATCCAGAAGGATCACATTATGCCCCATATAGAATTCTTCTTTTCTTTTAATAGTTGACTTCTTTAAATTCACCTTCCTTTGTCATTTTCCCACTTTCCGTACAGAAATAAGCAAATTCTTCCTCTTTTCTCTTAGAACTAAGAGTTCCACAAATATCTCAGTGTCTTCAGGCAGAATGGTCTATCTGCAAGCACCTGACAAGTCATTTTTCCTATTAAATATAGGGTCCTTTGTAAAACAAATCCTGAGGTATTAATATAGTATCATTTTCCATATTTATAGTAATGATCCTGAATATTTTCAAGATTGTGCAATCATTTGATTTAATAATTAGAGAAAGTAATTTCTTGCAAATTTCAATAGTTTCCAGGAAAGCACAGTATATACTTGTTATAAGATTTTGGTCTTTGTTATTTTCTTCTTTTTTCGTAGATACTTTTGATTTATATTATTCAATTTCTTGAATTATTAGTTCATTTATTTTTCTTAGGGAATAAAAATGAATGGATATGATTTTTTTCTCATAAAATGATTTACATTGTAAAATTGATTTAAATTTAAATTGATTTAAATTTTTATTAGAGTAGGTGGTAATTTAAATTTTTCCTTCTTTAACTTAAATGTTTTTTGGATAATTTATTAATTTCCAAGAAACTGAATATTTTTGTTTTATATTTAACCATTTATAATTTTACTGCATTGTGATCAGACAATATGCTCCATGAGATGCTTATTATCTGGAGTTTGTTGATATTTTCTTTACAATTTAACATATGATAAATCTTTGTAAAATTTACATAGCTTATTGCAAAGAATATGTAGTCTCTGTTTTTGCATATGTATACATATATATGTACAGAAATACCATACATTTTAAAGTTATATCATTCAAATATCTTATTTTAATCTACTAGTTTCCTCAAACACTTGTAGTGATTTATTAATCTTCTATTATGTTTTAATTTTTTGTCAATTTGGCTTTGTATGTCTAAATGTGCAGAGATATATTTTTGACTAATCTCTCTTTATTTTGATTTAATCTTTTATTAATGTAATATAATCACCTTCATTCAATTAATGCTTTTGACTTCAGTTCTTCCTTCTGTTTATTAATACTCACTTGGCCTATTCTACATCTCAGTATTTTATTGATGTATTTTGCTTTAGTTTGCCTTATATTTATTTGTTCATTCTTTATTCTTCTTGGTAATTTAAGAGTGGTTTTTGTAAATAAAGATATAATTATATATAAATATCTATTTTTAAATATTTTTTCTAGTTGTTGATGGACCTTTATTTTATTTATTTATAGGTGGTTCTGAGAATTGAACCCAGTGCCTCACACATGCTAGGCAAGTGTTCTACCACTGAGCCACAAGCCCCATTGTAATTATATTTTATTAAAAGATTTTCTACATTTTATTTTCATTATATAAAAATATATATTTAACAATATATATTTATTATTATATAGGTTGTATTTATTAATGTAATATTAACAATATAATATTATGTATATGTTGTCTATAACTATTTTTCTTTACAGTTTAAGGGAACAAGGAAGGAGACAGCAGGTGAGGTAATTACAATAATCAACTGCCTCTTGCAGTGAGGCAGTCAGGAGTAGCTTGGGGCACTTTTTGCCAACTGTCCATGCCACTGTTATTGCTGTTTCTTGTGTCAGAAGCCTTTCTCTGTAGTTGGTGCTGTACAACCTATTTCTCATGATTTTTCATTATCAGCCCTATTTATGTTCTATATGTAGATCTATATATCTGTGACTATATATAAAAATATATTTTTTTTGTTAATTCCTACTCACCCCAGAATTAATTTTCACTTTCTTGAAGACAATATTGTCCTCAATGAAAAATCCATGCAGTACAGAGAGGTCTCATCACTGCTCCTCACTTCTAAATGACGAACTATTGGTGACACCTTCTGAAGGTATTTTCCTTTTCCTCCAAGACATGTGGCTCCTGTGTATGGCAGAGTTGCAGCACATTCCAAGCTGTCTGCCCTTCCTTTTGTAGCATTTCCTTTAAGCACCTGATATGCAGATGTAACCTTTTAAATCAACTCTTAAATTCCTCCTCAACCCCCCATGGAAAATCTGGTAGTGGTGGATAAAAGAGTTGGACTCATGGACTTATGTTACCACCGTATGTAGAAATCCACATTGTTTTTCCTAAGAAGATTCTAGAATACAGCCATGAGCATAACATGGAAATGAAGCTCAGCAAATGCTACAAGTTAAGCTTGGGATAATCATTTTATTAGAATGCCAATTCCTCTGCCATTTTCTTAATAATTAGAACAGGGATGATAAGGTGATTTTATGCTTTATACACTATAAGATATATAATGATGCCAACTATTTTTTTCTACCTTTAAACATTGCTAACATGTTATGATCCAGAGAATTTAACTTTTTTTCCCCCTCCTGTCACAATTTTCTTGCTTAGAACTGTAATACAAGGGTGGAAAAAGTTTAAATCAAATTTATGCTCAATACACTCGTAGTGGGCCATGCTATTGCCTGGGTAACCTCAGAGCCCGTGACTTTGTTTCCACAATGGAATGTAGGAGCTCATAATGCTTACTTGATTCAGGTGCATGACATGTTGAGAAAATGACTTTGCATTGTTCTTAGCTGTCAGTACAGGCAGAATATTAAGTTGAGGCTGTTGTGGGTGGCAGTAAAATTCACAGGTTGTAGTATAATTACTTAAATACAAAACATAAGTGAAATGGGTTCCTTAAAATGACTTACGATGCCAAATTTTTTATGCTACCTTTGATTAATCAGTATTTTTCCATTTCTTACATTTCTTAGTCATTCCCAATTTGGAGAGAAAATTAATAAAAAGTTTTTTTTTTCCTGAAGGTAATTTATTCCCCCTCATTTCCTTTTTTTTTTTTTTTAGTAAACACCAACACAGTATAAGTCATTTTAGCTTTGAGACAGCAAATACTGCTGTAAATTCATGGTGGGATTCTTCCTACCATACCTCTGCTTCTTTTCTTCATTCCTTTCTCCTTCCTTCCATCTAGAACCAGCTAAAAATGTGCTCCTGGCCGCATGAGAGTCATGTCCTTGGTAACATCCCAGAAACACTCTTGTCATCTTCCTCATTGTCTCCTGTTTTCTCTTCTTGGATCCAGGGGTATTAATTCCTTGAAACATTTCTTCCTTGAGTTGAAAAAAAAAGGGTGGGGGTTACAGTGAGGAACTAGACTTTTAGCTTTAACCTCTCTTATCAGCTTCTGAACCTAAGATCTGCTGTTCAGTTATTTTCAACTAAGAAATACTTATTAGGATCCAAGCAGGCATCAGTGATTGGGATGGATGCTGTGTTCTGAGAGTGGAAAAGACATATGGTCCTGTTTCCATTCTATCTCCATCTCTTCCATAAATAGAAGTGTGAAAGAAAATTGATTGGGGCATCGTGAGCAAAAGTCCTCATTCTATAATGTCAACAGGTATCTTGGAAGGAGCCTTTTTCTTGCTAAAAGAGATTTTTTTTCCCCCAGTGCTGGGGATCAAACTCAGGGCTTTGTACATGCTATATGTGAGCCATATCCCCAGGCAGAGAAAATGTTTTATAGGGCTGTAGCAGCTCAAGTCAGCAGAATTTCACTAGGTTTAAGGAATTTGTGGTCAAAGATGTTTCTTGAAACAGGGAATATTGCTCTTACAGATTAGCAACAACTGTTGATTACTTTGGATATCAAGAAGTGTGGACGAGTTAAGGCATACGTCATGAGCCGGAGGGCAGAGGACAGGGCCATCCAAGTGCAAAGCTATCCTTGTTTCTTATTCAAGACAGTGTAGGAAGAGCTGAATGAACAGGAGGAAACTAAGAGAACTTCTGTTTAACTTTACTATAAAGAGCTAGGCAATTCTAAGAACATCACAATTTCCAAAATAAATGAGGGGCCACATCTTTGCCTTGCTCTGCTCCAGCTCCTACAATGTGGGGACAGTAAATTGTGCAAGTTAATTGTCCGCTTTGATATGAGGCATTCATAATAAGTGGATCATGTTTACTATGCAGGTTAAATCTAATTTAACTTTTTTATTGCCAAGTACTTGTAATTAAAATTGAATATGATTTGACTTTATATCATCATGTGACACATTTAAAATTATTAAACATTTCCAATGCAGGGATTTTTATGCTTTATATATAACACTGGAGCTACCTGTTGAATTATGTTCCCAGGACAGAATACCAGAAATGGAATAATTGAGTTTTAGTTGTATTTTAACAATAGGCATCAATTCTGCTTTGGACAATTTACAATATGCATTTTATTATAGCTTTAAATGTGCTTATCCTTACATGTATTTTCTTTGCAGGTTTAATAATGACTTATTTAAAAATGTTTCTTGAAAAAAATAACTATTTTGTTTAAAGGACAAAGAAGCATGTATTATGTTTTCCCCATTTTTATTTTACTGGAAATAGATATTTGCACGTTTGTATACCAACCACTAGGAGTCACTACCTTACCACATCCTTGCTGCATTGAGTTTGTATCTGCAATCCTGTGCACATAGATGAGTTGGTGGCATTGAGGAAAGGCACATGTGGTGCAAATCTTATTAAAATGCCCATGTGTCTGCTGTCTTAAAGACAACATGGGATGTATGTATGCCACTCTTTAGATCAATAAAATTAATAGGTAAATAAGACAATGACATTTTAAATTTTTGATGGTTTTTCCCTTCCAAGGTAAAGAATAGCATGTCACATGTGGGGATTATTTTGTCCATAAGAAATCAAAGTATCATCTCTAAAGAATTGGAAGAACTGCGTGCAGGATTCTAGGTACAGGAGCCTTACAGACAACTCAGGATATGCTCTTATTGAATCTGAGGGCTTAGAGGGTGTTTGAAGCAAAACTATGGCTTATGTGTTCAGGACTGATGCCAGGCAAAGGCCTTACTGACTACCATGGGTCCTTCCAGAAAACACCTCACATATAAACACCCTCAAGCTTTCTGATTTCTTCATGATGCTGCTTTATCTAAGGAGTCATTTAATCAGTTAAGAGTGGATATTATTTGTTGAAACTATGATACTCCAAAAGCATGCAGAAAAAATTATATACTTTTAAGAATGTTTTAAAAATGAAATTTAGGGGGTCAAAATGATTTCTTTAGAAGCAAAATTACTGTGGAAATGGAGTGAAAATTTAATTTGGTGAATAAATCCTGCTTTAGATATAGTGCTATAGACATCTATCTCTAACATAAATAGAGTTACAGTCATCTGTCCTTGTGACTTGTGGTTTGCTCTGCTGTGGCTAATACTGTCTGATTAAAAATATACATTATGGCAGGGTAGAAATAGCTTTGGTTATAAAATGACAGGGGACAAAGCAAAGACATAAATTTACTACATCCAGTGCTATTTTATGACTCTAATAAGTCATCTTTAACTTTGACCTAGAGTTACTTGGAGAATAAATCATTGCAGTTTTTCTAACTTGTATATTTTGATACATGGGACTGTTGGTTTGCACAATCAAGAAATCTTGACTAATAATCTATGAGTTTTGAGATGCACTATGTAATCCTAGTAAAATAACTGATTTGTCTGTGATTGAGTTTTATTTTTGCTTCAAAAACTGTAGTCAAGTATTCATTTCATTGTGAATTTATACAGGAAGACCAAAAATAAAACATTTAGATTTATTATACAGGGCTGTAGTCCTTAATTATGTATATGTAATATACCTCAAAATTGTTACTATGAAAGATGATAAAATAACATACTGACTGCATAAAACATAAACTCTAATAGACACTATAACTTTTTTGTATATTAATAAAACAAATATATTAATAAAATGTAGATAGACAAGAAGATGAATGTATCCTCTTCTCTGTCTCCTGCCTCACAATGGTGTGATTACAAACCCTCGTAACTAAGTACTTTACATTTTACCTCCTGAATATTGTTTACTTCTGTTTCTTTTCCTTAATTTAAACTATGTCAGTTTAGTTTCTTACCATGTTTAGTTAGTGGCCATTTTTATGACTTATTGAGTAAATTTTTTCATATGTCATTTATACTATAATTGATATATGTATGTACAAATGTTTGATTATTAAAAGGAGGTTATTGGGCTGGGGTTGTGGCTCAGCGGTAGAATGCTCACCTAGCATGCAGGGGGCACTGGGTTCGATCCTCAGCACCACATAAATGTAAAATAAAGATATTGTGGTCCACCTAAAACTAAAAAATAAAAAAAAGGAGGTTATGACCTGCAGTCATGGCGTATTTGGGGTAGATGATGTCATAGATTTGGAATACTTTATGTAACCCCCCATCTCCACTTTTGCCATCTGTGAAAAGCCTCAAGTATTTGGTGTGGGTTATTATTGTTCACAAAATAGATTGGCAAACTATGATTTTAATGAGCAGAAATGTGTCTATTTACATAGGCAGTGTCTAGCTAATATTCAAACACTAATTAAAATCTATGGCAGAAGAGAATAATCACGAAGCTGAGATGTCTGAATTTTTTTTTTCTTGTGTTTTGATGCTTTGAGATGGACCCTTACAGACAGTGGAGTGCCCCTGCCAGGGTGAGCTAATTCCTAGAGGTGGCAAACAAATGGCTTTGGAAGGAGCCTTTGAAATGCAAACCAACCAATCAGAGCCCACACCCACAGCCACCTCCTCTATGGGATTCTCACACTTAGGGCCACTCTGCCCCTGCCCTAATTTACTCCAGGGCTGGTATCAGATATATAGGGACAGTCTGTTTCCCAAACCCCACTGAAATTAACCAAACCAGCCAATTCTAGGCTAGCTGACCCTTAACTAGCCAGTTAAGGCTCCTGCCTGCTTTCCCCCTCACTCCCTCTGCCTCCAGGCAGGCCCTGATGCTACTTCCACCCCCTTGTCCCTGGCCTGGAGTGGTGACCCGCCTCCTCTTCAGAACTGTAAGCACAAACAGTGTTTTCCTTGGCCAGCTGTCTCCTGATCTGCTGCCATCACCACACATGAATCACCATTAAACCTACATTTTAAAGTAGAACAGATTAACATTTTTTTTAAAAAAAGCTTACATTTATTGAGTACTTTGTGATAGGCATGGTGGTACATGCTTTTCACAGGGGATCTTACTAGGTCCTGCCAGCTTTATGAGGTAAATATTATGTAGCCTCATTTTGCAATTAAACGTTTTCTTACTGTAAGAGGGTAAGGAACCTACCCAAAGTTCTATAGCCAGGAAGTGGTGGAGTAAAAGTTTAGAACAAGACTTTCTGCACCCAGCCCTCAAGCTCAAATATGCCACCACTAGGCTGAATTCTGCAAAATCTAGAAAACTTGTCCCTTTGTTTCCATTCATTCTTGTCAACTATTGGCAGATTCTTTTTTTAATATAAAAGAATATGAAAAAAAAACACACTGAAATATCTGCTCCATTCCTAAAGAGCTTCACATCTTTATTTATGTAACAATTGCACTATGTGCATGTAATTGAATAGAACATGTAATTTGTCACACCTGAAAAATGGAAAATAGGGAAATCACAATCTCTAAAGACAATTTCACCAAAGTGCAATTGAGTGACATATTGTAAAGGTATCAATGATTGGATTAAAAGTCATCAAAATGGCCAGGCTTCATAAGGCCAAAAATGTTTTTCCATGACTCTTAATAAAAACAAAAAAGAAAACCCAATGGAATTTGCATTTGAGTGGTCATGCTTAGACTTCACCCTTGTGACATTTCTCCTAAAAGCATCATTGGTCCAGGACATGTCACATATCCTGACTTCTCCATAAGGCAGAGAGAGTCTTGTTTCAAGAAACAATCACCTTGGAAAATGTAAATTTAAACAGAAAAAAAATGTTTTTCACCTTTTTGATCATTCTTGATGATAATCATTAGTTGGAATTTTATAAATTTTTAGAGCTGACTTAAAAAAAAACACAAATTAGTAGACTTGTCTTTCTCAGCCATGAAATACAGCTCATGATGGTGATTTGATATTTGGTACCAACATTATTAAGTCCCTCTCAACTGTCAAAACATATTTTAAATAAGCAGAATTTGGGAACAAATGACTTAATTGACACACAACTCAGATAACACATGGGTCCCCTGACCATGCAGGATCTGAGTACCAATAAACTGAGTCACAAGATTGCCTTCTTGGTGCCCATTCAAAATCCTCACCAAGAGTTTGGTGAATTCTTGACAGCAAAATGGGGAGAGGCCTGAGGGCTTGCATTTTTATGGACACTTCTAACTCAAGCATGATGTCTTTCACAGTTTCTTTGTGCAGTTCTTCTCTATATGTGATTCCTGCAAAGTACCTGTGAGTGGAATTTACTCAAGAATCAGAGGGTATGTGAGAAAGGTAGAGGAGGGACTTGTTTCAGTCCCCACAACTTCTAGTTAAATGTGAGCTTCTCCATGGTCCTTCTGGCTACAGGGTTTCTCGTGTGCCCTTGATTTATCATCATCTTAATGGCTCGCCTCTCAACCATTACTTCTGGCAAAATGCCAGGGGCCATTCCGACTGGGCTGTGGCTCTCAACATCCTACAGAGCAGTGCAGCAATTCTCCTTCGTGGCTTTGGGTTCTTACTACCTCCCTCACTGTCAGATTCATTCTTTCCCTCAAGAAACCCCAAGATCAGGGTCCTCCTTCCAAGAAGCCTGCTCTGTTAAAGATAACTTGCTAGGTGCAACTAGTAGGGATTTTTAAAAAGTCATTGTTAAAGTTTGTCATACACTGAATTAAGAAAACAGCTTTAATTCGCTAATGGATCTAAAAAGTAGACAGATTTAAAAAAATCCCAAAGCATATTGTTGGCTCATTTGTCTGTATGCATCAGTAAACAGAAAACAATCCTATTAAATTCCTAAAATCGTTTGTGATCAGATGGTTGCTGGAGTTTAGCTTCTGCTTAATGTGACTTTTATCTTTGGTGATTCGTGAGCCCACTTTTGATTATTATTATCAAATCACAGGGGGAGAGGTGGAGAGCACTATATCACCAAGGCATAATTTTTTGCAGCCATATACTTGGACTGTATGCACTTGGCTCTTTTTTCAATATAACTTTTCTTTATCAGAGATGATTGGATGACTTTGTACCAGAGCCAAATTTCCTTCCCTGGTGGTCAGGTAACTATTCTTACACTAAAATATACTTTGAGCAAGCCTCTACTTTTGTTTCTTTTACTTGTCTTAAACCTAGTTGTCTCATTCTTCTTATTGAATTTACCTTGAGGAGGAGCTAAAAACCAATCAAACCTCAAGAAATGGTAACTTGGCACTGGGCTTATTGCTAGACTTTGCAATGTATCAAACATGCTTTCTCTCTCTCTCTCTCTCTCTCTCTCTCTCTCTCTCTCTCTCTCTCTCTCTCTCCCCCCCTCTCTTTTGGTGCCTCTTGGGGGTTGAACTCAGGCATTTGACCTCTGAGTCACATCCCCAGCCCTATTTTGTATTTTATTTAGAGACAGGGTCTCACTGAGTTGCTTAGCGCCTTGCTTTTGCTGAGGCTGGCTCTGAATTTGGTGATCCTCCTGTCTCAACCTCCCCAGCCACTGGGATTACAGGAGTGTGCCACTGCACCCGGCCAAGCTCTCTTAATTGAGTTTTGACTATTGGAAAATACCCAGTTTAAAATGCTGAACTCAGGAGTCAGTGACAATTATTCTGAGAAAAATTATTTGCATTATGTGGCATTTTCCTAGAGGAGAAATGTTTTTGGTTAGCATTTTTTTTTTAAATATAAGTCCTTAGCAGTATACCTATCTCACTGGAAGCTTCCAAATGGCTTGCTTGTAGATGTACATGTCTGTGACATCCGGTTTATGTTTCATTTGCTTTTCCCCTGAATACTGGGTTAGATGTAATAATGCTGTGCTTCCCCATCTTTTCATCCAGTTTATAAATCCCTGAGGCAAAGAAATGATTATTTATTTTGGTCTCATAGAGAGAGGAGGTACTGCAGTTTATGGTCTGTGTTGAGCCATGGTTTAGTTTCTGAGGTGTTTTCTAGTATCTTTGATTTTAAAACACATCTGCAGGTCATGGTAGCTTTTGAGAGGTCAATGGGATGTGTTTTGTTCTTTGTACCATAGACTTTAACTGTAATTCAATGCTCCTTTTTTGAGGACTGATGCATTTTTATTAAGTTTAACCATAACAAATTGCTGAAGCTCTAGCATTTTTGACAATGAGGACAATGTCATGTAGTTAACCCTTACGTTGCTTAGGAACAAAGTGCCACTGCAGGAGGGGAGACTGTGACCAGGTTGCAGACTATGGGTGACAGAATTCTCTAGTTTGAACACTGAGTTCTCACATTACCATCTAAGGTAGGCGGGATATGTGTGGGGAGTGGGTCATCAGTTGAGGTAAGGGGCAATGACCTGACAGCTGTTCCCTGAGGCTTGATCTTGAAACTTCTTGTTAATAGAAGGCCGCCAATGCTTTGGTAAAGAGGCTACGGCTTGGACTTTCATTCTGCAATTTTTTTATGAGAAAGTAAGATGAGTTTAGTCCCATGTTGGGCCCCAGTTACGTACAGTGTTAACTTAAATAGATGTTTTTGCTTTCCCAAGGCTTATCTTCTCCCAGGGTGGGAGGCAGTGGAGGAACAGGTAACTAAATTTATACTCAAGTCCAGATTAAAAGTTGCAATAAGATTAATTAATAGGATCTGGGATTGAGAGCAATTAGGAAAAGGGATATATTTAGTGATCAGAGGTTTGTTTGAAGTTTTGAGACATGAAACATATACTAAGAGGCAACCATAAAGAGATCCTGGGAGCTGGGCATTCCCTATGTAGAGATTTTGTACATTTAAGCATGAGCTGGTGCTCTAAGGAAGGAAGGAGCCGGGCATATTCCAGGAGCTGAAAGGAAGGTGAAAGAAAACCCTGAGAGGAATTCAAGGACATAAGACAGAGACCAGGCTGTGAGGTAGGGCTCGAGAGATAAGCAGGGCCATGCTGTAGACTACTGTAGACCCTGTAGACTACTGATCAGCTTCTGATATCAATAAAAAACAAAAGTATTCAATGTTTATAATCGGGAGAATGCCAAGGGAAGTGATCACTTACGAGTTTGTGAAAGATCATTCAGGCCTCGTGGAGAAGATGGGAGGTGAGCAAGAATCAAAGCCGAGTGATGGTGGACCCTTGCAATAGGGTGTTAGCATCAGAGATGAGAAAAGAACACATTGAAAATAAACTGCAGGGGATCTTACTGATGGATTGAGTCTGGGGTGAAGAAGGAGAGGAGTCAAGGTCAAGTGCTAGAATGTGGGTACTTGGTGGTACCCTTTGTAGTTTACTAAATACATGCTTTAGCTTTAATGCTCCACATTGTTTTAATGTAAGGATTTATGCTTTGGGTCTCAGAGGCTGCCTCTTTTATACATTCTAATAAAATTCTTGGCTTTTCCTCTGACACTTTGTAGCATCTTAACTGGTTAATTTTACATTTTCAAATATTTTGCACATTTTAATTTATTTTTAAAGTGTTTCTGGAGCTCTCTTTATCTTGATTTTCTTACTCTGCTGTGGCTTTGGTTATCACACCTTATTTTATTAATATCTCTTCTTCAGGTTTTATTTGCTGAGTTATACTTAGTTTTTATTGATATTTCATTGTATATATATATATACATATATTTTTAAACTTGGAATATGTTCTTCAATTTTATTTTATACTTCTTCAAGTTTGTTTTCATTTTTTGAAAATCTTTTAGTATTTAGGATTTTGTCTTTTATCTATGATCAAGCTTTTCCTTAATAGACGTCTGGCAATACCAGTGGTCACTATATCAATACCATTCTTGTTAGCCCACTTCTAAACAAAGGGACTGCATATTTACTCTCCAGATGGCCCTGACACAGACCTGCCTATGTCCTTTAGCAATAGCCTGTATTTCCATCCATTTGTTTTTTGGTAAGTAAAATAGAAGACACGATTCAGAACAACATAAGATTTCACTGGTTTATGACCTCACTGGTGACACAAATGAAAAGCTGAAAGAATCTGTGAGGGATAAGAAATGACAGGACCTAAAGATCATGTTCTGCATCATCTACCATCACTGTTTATTGGATGAAATTCACAATATCATAGTAGCCAGGGTGTGATTATAATACTAAAAGCAATAGTAATAATGGTAACAATAGTAACAGATGCTATTTATTAAGCATTTAATATGTTCTAGATTGGACTATACTTTAACATGTATTCCTATCATGCTAGAGGTAGATATTATTTTAAACATATTTATAAGTGAGGAAAGTGAACTTAAATGAAGAAAGGCAGGGAATGGGAAGCTAGATGGATCTACATTTGCATTCTGATCTGCCAACTGTCAGCTATGGGATCTTGAAGACAAAATTTTGTAACTCTTGAACTTACATAATCTCTTTGTGTCTCAGTTTTCCTGTCTTTAAGACTGAAGATTTTAAAAGACAGCTTGTGGGGATGCAGTTAAGAATAATAAGTGATGCTTGTAAAACATCTTCTTAAACAATTAGACTTCTCCTGAGGGCCTGCTCCCATGCCATTGCTCAAACTCCCTCTTCTCCACCTTTAAGAAATCCTTCTGGCCTGGTCTTCCCCACTGAACATGGAAGGTCCCCAAGAGATGAACTACATACAGAAGCCCTGTAACTTCGAGAAAATCCCAAACTCGCTTGGCTTGGAGGCTATAGAGGCCATGACAGAGGGCAATGACAAGGGAGTACCAGGCTTTGTTCTCAATCTAGAGTTAAAGACCCGGATTTATTCATCTTCCCAGAATAAGTACTTCCTTGATTTTCTTCTTCAAGCAGGACACAGTTCTGGTAGGTAGAGTCAGTCCCTAAAAGAATGGAGGAAAAGGCTCTAAAATATCTACCAATATTTCTTCTGGAAAAGTTCATTATTGCTGCGTTGTTTTATTTCTTTCCCTAAGCATTGTAGATAAATTGTTTAACTTTGGGTTGCATCCAAGAGTTTGTGTGGGACTTCAATTCTCTAAGGTCATACTCATCCTGTGTCTCTCTCTCTGCCTATCATGTCTATTTCTGTATCTCTATCTGTATCTAAATATGTATGTATATATGTACACACAGACAAGCATGTCTGAGCCCACGAGGGCTGTTATAACAACGTATCACAAACCAAGTAGCTTATAAACAACAGAAATTTATTTCTTATAGATCTAGAGGCTGGAGGCTGGAAACCGGAGCCTGGGAAGTAGAAGATCAATCAAGGCACCAACGGATTTGGTGTCTGGTGAGGGTCCACTTCCTGATTCACAGATAATCAACTTCCCCCTGTGTCCTCCCATGGTGGAAGGGAAAAGCAGCTCTTTGGGGCCTCTTTTATTAAGAGCACTAATCTCATTCACGATGACTTCTGCTTTCAAGTCTGAATTACCACCCAAAGGCTCTTCCTGTTAATAACATCACATTAAGGGTTAGGATTTCAGTGTTTTTTTTTTTTTTTCCTTTTTGAGGATAGTATACAAACATTTAGGCTATAGGAATCTCTCTGTCTCTCCCAATACACACAAAGACACACTCGCACACACACAGATGTGTATTTGTCTATGAGTCTGTGCATCTACTTAGCTACCTATCATCACTATGAATCATAGGCTAGTGGTTCAAACAAAATATATATATTTATTTATTTTCCAAATAAGCCTGAATTTGAAGTGGTCCAGGGGTAAAGATTCCTCTCCTCTATGAGTAATTGTATTATTTTATTACAACTTCCTCTAGGGCAATCTCTACTTTCATGAGTAAAAATGATTTGTCCCTATCACACTTTTTCCAGATTGTTGAAAGTTAGAAAAAGGAAGTATAGGAGGAACAGCTTGCTTTTCAGGGTATGGCCTAGAAGATGCATATATTACATCTGCTCATTTCTCACTGGCAAGAATTTACTCTCCTGGTTACACCTAACCCCACCAAATGCTGGACAGTGCAGTTCTTCTCCAAATGCTATGTTCGAATACATTGCAGAGCAGATTCTAACAGGAAGAGGGGATGGTGGTCATGGTCTGGGGATAATTGCTCTTCATTATTAACAGAAGGAAGAAAGTTCCAATAAAAAAAGATTTTTGTAGTTTATTTAAACAAGAAAAAATGGTTACAGTGAATTTTTCCAAAAGTTTTTTTTAGAATGAGGCTCAATAGAAAGTTCATAACTTAACACTAACATTCTGAAAACAACAAGAGTAAGTCAATATTGTCCTTGTTACTTAAGATTTCTATGTGTTGAAAAGTATATTACGTGTTTAATGTCTGTTATTTCATTTGTACTTTAAAACCCCTACATATTAGAAATAGTTTTCTCTTCCATGCTGCTTTGTGAGGTGCCCCATCTAGGGATCTGGCAACAAGGTAAGTGGTGGGGAGCTACTTCCAATCACTTGTATCATTATCTGATACATTTCCTTTCCGTGTTTTAAATCAAAATGGAAGTTTTGAGAAATTAAGCAACTTGCCTAAGCTCATGAGCCAATAAAGAAGAGAGACTGAGCCCTGTCTCAATGTGGCTGAGCCCACAATTCTAATCTCAGTGCTTCAGCCTTTCCAATATACATTTTTACATAAATGACTTATTTTTCTTCAACTCAGGATTATGGAAAGATTATCATGATCATCATCATCTCCATCATTTTTTTTCTGTCTTTTGAAAACATGTAACAAATAAATTCAAATGGGGAATGACCATAATAGAATAAAAGTAAGTGATTTATTGCTGGTTATGCTGGTTACTTTCTGTTTTCCCTCCAAAATCCATTTAATCCCCTCCCCTGGCCTACTCTGAACCCCAGGAAGGCAAACTTTATAGACTGCTGCACACAGGTGCCTTTGCCCTTTGACTTCTGACTGGATTCCAGTTAGAGGGTGAATGTAGCAGGAAGTATGAAGCAGGCAAAGCAAGGGAACTGGGGTATTTATTTCCTCTGCCATTGCTGAGTTCCTCTTAGCCTCTTTTCTGTGGATACCTCTCTTATAAGTTTCTGCAACATCCTATCTTCCCATGAACCCTAGACCTCGGGTGGCAAGAGCTTCCAGTTGCTGACAGCTCCTGGGTATATGGACTAAGTCTATAGGTTTACATAACCTTGTTCACATTAAAGAAGGTGGGACTTTCTTTTAATGTTTCTTAATAAAATTGGGAATGCCACCTGTTTGCTGCAAGGATCCTGAAGCTAACTTGGGTTATTACTGTAAGTTAAAAAAAAAAAAAGTTTGACTAAAAAATCTTAGTCTGGATACCACTTTCATATAATTTGATAATAACTTCAAGAGGATGGCTTTTTTTCAATAAAGAAGCAAACAATTTATTTTGATGGTGTAGTTTATTATAAAAATCAGAATTGGCTTCCATTGGAAATCATTCTTTACCATCCAAGACTCTTTAGTGTTGTATCACCTTTTAGAAATAGATACCTGTTTCATTTCATGACCATGAACTTCAGTACACTGCAGACAATTCTTTGTAGGAGTCAACTGGGGTTTTACAAAAATAGTAAACTAGTACAGAAATTGTCATGGAATGGAATAAGCTGCAGTGATGGATCTTTAGTAACCAATCTATGTTCAAACATCCCTAAATCCCATCTGGGCTAAGAGCCCATTCAAGTTGGAACTCCTTCCAATGAATGGAATTTTAATTGACATTTTGATCATCTAATTATATTTCTCAATTACTATCACAATGTGAATCTTCCTCAAAATATCTACACTGCCCCAGAAAAACAATCAACTCAGTCTTCTTCAGCAATATTATTCACTAACTTTTCTCACTCTTTTGACTTTTCAGAGAGCCCTGGATAAACAATACCTACATATCTCATATTAAAGAAAACTTAGTCATTCTACAACTTACCAGACAACTTTTATGGCCTGAAAAATCTTCAGGTTTCATGCCATCTTTTCTTTGTAATAAATCACAAATTTGTCTTTCTTCTCACTATCTTGCATGAGTAATAAGCACATATTAAGCCCAAGTACTCCATTCATTCCCCCTCCTTTTTTATTACATTCTATTTTGATTTATGGTAACATCTCCAGAAACTGGAAGACTCTTTTTGGCCTCCACTATTCTTTCTTTATTGATTGTCTGTAGATAAGAAATATTTGTGGACTCAATTTATGTACTTGACATTGATTCTTAGGTAATTTACTATTATTAAAAATAAATGACTAATATTTATTCCTATCTTACGATGATTTAGACCCTTATATAACATCTCATGTAATTATTACAACAACCCTATAAGCATTATCGTGAGCATTTTACAAATGAGGAGACTGAGTCTTAAAGTGTTCCAACTGCTTGTCCATGTTAACTTGTAATTTGAGGAGTTTTAATCCTGGGTCTTTTTTTAAAAAAAAAAATATGTGAATTTAACCATTGCATTCTAAAATTCATTTTTGCAAAGAAGATTTAGGGTCACTTCAAAAAAAAAAATGAAATCTGTTACATAGAATAGTCTTCTGATTTCTTTTAGCCCAATGCCCAACATGACCATTTAAAACAAAATCAGTCTCGATACCACTTTCGTATAATTTGATAATAACTTAAATAGGATGGCTCTTTTTTTCCAACAAAGAAGCAAATAGTGCATCCCCATGACAATTTATTTTGATTATATAGTTTATTATAAAAATCAGAATTGGTCTCCATTGGAAATCATTCTTTACAACTACACTAAACAGTGGCTCAGCACTAATTATGTGAAACTATAGTTCCTCTCTTTGGTAGAAATTTTCTGACACCCAAAGGCCTGTATTACATAATTGCATCAAAAAAGTCCATGAGTTCAGTTAATTTTGTAGTTCATTCTTCCTGTAGGGACATAGGAAAACCATGCTCTTTAGAATAAGATTATCCACAGGAGCCTTTACTGTGTTTTTAAAGACACTGATGGGAGATTACTACTCCTGCTTTGAACCATTTCCAGGTCTAAGTATTTGGTATAGAACTCCAGAGACTCCATGGAGTTTGTTCATGCACTAGAGAAGACCCAGAGCTGATTCCTGAAGTAGATTCTTTTTTTTTTTTTTTTCCAGCAGGGCTCAGATGGCCCATTTCCAGGCAGAGTTGATGTAATCTCCCATTTCCAGTGTGAATGACATTGCAACAAACATTTATTGAGCACATCCTTTGGCAGACATCATGCTAGTTTCTGGTTGAGCTCTTTCAATGCCCAAACTGCCATCTGCTCTCCTGATTACACAGCAGAAGGGTTCTTTATCAGCTAGTACTAGATAGTCCTAGCCTCTTGGTCCTCATCAGAGAGTGCAACCAGAGTACAACCTTCAATGGTTTGATCTTTGTTTTCCATCAAGTGTCCAGCTGAGAGAAGTGATAGGCAGAGGACATCATTTACATAGTATTCATCCTTCTAGTTATCTGTCATTCCATTATGAAATCACATCATCACGGTCTCTTGCATATCACAAAAGTGCATTTTGATACATTTGCTGGCTTGTTTTTCTTTTTTGAATCAGTAGTCATTAGAAGACATAACTGCTTAGAGTTTAATGCTATATTTGCTACAAAAAATGTTGAAGACATTAATGTAGTAAATACTTACAGATTGTCTATGGTGCACTGAATGAAAGTCATAGTTCCTATTATCACCACTGGGTTTGCTGTCTAGTGAGGCAAATGTGATGTGAGAATACTTACAGAGGAAGATATGATTGATTTTTGCTGGGATAGTAAAGGATTCTTTATTGAGAAGGTGACCTTTAAATTGAAATTGAAGGACATATAGGAGTTTTCCAAGAGACTGGGGAAAAGGATTGACAAAATTTCAGGCAAAGAAGGATGGAGCATGTACAAAGGTATAAAATCTCATGGAGTGACTTGGAGTGTCAGGAGAAGAAAAATTGAGGGTATCAGGCACTGATGATGTTAAAGGCAGTGTTGCAAAGATTGGTGCAATCAATAGTGAAGGCATTTATGGGCCAAAATGAGGTTTTGGGTTTTTACCATAGTCAGTAGAAGATACTCTAACAGGCACTGTGGGGTATGCCATAACACAGGGATAAATAAATGGCAGGAGGTAGTGAGAAGTAAAAAGAGTCTGGTTAGAGCTAGTAGGAGGGATGTAAACCTGTACTGGTGGGATTTAAGAGCCATTATTATTGTAGCTTTTTTTTGGAGACAAATTTTGGGGTTAATGAAAAAGCAAGAATATTATCTGTTAAATCAGCTAGTCTATCTGAAATAGTATGTAAGACATCATTTGACTACTATTCTAAGAAAAATCTGTCTTGTCTGTTAGATTATGAGAGTGGCTAACTGGATGGTAACTGCAGGCAGGTAGAATATGGCTATAGGTGGGTTTCAGGGGACATGTATTTGGAGTTTATATTTTGCCCTTGGACAGCAGAGCTCTCTCTATCTGCTTCCTGGTACCATGTCCTGAGCTGCTTTCCTCTGCCACACCATTCTACCATGATGTTCTGCCTTATCTCAGCCCCAGAGCAGTGGAGTCTGCCATCTATAGAGTGAAACCTCTCAAAAAGTGAATTTCAAATAAACTTTTCCTTCTCTAAGAAATTGTTCTTGT
The DNA here is from genome assembly GCF_045843805.1 of Urocitellus parryii. NCBI lineage: Eukaryota > Metazoa > Chordata > Mammalia > Rodentia > Sciuridae > Urocitellus > Urocitellus parryii. The sequence continues at coordinate 111,896,990 of NC_135540.1, read as the reverse complement.
CAGGTCTTTTTGTCACAATGGCAAAAAAAAGTTCACTGAAAAAAGAGCAATCTATAATTTTTGCAGTTAGGCTAAGATCCTCATTTAACTGGAGTTGCTGTTAGGATCAGAGAGGGGATCTTCTGATTTTCTTTGTACCATTCCCAGAAATCTTGCATGTAGAATCACCAATGATAGGAAGTTAAGTTGGGGGAAGAGACATGAGACCCAGTAGGGAACAGGAGATTTTGCCTACTGTTACTGCTTCACATGTGGCACATAGACCAGAGGAGTGGTTCCAAGGAAGAGAGCCGAGGACATGGCCAGTAGAGATGTAGAGGTCATGTGAAGTAGCAGCACTGAGAGAGGAGAGTTCCTCCTATCAGCTGCCTCTTCTCTTACTGGGCAAATGTTTCCCAGCCTTGAGCACTTGATGTACTTCATGCCCTGTAGACACCAGGGTATGTTGAAGGACCATCATGCCTTTTTATACATTGCTTGATATGAGCAAAGCTTACATTTCTCCTTTGAGGTGGAATCTACTTCTTTATTAGTAATGCTGTTGAAATTATTTTGCTGAAACAGAGCAAATTTCATATATTTAAGAGCAAATGCTTTTCTTGGCATGTCACTGTAGTCTACATAGTAACAAAGGCAGAGTGTTTTGATGGAGAAGGGGGCGTAGAAACAGGCACATGGAAGTTCTGGCACATTCATTTTGTTTGAATTCATCCCTGTGAGTTTTCTTTCATTTACGAAAAATGAGGCATATATTCTTTTTACTGCCTTAGTTCCTGTACCAAATTCCACAGAGCCAGTCCCCCATTTTAGCTTAGCGAATTCTTAAAAGAAGTAGAATGTAGCAAAACTAAAATATTACCAGTTATTACTAAGTTTCAGACCTTGATGCTTTGTCATGGTGTTTCATTACCTTTGCTCTTATTTTGGCTGTGTCAGGTTTGTATTACTGTTAAGACTACCAACATATGAAAGAATATAATCTGCCTGGAAGAGCTATATATATTCTCTATAGCCCTGTATATTCATTTATAGTGTGTTTAATATATTGACCTGATATTTCTTATGGTGATTAAGATGACATGAGATATATAAACTAGTCTGAAGCTAAATGAAACCAAGGACTAGAGTCTCCTATGTAGCACTACAGAATTCCCTACTCTCAGAAATCTCACACAATCTTCCTGGCCTAAGCCAAGCCTTCTGTACCCTCAACAAGCAGATCTCCCTAACGCTTATCCCTTGGGTGCCATTTTTATTTCTGCATCTTTTATTTGGCATTTATTTTCCATTCTACATTGTGGGTTACTTTTTTGTATGTTTACATAAAAATATATAATAATTTCCTTAAGATCTAAGATCCTCTTTACATTTTAAAATGGATCTTTGTGTTTCCCACCATGCTGAGTAAAAATTGGAATCTGAACATATTTATAGTGTGATGGTATCCCTCTCTTCCTAGTTCATTAATGAAGAATGGATTCGACACCTACTCTGCTAAGCAATGCAGACACAATATAAAATTCCTGCTCTGTGGTTGTACATTGGGAAATGGAGTGGGAGAATATAAGACATTGGAAAAGAAAGAAACTGGAGTAGTTCAAAGGAACAGAGGAGTTTGTTGGAAAGTGAATGCATTGTCCCTTTTTTTTTTTTTTTTTTACTTTCATAGCAAAGTTTTAGAAATTAAAAGCAGCTCTGGAGCAAGTTCCTGGCTGTGTGTAAGTTCCCTGTAAATGTCTTCCTTTGGTAACCTTGGAATTATTATATCTCACTGACACTCAAATTCTACTAATAATAGAGTCTACTACATCAAATGAGGTGATATTTGGTGCCTGACTCACAATAATAATTATTATTGGTTATTATCATTATTTTCATTATTAGCTGTTATTTTTATATGCATGAGTCTAAGGAAGGTCATGTCCAAGACTGCCTGGAGTAGACACCAGGGTATCTTGAAGACCAGGGACCATCATGGGCAGAGATAACCCAAGGTTGGGAGTTTGTTCAAAGGCTTCCTTTCCCAGATGGCATAGTTGACTCCTTCTACTCGAACATCCCAAAGGGTATGCAGGATCCTGCCATTTCTGGACTTGTGACACTTGCAGCTGCCCGGAGATCAACCCCTGCTGCCAACTTTCTCTTTGCATATAGTAAGCCTTACTAGAGGGGTGAAAATTTGAGAATAAAGAAAAACTTCTTTGGGGCCTTCTGGTTTGAAATTTACTCAGATCTGAAGAGAAGAATCATGTTTATTGTTTTGTGAGTTAAACTTTCCTGGCTAGAACTTTGTTTTCTCAAATACTAACACCATGGATTTTCTTTCCCCCCACCCTTTCTTGTTAATAGGGTGCTGAGAAAATTTTGTCAATGAATGAATCAGGAGAACTGCAAGATCTCTTAACCAAAATCGAGGTAATTGTGCTTTTAGCAACTTATTTTTAGTAATCCAAATGTTAAGCACATTCGATTGTAATTCGGTTTTCCTAATTGAATTTCCCCCTATGTTGTTACAAACATGTAACAGGATACATGTGATGATTTTAATTGAATATCACATGCCATTAGGTTTGCTCCAGCTAAAGTGACTTTAGTACTAGGGTTGAATAATCTCATACTATTACTTGAAAATTTGGGTCTGCTTTATTTGAGCCTAATTCTCTGTAGCAGAGATATTGATGAGGTGTTTCAAGTCTGGCATTTGTGTTAAAACACACTTTAAAGTTTTGTTAAAACTTTTATTTTCCCCATGAACTAGCTCATCATTTCTAAAGATGAAAGAAAAAAGTTATTTCTCTCAAAACCACATTTTAATTCCCCCCCATACTTCTAATGAAAACATCAGAGAAATACTATTCAAATACATAATGCATCAGATTAATATGCAACCAGGGAACCCTTTTCACTTCTCTGATAAATTATTGTGTTATCCTGTTTCTTCCTATATGTAAAAAAGATTACATTCATTATCATGCAGATTGGGACCTTTTGAGAATGAATGTCCCTTTTCTGGGACAGCAAACATGAAACATTGCTTTCCTGGATGAACTAGGCTGGTCTATGATTACCCAGTATCTCCATGCCATTATCTCCTCTTTTAGTCTTAACATCCTTTGCTATCCTTATTTCTGATGCTTTGCCAAATCTTTCATTTCAGTCAAAACAAGTATTTATATTGTGATCTTCCCTAGAAGGAAAACACACTGTATTCATTCATTCGACAAATATTCGGAGTATCTACTATTTATTGGCATGTTGCTAAGGGACATAATTGTGCCCTGTCAAAGAACTGGTTGCATAGAGCAATAACTCAGAAAAGTTTTGTACTAATTTATGTCATAATACAATAGCATTGCATTTAGATACTATGCTTCAATAAAGATGATAGAGAGAAAATATCTGGGAGGAAAGGTCCCTGGATATAGGAAGGCAATGTACCATGATCTGATTAGTAAATTAAAAAAACCATAGGGTATTTTCAGAAAGCTGACCTTGTGTAAGAGTGGTTTAAATTCCCTTGGTTTGCACAATTTATAACTTGTGAAGTAGTATGTCTTGCAAATCAGAGGATATTAACTCTAACCTCAGCTCCACTGATAGCTATGTGACTTTGGGCATATTTTTTCATCTCGCAGAATCTTGGTTCCTTTATCTATTAGATGAGGGTGTGTACCTCTTGATCATTAATATGGATTAAATAAATCATTAATATGGATTAAATAAATCCATTCCATTTGTCCCCATATGCAACTCCAATCCTATGACACCATTAAGTTAGTGTGTATCCAATCATTTAACTTGGTTATTTTGTATTATTATTATCTCTGCATACTTTAAATTTATATAAATGGCATTATATAATATACCTAATTTGGTTTTAAAGTATTCTCACTAGGTACCTATGCTTTTCACAACCATCTACATTGCTATGTGAGCCTTTAATCTACTCATTTTAACTGCTGCATGCTTCTCCATAGCAGCCATAAACAATAGAGTTTCTTTGATGATATGAATATCTTTTATTTTTAGTGTTCAAAATAGTAATCTCTAGCTGCTAATGGCTATTGAGCTATGGCTAGTATAACAGAGGAACTGGATTTTAATTTAATTTGATTTGATCTAAATCAAAATTTAAATTCACACCTAGCTAGTTCTTGTTTTAGACAGTGTAGCTCCACAGTGCCCACATATTTTTATCTATCTTCCCACTTTTCCACTGATGAACACCCAGGTTTCCTCTCATTCCCTCCTTCAAACAAACAGCACTGCAAGAAACAACAGTGAATGTGTTCCTTTATGGGTTTCCCAGGAGTAGAAATGGCTGGAGCCTTGCTTGTGTGTGTGCCTAATTCTAGATGGTGCCAGATGGCTTTTTGGAATGGTTGCATCAGTCAATATTTCCTCCTATAAACAAAGAGATTTCTTGTGTTTCTATATTCCTGGAAATATTTCATATTACCATTTTCTAAAAATTTTCCAGAGTAGAAGCTATAGAACTATATAACCTTATTGTTTTAAATTATGCATTGCTGATTACTATTGAGTTTGGGCATCTCATTGTATGTTTGTCAGATTTTTACATTTTTTTCTTATGTAAATTCTGTATTTTTATACTTTTCCAATTAAAATCACAGAATTATATTTTTTGGGAGATTTGATTTTTCAGAAGATTCTTTTCTAATCTAGATATTAATTCTAGTTGTTTTAGTCATTGACATAATATCCTTTTTTGTTTTAGTCATTGACATAATATCCTTTCTTTCATGTGTACTTTATCCAAAAGAAATCTTCTAATAAGATAATAAAATCTACCATTTTTCCTTATGTTTTGTGCCTCTGAACTTTAATTTAGTTCTTCATCTGAGAATTCCAAAGATATTATCCTCTATTTTCTTTTATTAGCTTTGTACTGTTTTTTTTTAATATCTAATTCTTTAATTTATATTCTACTTCTATTTTTTAATTATGGTGAACTAGCTTCCTAACACCATTTACTGAATAATCTATTATTTCTTTATTGCTTTGTTGTGCCCACTTTACATTATAATGAATCTCCTCATGTACTTGGGTCTTTGAGCTTTCTAGTCAATTCAATTGATTTGTTTGTTTCTTATTACACCAATATAATACTGTTTTTATTTCCATTGTTTAATAGCGATTTTTTAGGGTCTTGATAACTGACTTAGATATCCTTTATTTTTCTTCTTTTGAGTCCATAATTCTTGAATTCTGCAATTTAACACCACCATTTTAGATCAATAGAACCATTCTCTCTCTCTCTCTCAGCTTAAAATACTTTGGAAAACAGTGAAAGTTTCTCTGGGAAGCTGAGTGGATAAGACTTGTTGATAAAGGTTGACAGCATCCTCCCAGGTGAGAAACTGGCCAAATGGCGCAGATGCATGTGGAACAGAAGGTCGTAAATATGAAGACCAAGTTTCATACAGCTGTTTGTAGCAATGGGGTTCTGCTCCTAAGGTGACAATTTGTAAGTCATCCTTCTAATAGAATATGAGCTCCAGTGGATACAAACTCTTATCTTTCTTATTCTTTCCTTTCCTGCTGGTGCCTAGAACATGGATGGGCATATAGTGGGCACTCAAACATTTGTTGAGTGAATAAATTAATGATTCCTGTTTCATTGAAGGATTTTGAATGAGGTAAAGCAGTTAAGAGATGAAAATCAAAATTATTATTTTATATAGGAAAATGCTTGGATGAAAAGAGTATTTTTAGTAGAATTTATTAATTTATATATTTATGTAATTTATTTATATTAATAAAAAGGCTATAGGTTAGAAGCCAAAGGTATCTAAGGATTCCTCCAAATGACAACCAAGACATGCAGAGAGAACCCGGGGAGCTCAGAGATGTATTAGCATACCACTGATTCTGGCAGACACTCGGTTCAAGATCTTAGATGGCAAAGCAGCTCTGAGTAAGCTTTTGCCTGGCTTTCTTTATTTTTGAAAATATGAACAAAAGCTTTACTGTCATCTCTGCTGAGCTTGCCAACATTGTATCCATTTTCTGCCCTTAATTTCTTAAAAAGCTTAAAATGGTTACCTAGTCTGATTCCCCCCAGGGGGTTGGTGACCAGTTATTTGTTGTTCATTAAAAACAGAGTTTTTAATTTTAATTAAATATAAAATATAAAATTTTAATTAAATATAATATATTTATATAAAATATAAATATTTTATATTTAATATTTATAACCTGATTCCCAGCTATGCAGCGAGATGCTGGAAATGGCACAGACCGTGTGACAAGGCATTGGAGCTGTCAAAGACTGTCCTGAGCCCCCCTGCAGAGGATGGCCCCTCTTAGGGAGCAGACTCAGCAAGTTCAGAGGCCATGGCAGCAGATCCCCACTTTCTCACTTGGGCAATCAGGTGATGTCATCTGCTTCCCACTGAAAACTGATAACCTATTAAGCAGATTTATAGCACTCCATCCCATTGGGCTACAGAATTAGGCTCCTATATTCAGGTATAAACATTGAGAATTATAAATACAAATTTCCCGTGTCTGCATTTCGTGCAGTGGCTTTCCCTCCCAACTTTAAACTAAGAGTGCTGGAAACACTGTTGATTAGGAAAGATTCTGTTTAATCTTTTTAACAGCGTGGTCCAGCAGTGAGGTGTTTTAATAGGCAATTAAAAAGCATTTGCTAAATTAAATTGTCGTATCTAGGTACAGAGAGAGATGATTATATCTCAAGTGTGTGCTTGTCGATAATTTGTTACATGAATAGATCTACTTATAGACAATCTGGATGATGAGGTTTGTTGTCACAGGGACACAAATAAATAACCTTCTCTTTGGTAGGTGTTTAAGGTACTTTCATACTCTACTAGAATAGGATTGGATGATCTGAGGTTAAAAAAATATTTATTTTTTAACCTGATTAATATTTTATATTTAATATTTATAACCTGATTAATAACCTGATTAATATTAATATTTAATATTCCCTGATCTTGAAGATGACACAAAGGCTCTTGATTTTGGTATCTTATTTCTATATTAGAGGACCTGGGATCAACTCTCTCTATTCTCCAAATATGAGTTTGTACCACAAAGTTGACAATCATTCATGCACTCCACCCTTGAGTCCTGGTCCCTTGGGTCTTTTGCTGTACATCTGAAATTTCTGTAAGCTTCAATTTAAGTGACTGGAATGAATCTATTCAAAGATCTAAGGATAGAGCTGAGAGGTCCTCTTAGGGGAACAAGGAAGTTTCTAGTTCATTGCTGTAAACACCAATGCCTATGTAGTTCTTGGCTAGTGGACACTAGGTAAGTATTTGTGAAATAAATTAATAAGTAAAAATATCTCACCTAGTAAGTTCTTTAAAAATGCCCTTCACCAGAAATACATGAACAAAAAGAGGAAAAGGGGAAAGATGATTTCATACTCCCCTTTCCTTAAAATTTCATTACAAAGAGACATGCCTCAATCTAAACCACTATTTAGCAGAGGAACATTCTGTGATTGAGAACTCCAACGATGTCTGTTCTCAACCAGGTCTGCATGGCTTCTCATTTGGCTGGCAACTAGGGCACTGAAGAGCTGCCTTAGATTCCTGAATTGCTAGAGGGTCAAAGTGTTTGTTGTTATCCTCTTCATTGAAAGTGGAAGTCTGCTTTGTTACTAACAGTTATGACTATATTGTTAACCTCAGTCATTTCTCCATCTTTTAACCTGAAACATTGTCCACATTCTTTGGAAATTTCCTAGCTTTTTTTTTTCTTTTGCATTGTTCTGTAAAGAAAAAAAAACTGAAGTCTTGGACTTTGGGTGAGTCAGGAGGATCTATTTTAAGCAAGTTCTTTGTAGAGAGTACTTTAAATTGGAATGAGAATTTCAGTTTTACAAAAGTGTTCTTTGAAGGAGGTAGCTAGGAATGACTGACCTACTTATTTTTGTTAGAAGAACCACTGCTTTAGATTGTGTGGGATGATGTAACAATAATAAGATTCCTGAAGACTGATAGAGCAAGTAAGAGCCATAGTGGGTGCCCTCAAGACCCTCCTTTTGCTCCACATTCTGTGTTAGTCACCGTATTTATTCTTCTAATTATTTTACACTTGGGGACCTCATGTATGTATCATTTGAGCCAACAAACAAACAAACAAACAAAAAATAATTATGCCAATGGCTCAGCTCAGTAGTAGTAGCCCCTGCCTAGCATGCATGAGGCCCTGGGATGGATCCCAAGCACTGCAGAACAAGCAAATCAATAAATAAAAATCAGCACACTACAGAAGAAAGCCCATGGATTTTGCTCATGAAGAGAACACTCCAGTTCTTATCTTCTAGTGGTGACCTGAATTTTTTTCCCCCATTAAGAGGCTTTGTTTTTCTCTTTGTAATATGGCAGTATCTATCATATGGGGTTGGTGTGAGAATGTGTGTAGGCAATGCGTGTTTAAGGTACTTTCATACTGAAAGTACCTTTCATACTTTCATCCTGAGCTGGCTAAGCTGTCCCTTTTCTCTCCCACATGTATGGTTGAAACAGCCAGGTTTTCTGGAGAATGGAAATGGTCTCTGGATCTTTCCAGCACTGCCTTAAACATCATAATTAGCACTGGACTGAAGCACATTTGCTCACCCTTCATTATAGTGGCAAGACCTTAAGTCAGAAGGTTAATTATAGAACATGGGTTTGATAAAATGAGTCTAAATAATAGAAAAATTGCTTGTGGTTATGTTGTGATCATAAGCAATTTAGTAGTTAATCAATATCCCTTCAAATAAGGATTTATTAATGAAACACTTGCTAATAATGAGTAAACTTGTTGAATGCCTACTATGCGCCAGGTGATATTCTATTCATCGTATGTGAATTAATCCTGACTCTTCTCACCAACCCTTTGAGTAGGACAGACTGTATCATAGAATTGCTTCAATTTTGAGGACACTATTCTAAGATGGCTTTGATATATTTATGATTCCCTTTAAGAATGAAAATGACCTTTCAGTATTGATATGCTAATTTTATTTTAGGAAAGGTATTGTTATGACTTAATATACATCATTAAGAAACAGTAGACTCTTGGTATTAGTGGATTTAACATTTGATATTTGTGGTTTTTGAAAGTAAGCATTGTAAGTCATACTGACGGCCCATGGTGTAAAAAATAAATAATTTTTTTTGAGTTACCATTTTAAATTCTGTTTGCCAATAGTTTGGTGTCTATAGTGAGTGATGTAGGTAGAGAATGAGCCTAGGAAGCTACCTAATGCATATCATTTCAGCTTTTCTATTCTTTGCTTTTCATTCCACATATAGGTTGTGGGAAAACCGTATGCAATTCAAAAATTTGATCATTTGCATGTGTCTTGGGAAATAGCAGGATTGATATTCAGTTAGTGTACATCCACACAGCTATACTGGTTATTAAAAAAATTGAAACATGCCTTGAGTGGTTTTGAAGATACTGAAATAATTTTTATTGATTGAAAAGTAGCTGCTGCACAAACAACTCTCCTTTGCCTGATATCCTGTCTTCTACAGGGTTGCCAGGTAAAATACAGGATGCCCATTTATATTTAAATGTCAGGTAAATGATCAATAATTTTATAGTTTATGTTCAACAGAATATATAATTATACAAACATTATTTCTGAAATTCAAATTTAACTTAGCATTCTGTATTTTTATTTGCAATTTGGACCACCTATTTTCCTAGGGCACTATTTATGATTCAGCAGTAATAAATGAGATTCTGGACTCAGGGGCCTTAACATCCTTGCTACACTTCTAGGTAGTCTCCACATCTGTTCTGTGTAGTTGGTGCCTTTGTTGTAGAAGTCATAACCATTTTTAATGTAATCTCTCTTTCTAACTTTAATTATGTCAAGGATATCTCATAATCTCTCTAAAATTGGACAAGAACAACATTACTTACTAATTCTCTTATATTTGCTTTTAAAATAGGTTCTTTTTATTATTGCTAGATTTGCTTTTACTCCAGATATTTTTCTAAAGACTTTTTAGTATTATAAAAATTATAACTTCAGTGTACCTTTCTTGGTGTCAATTCTTATACCAAGCAATGACAAAAAACCATTTAAAAAATAACCAAATTGCTACATTCGCTCAATTCAACTTGTTGGAAGACCTCTAAATCATTACAATCTTGACAAAGTTCCTTGTTTGTGTCATTCAGATTGGCAACCACTACTTTCCAAGAAAGTAATTCTGTGCTGTTAAAAACGAGCTATTTCATGGGTTTTGCCATCTTAATATGATAGCTAAGCCAAACTGTAATGGTAACTGAATCTTGCCACATACAGAAAATGTACATCCGAAAAATAGTCTGGAAATATATAAATTTTAAGTCAATCATGTTCTTAATGTTTGTTTTCAAAGTATGTTTCCCAAGCTACTTATTATGAGAGAGTTATATTTATTTCCATGGAAAAAGTTGTATGTGTTAGAGAAATGTTTGGTTAAATACAGGAAAACAGGTTCCTTTTAAGATGGATTTTTGGAGACTTTAAGATATGAGATTTTTAACCTCTAAAGAAAAGCTGTGTGCATGTGCAAGTGTGTTTAGCATGTTTCTCTGAGTATGTCTTTGGATGTATTCCTACATTTGCCAACCTTGTTTTAGTAATTATTTTCTTTACAAAGCCAAGCTTTCAAATATTGATGCAGTTTCCCATTTTACAAGTCAGAAACTGACCATCCATTCACTCTTTTCTCTTGCTATTTACCCTGTTATGGTTCCTAATGTCCCCCACCTGACAGAGACCATTAATAGACTCTGACAAAGGTTACGTGCTCAGAAAAGCAAAGAGAAATACATGTGAATGATTTTCAAAATATTATCATCAATGTGATGCCTAATGATTTTTCATTCTACTATTAGGATTCTTGAAGTTTGCTTGAGATAGAAACACTGGTTGCTACTGTGGGACATTTTATAAATGCACTTAAGATTTCTAAGCTTGTCCCTTAAGTATAAAATGAGGATAATGATGCTTGAATTATGTTTTTATTGAAGAAGATGACTATATATGTGGAAGATGGATTGGGGGAAGATTCTACATAATAAAGCATTTTAAAGTGCTTTGAAAAGAATAAAGCATTGTTCAAACTGGCAATGTAAAGATGGATATCATTGTTAGAGGCTCTTCCACTTTTTAGCTTATAGTTTCCTGATTTTCCAAATTCACTATTAGAGGTACTATTCTATAAACAAAGACATAAAGCTGTTAAAAAATACTAAAGGGAAAGTTAAAGTATTTTCTTTGTTGGAAAAGTAAAAGTAGTTTCTTTTAATGCAAATATCTAGCGCCTCAATTACATCATGTGTAAAAAAATATATATATTCCTAGGATGAAACTCTGGAAGGTGTATATGTTAAATCTACAACTTACCAGCCTTTATAAGCCATGTCTGTGCTGTCAATGGGGTAATGAAGGAAGACTCCGCTAATTTCCTCCCATGGCTTGTGTATATTAATGACAGGTCATTTCAAATTCACAGCCATGTTATATTGTGCCAATGTCACTTTACAGTCTCTCAAAAGACAGAAAGATGGGAAGGCTAATTGAGTTGTTCATGCTAACAGACTTTCTATTCTCTCTTGTCCCATTGTCCCCTACACAGAGAGTGCAGCATCCACATGAGTGTGGCTCCTGTGGAGGCTTCGGTTTTCTTCCATGCTCCGTGTGCCATGGGAGCAAGATGTCAGTATTTCGAAATTGCTTTACAGACTCTTTCAAAGCCCTGAAGTGTACAGCTTGCAACGAGAATGGTCTTCAGCGTTGTAAGAATTGTGCTGCTTAGTGTGAGCTTCTGCCCAGGGAAAGACGACTCATTTTAGTAACTGAAAGTCATCATTTGATTTATATTTTTTTTTAAAGAAAGCCATGTTTTTGGATTAATCAATAAAGTTTGTATATTACAATTGCCTTTGTTTTGAATTTTTTCTGTGATTGATTTTGTTGATTTGTTAAAAAAAAATATTTGTTTAATAATTAGTTTGTGCTAAGACCTGTGCTAGACCTTAGTTTCTAAGTGGCATTAAGAGAGTATGCAATACCATTCCAAGATACCCAGTCTGGTTTGCTAAATGTGTTTCATTTTCTAAAGAAAAGACACAATGTAGCTAATGGTGCCTATTGTGACCCTATTGTCTGGGATGAGTTAGTGTAACTCCCTAGATGCACAACACATTTGTAGGCATGCTTTAGCACCAGGATAGAAGAGAGCCCTGGAGAGTGGAGAATATTCTCATAATTATATTTAAGCTTAGACTTTTTAAAGTAGAATAATCTTGTAGTAGAGATCTCTTTAGATGTGCAGTTTTAAAAAATTGTATTATGTTTTCTTTCTTTTTTAAAAAATAATTTAACCTTTATTTATTTGTTGATTTGTTTTTATGTGGTGCTGAAGATGGAACCTAGGCAGGCGCTCTGCCACTGAGTCACAACCCCAGCCCCTGTATTGTGTTTTCAAAGGACAAATATATCATCTGTTGACAGAACAGCACTTAAAACATACAAGTACAGATACGACAAAATGAAGCAAACTCCAGTCATGAGACACTACTTACATCATGTGAAAGCAGTGGTCCAATCTCTGAGTTATGAAACCTAGAATCAGAAAGTCTTTACACAGAAAAGTTCCCAGTTTCTAGTGGAAAAACTTAGATGCAGTTACATGAAACATTTAATACCAATTTTTATGCCAATATGTGAACAAAAAGATGACTAAATCTGTGCCTGGCCATTTCAATTCAACTCTGAAGTACACAAAACATACAGACTCCTTGTACATGTCACTTGTTAATTAACCATGTTTTTCCTTAGTTGGTGGGAGGAAAGGCACTGTGATTATGCAGAACCAAGATGTGGGAAGTAGAAATATTGTACACTAGACATTATAAAGTCATGGTAAAATCAAAGCCACAATTAATGCATAGCTTTAGGGGAAAGACCATTGGTGTGGATGATCATAAAGGTACATCACAAATGTTATCAGAGTTTTTGGTGATGCTATGAAAGCTGACAGAAGATTTTTTTTTTTTATAAATCAAAAGCACCACTGTGACAGGCTCAAGGTTTCTGGGGTTTTTTTTTTTAAGATTTTTTTCACCTACTTTTATTCTATTTATTTATTTTTATGTGGTGCTGAGGATCAAACTCAGGGCCTCACATGTGCTAGGCAAGAGCTCTACCACTGAGTTGGAGCCCCAGCCCCAAGGTTTCTGTTTTAATGGAGCTTGTATTCTAATTAGAAAGTAAGTATTCAACAAATAAATATAAGCAGATGAGTCTTATAAATATCACAAAAGCAGCACATCAGGCTTTGGGAATGTAGAACAGGAGGATCAACAAATATGATTTAGAAAATGGTTAGAAGAGACCTTGTTGAACAATTGATATAACGGTAATTGGAAACTAATTAGTCAGAGAGCAAGGGATAGTGCTTTAGTTGAAGAAATAGCATACGTGGAGCCTGTGCTCAGAGAAAAAGTGTGTGAATTGTATGAGAAATTCAATACAAGGGTGACAGGTTCCTAATAGTAAAGAAGATGCTAGCAGCCTGGGTCTCCTGATAATAACACGTGTATACTCCAAACAATAATGAAAAATAAACCCAACCATTGAAGGCCTGGAAAGCAATTAGGAGCAGAAAGGAACAGAAGGGGATTCAGGCACTGAATAAAGGGAATCAAAAAGAACCCCACGTTAATCTAGCTTTTCCTCTGAAAGCACTCCCTAGATTGCACAGAACATAGTTCATGAGGATGGCACCATCTAAATGGGTTGAAGAAAGATCTAAAGGTTAGAGACTGGAGCTGCCACAATGTTTGGAATTGAATGGACAGTTCCAAACAACAAGGGCATCAAAAAGAAGAGAGCCCCAAATCCGCTCATTAATTCAATAACTATTAAGACATTAACTGTGGTTAATTTGAATTCAAATACCCTCATAAAAAGGCATGTAAAAATGTAAATGGAAACCAGAGCTAAAAGAAAATATGTACACTGTAAATATCTGTACAAAACTAAAAGCTAGAATATATAAATAATCCTGAAAAATTAAAAAAGACAATCTAATAGAGAATGGACAGACAACAGACAATCCACAAAGGAAGACATGAATGGTCAAATCCTTAAAAAAATATGACATTATTATTCATCAGAGGAATGAAAAGTAAAGTCACAATTGGATTGTAGGACATATGCTGCAGTCTGGCTGGGCACAAGATCACGAGCCACTCACAGCTTTGTAGATTCAAACAGCAATTCTTTATTCCTGAACTCACACCGGCCCTCTACAAACACGTTCTGGGGAAATCCAAGTTCTGGGCCCGCCAATTCATGTACTGGGCTTTTTATCCCTATTCCCAGCAGGAATAACCTTAAACCAGGAACTGCCCTAAACCCAGATTGTCTTAAACCGGGAACGCCCTAAACCCAAGGAGCGATATACTTCCTAAAACCTGCAGGATACACCCTAAACCTGGATCCACCCTGGTCCTTGAGCAGGGTCACCTTTCTCAAACACACATGCAATGTCACAGCGAATTTCCAAGGCAAGTCCATTTAACATGGGGTACGCTGGCAAGGAAATTTCGATGCGTCATTCCTACTTGGCAATGGCCCTCAGCAGACATAAGACTACCATCATATTTATAATGTATAGAATTAAAACATCCCAAAATACCAAGTGTTGCCGTGGATGTAAAGCAACTGGAATTCTCATACATTGCTAAAGGAAATGCCAAATGGAAACACCATATAGGAAAACCATTGACCAGTTTTTAATAAATATACACTAATTAGATGCCAAACAATGATGCCCTTTGTTATTTACCCTAGAAAAAGGAAAACATATTTTCACAGTGTATAAGAATTTTGTAGAAGCTACATTGATAATAGCTAAAAAGTAGGAGTTATCTCAGAAATTCATCAGTGGGACAATTGATAAGAAATTTGTGGTATGTTTATACAGAGGCATGGGACCTGGTAATAAAGGAACAAAATACTGATCCTGGAAATAACATGGATGAATCTCAAAAACATTACATTGAATAAACTAAGCCAAACATGAAGGGTGTGAACTACACATACTATACTAATTAGGTGAAGTTAGAGAATAGGTGAAATTAATCTGTAGAATTATTGTCCACAAGTTGGGAGGAGGGGAAGAAATTAAATGTAATTAGAACTAAGTGGAATAAGATGGGGCTAGTTGAGAGTTGATTTCTTCTATCATAAAAGAAGGGAAGTGCTTTGTATCAACAGATTTCATCTCTCTTGCAACCTGATGTGAGACTCCAGTAAGTATTAAGTAGGGCTTATCTAGAATTTTTTTTTTTCAGGATCTCACTCTGTGTCTGAGAATTCAACCAACTTTCTGTGTTCTTCTGGTCTGAGGTCTCATCAGGATGGAGAAATGGGAGAGCACGAGGGCATCTAATTTTCAGGTGCTGTCTTGAACTATAGACTCTGAGGACAAAGCTAACTGACTCTCAGTTGTGCTCCTAAGAAATTTATTCTCTTTTTTCCATCTTATTATTTTTTGGCATGTATTGGCATGGGTGTAAAATGTGATGTTTTCTGCTGATTATTATAGACTTCTAAAGAGAATATTATGAAAGACAAACTAAAAAAGTCAAGACATGGGGTAGAATCTCAAGAGTTAAAAAAGTAATAGGATCAGGATGAACTTAAAGTAGGTGATGTTTAAACATAAATTTATGTACCTTTCTGAGAGAATTTGATTTAGACAATTCACATCCATCTGTTTCAGTTTTACAACAAATAAATAGGAGAAAATTATACCTGGTATATTTGCCCTTTATTGTCAGTGTGCAGGATTAATTAAAATATACAAAGAAGTACCTAAAACAAGGATAATGCAGAGGCATATAATTATTTCATAAATAAAAAAAATTATGCATTAGCAATGTATTTTTTATTGTCCAGAGAGGGGAAAGAACTAACATTCACATAACACCTTCTAATTTCTAATATTAATTTGCTATTTCCACAGAGTCCATGTGAGCTTCCTTTACTTCTTGTACAAAGTGGAAAATCAGTGGAGCAAACAACAAACTGGCTCAAAGAAGAACATTTAAAAAGCAAAAGAGTTGGAATGAAAAGAAAGTCTGTCCTGTGTCCCTGACTCTTAAACCCCATCATACCTCTTGGCAACTCTTAAAACCTCACACATTACTGTTGGGTGAGAGTTTAAAGCCAGTCTCAGCAAAGGTAAGGTGCTAAACAACTTAGTGAGACCCTGTCTCTAAATAAAATACAAAAATAGGGCTGGGGATATGGCTCAGTGGCTGAGTGCCCCACAGTTCAATTCCTGGTAACACCAACCCCACCCCACCCCACCCCCCAAAAAATAAATAAATAAATAAAAAATAAAAAAACAACCTCATGCATTCCTCTCCCTGATCTCAGAAGTCAGGTGATGCTGGTTGTTGGCAAAGGATACACAGTAATGAGATCAGGACTGGACTTGGTCCATTAATTTAAAAAAAAAAAAGATTAATGGAGGAATCTTTAAAAATGACCTAATATATTTAGCTACATTTTTATTTTCAGTATTTTTGTCATTCCAAGTTTTTTTTTAAAGCTAAATTATTGGCTTATTGATTAGAGTTTTGTCTGGGCTTTCATAAACAAACATCACACATAATAAAGAAGCCAACCTGGCTTTCTTCAAAATGGAGTGAAAATTAAAAGGCTCTTTACCAAGCAATCTGAATGTAATACTGTTTTAGATTTTTGTGATCATTTCTTCTGAACTTTTCTAGTTTCCTCAACCACAATTAATTTTGACAGTACATTTTTCTTAGTACCTGACTTTATAAAGTCATTCCTGAGGCATTAATCTTAGGTTTCAAAGAATAAACAGCATTCTTTCTGTTAATTGTATTTAACCAGTTTTTGCAATATTTAGTTATAATAAATTATTTCATTTAATTAAAATTAGTATGTTACATAGTTATCAATTATACATATAATTGTAAACAATTATAAGGCCACCAGATTTGGGAAGAAACTAACCTGAATCTTGGGATACATATTTGCCCAAGGGAAGCAGAAGTGAGCAGGATGGCAGGAGTGTTTCTGCTGGTTGCAAGCATTCAGCAGGCAGGAGGTGTTGGAAGGAATGCATTACAGAGAGACTGGGGAGCATCTGCCAACCTTGAAAGCATGTGAAATTGAAGTTGGCTAAGAAAGAAACATTAGCTAACTTTTGTGTCCATAACAGTAATGAGGGGCCCATTAATAACATACATGCTCAAGGTCATTCATCATTGCCTTTAGTACTAGTCTTCCTATTCTTCATCTGCTGGTATTGCTTAGATACCAGCATGCACACAGTGTTTGGAGAGTCAATTACTTTGGGAAACATGTACATTTTGCAAGTATGAAACACTTCCAACCTTCCGCACTTAGAGACAGTCTCAGTATGCACCCTGTGGCAGAGACTTCTGCTTTGTTAGAAGTGACTGCAATGAGTTTCTATCAAGAAGCACTCTTCTGGTTGGGCTCGGTGGCACATGCCTGTAATCCCAGTGGCTCAGGAGGCTGAAGCAGGAGGATTTTGAGTTCAAAGCCAGCCTCATCAAAAGCGAAGTGCTAAGCAGCTCAGTGAGACCCTGTCTCTAAATAAAATACAAAATAGGGCTGGGGATGTGGATCAGTGGTCCAGTGCCCCTGAGTTCAATCCCTACCACCTACCCCCTACCAAAAAAAAAAAAAAAAAAGAAGCACTCTTCTGCAGAGGAATACTGGTATCTCTAGGAAACCTGGACAAGCTATGTATGAAAAATTCTATTCAAAGAAAAAATGTTCAACCACAAGGAAATCTCCTCTTCTGAAAGCGCAACTCTTCTAGGGAAAGAAGGAACACCCATTCTGATAAAAACTTTATATTTTAACCTTGTTTCATTAAACCTAGCACAGAACAGACTAGAAATTCAAAATGCATGATTTGGTGGCAAGGTAACTTGGAATAAGCAAATAGGTTTCACAGAAGAATGTAAGATGTCTTAAAAACACTGTTTAAGTCTAATAAAACTGGAGCCTCTTCTCAATAATAATCAACATCTAGAAAAATTCATATTGATTCCTGGCACTGCACATGCCTCATTAGCATTCTGTGTCCTTAAGTTCTTTCCATTTTCCCTCTATATTTTCCCACTTTCTCTCCCTACCACTTCTTTAGAAGAATATCAACATAAATGGCTTCTGTATACTCAACATATGGTACACAGAGCAGTTAGAAAGCAAAAATGTTGCACCATCTAGACAATGGTGCTGTGATTTGCTGTCAATTCATTGTAATGAATGAGACATGCTAAGGCTCATAGAAAAGAAGGGTCTTTTAATTTTTTTCTAAGTTGCTGACTGTTTTATTCCTTGTTTCCTACAATGCCTTTGCATTTCATGAATGAAGGTGTTGTGAAGTTCTAAGACCTTAGAAGGATCAGTGGTACAAAATCAAAGGAGCTGGTTTCTTAATGACCACATGGCTTTTGATCACTATTTGCTTCCATTACAGATCTTTTTTTTGTTTTTTTTTTTTTTGAGTTTCCTGTTGCTGTAGATTTTTACCTGGAGACAGAGCTGTCAATATATTTTTGTGTCACATTTTTGTTTTATGGTTAGGAAATATTACAGCATAATTTAGTCTCAGAAAAGAGGAATATAACTGTTTTTCAGAACATTCTTTCCCTGAGGTGCAAGTGTTCTTTGTATATTTTTAGTAGTTGCTATGAATCCTTGTGCTGTTATAAATATGAAAACAGCTACCAGTATTGGATTCCTCTTCCTTACATATCCTCTTCTCATTTTATATGTCTGCAAAAGTAGGAATTGGGAAAGACTTTTAAGCCTATTTACGAAGAAGTACTTGGGTCTGAATGAAATACTTAAATTTGCTAGTAACATTATAGTGATAATTGTAGAAAACTTCCTGAGTTCCTGGAGTCAAAAGTAACCACATGAAAGACAGGATATATACCAAGAATTCTGAAGGGAACAAAGATAAATTTGACAGTTTTGCCTCTATTAGGATTGAGGGGGTAAGATATTGTAGATAACTAGAACACAAACTATTTCATGAAAATCATTTGTTATCAGATGTCTCATGGAAACACTGAATAATATAGAATGCTCAAAGGAGCAGAATACATGAACATGAGAGCTCTCTTGGTGGGCTTAGATTGAAGCAGCATCTTTCTTAATGGCCGGGATTTCTACTGCAAGAGCATGGGTAACAACACAGCCCACCTATGAAATTCAAGTAGGTGGTAAAGCAGAGTTCTTAGAATATGCAAACATATTCATAGTACCTGGCATTTTCAAACACTCATCACTGCTTCAAATGATCCCAGTGACAGCTGGTGGATCACTGTGATTAGGAGGGTAAGCTTTGGATTCTAACTATCTGGTTTTGAATTCCACTTCCACCATTTACCAGCTGTGTGATTTTAGGCAAGTTACCTCTGCCTTCTATGCCTCAATTTTCTTATTTGTAAGATAACAATACTAATGCCTAACAAATAGGATTGCTGAGATGATTAAATTAATACGCATAAAGTAGCTATTTCAATACTTGCTGTAGGGTTTGAGATAAATGGTAAAAAGCTTTGAAGTTGTAGGAGTTTGTTTTTGTCCTTAGGCAATGAAGGCATTGACAGTAAAGTTATTTATTTTATGAAACATTAATTTGGAAAAAGAAAATAATTATGCATTAAAATAAGCAAGGGAGCTAGTAAATAACAACTTGAGATCTTGGGTGCATTATAAGCTTTTAACCAGTGGCAAAATATGGCACTGATTTTTGGATATTTAGAAGACATGCAAAAAAATTACTGAATCTCAAGACTATGAGAACCAAAAAGTGGAAGTGAGAATGGACCTTCTAAATATCAATCCATATTGGGACCCCAAATATTTTAGTTTCCCAAATCCTTCATGTTGAGCTATTGATACATAGATGAGGAGAGCTTCCATCAGGGGCCAAAACAAGGGTTCTGTTGAACCAGAAGGTGAAACTTCCACAAAGTTATTCTCAGTTTCTGCTACCATCAAACTCACAGAGAAAAAGTTACTCTTTGGTTGACTTATTGATTATATTTGTCAATAAAAAAAATGTTGCTTTTTTCCTCTAATTGCTAGAGATGTTGAACATTTTTTTCATATACCTGTTGAGTGATTGTATATAATTTGAGAAGTTCATTTCCTTGGCCAATTTATTGACTGGTTATTTTTTTGCATGTATGTGTGTATGTGTGTGTGTGTGTGTGTGTGTTAAGTTTATTAAGTTCTTTATATATCCTTGAGATTAGTATTCTATCTGACGTGCACGTCGTAAAAAATTTGCTCCCATTATGTAGGCTCTCTTCTCACCTCACTGATTGTCTCTTTTGCTGAGAAAAAGTTTAAATCCATCCCATTTATTGATTCTTGTTTATTTATTTATTTATTTTTGTATTACAATTCTTAATACACCATTACCCATTTATTGATTCTTGATTTTATTTATTGTGCTAGAAGTGCTAGAGGTGTCTTGTCAAGGAAGTTGGGGCCTACACCAACATGATGAAGATTTTGGCATACTTTTTCTTCTATTAGGTGCAGGGTCTCTGGTCTAATTCCTAGATCCTTGATTCACTTTGAGAGGAGTTTTATGCTCCAAGATTTCATCTCACTCCAGTCAAAATGGTGGCTATTAAGAATACAAACAATAACAAGAGTTGGCAGGGATGTGGGGGAAAAAGGCACACTCATACATTTCGGATGGGACTGTAAATTGGTGCAACCAATATAGAAAGCAGTATGGAGAATCCTTGGAAAACTTGGAATGGAATCACCTTTTGACCCAGCTATCCCACTCCTTGGTTTATACCCAAAGAACTGAAAAATAGTATACTTCAGTGATGCAGCCACATCAATGTTTATAGCAGCACAATTCACAATATATAATTTGTGGAATCAACCTAGATACCCTCAGTATATGAATGGATAAAGAAACTGTGATATTTATACACAATGAAATATTACTCAGCATTAAAAGACAATAAAATCATGGCAGGTAAATGGATGCAGGTAAATGGATGGAGTTGGAGAATATCATGCTAAGTGTAGTAAGCCAATTCCCCCCAAACCAAAGCAGAATGTTTTCTCTGATATGTGGATGCTAAACTATAATGGGGGTGGGGGGAGCATGGGAGGAATGGAGGAAATTTAGATAGGGCAAAAGGGAGGGAGGGGAAGGAAGGGTGTGTGGAGGCAGGAAAGATAGTGGAATGAGATGGACAACATTACTCTAAATACAGGTATGAAGACATGAATGGTGTGGCTCTACTTTGTGTACAAGAGACTTTGTGTACAAGAAAAATTGTGCTCTATATGTGTAACATGAATTGAAATGCATTCTGCTGTCATGTATAACAAATTAGAATAGATAAAGAAATTTAAAAGACAAGAAAATAATGTTGCTTCAGGGAAGAGGATGTGTGGAACCCAGGCTGTTTTTCAGTCACATCCAGTGATGAAGACTAATGGAAGATTATAGTCATGCAATAAAAGCAGGGCACCCAAAAGGTAAAAGCTCTTGGAAAGAAAGATTTGGATTACCCTACCAGGAGAGGAACCCAATGCACTGAGGTGTTGACTGAGGGCAGACTTAATATGGAAGAAGGTGAGGAAGTTTATAAAAAGAAACTGGATATCATGATCTTTTGCAGAAAAACAGAGAAGGGTGATTATCCCTGTGTTGTAATTCCCCATTATATCTCTATATGTATGGATCCATACCCTTAATTCCCCAATTCCACTTTTTTTTTTTTTTACTATTTGAGAGTGTGGAGTTGATCATTAACTTTATAACTGAGTCCATGTTTGAATTCAAATTCATATCAAAGCCCCATCAGTTGTCTGACATTGTCTTCTCTCTCTTCCTCTCTGGATCAGCTTCATTCCTTTTCTAGTTCATCCATAATTATTTTTTGTGTCATCTAGGAATAATATCCTAAAATTTGTGGGTTCTTGCTTTGGAGGGAGCACATGCTTCAACACAGGATGAAGCTGATGTGAAATGCTTTTTAACATTAGACTGACATAGTGTTGTGCTTCAAAGAATATTATCTGGCAATGGGAGTGTGAGCTAAAAAGTATAGAGTTGGTTCCTTTACTGTGGCCTGGACAGCATTCTAGAACTCAGTAGGAAGTGAAAGTCAGCAGAAAGCTAAGAATCAGTCGTCAAACTATTAGAACATGTCTTTAGCAAAAATTATTATGGCTTGGGGGTCATGCCACCAGAGGCATTATCAGGCACTGGCTGGGAAAGCAGGGTCCCTCTGGGACTTTGAAACATACTAGTCCTTGAAGAAACCTTCAAGTGAGAGATATTTACCACCTGCTAATAAGAAGAAAAGAGATTTGAGCAAGGTCTGGAAAAATCAAACTAATGCTATAGTAAGCTAATACCAGAATAATTTTTTTTTTGTATCCGAATAGCAGGAATGTTCTTGATGACAATTTTTATTTCTGAATATTAAACTAATACATGATAATTATAGATCTCTTTTGTAAAATAAAGAAGAAAGAACTCAGCACAACCGTACCTCTTGACATTGTTTCCTTCAAGACTTTTGTCTATTTAAGTAAACTGTATTAATTTGTGTATATATATATTTATCTATCTATCTATCTATATCTATCTATATCTATCTATCTATCTATTCAAATCAATAAATAGGATAATATCTTCTTCAACTCTTTTTTTCAGTATGGCTCAAATGTCACCTCAACCCAAAACAGCTTTCCTATGTACCCTATCTAAATGATAAGCATATATTATCATATTATTACTTACCTTGTTTTCCTTCAAAACAGTTGTTGGCACCTGGAATTGTAGTGCATATGTAGTGGTTTATTATCTCAGGGAGTTTATCTACTATCTTATTCCTAGATGCTAGAACCATGGAAATTATAAATTATAAACTAAGCAAATATTTGCTATATAAGTTTATTAAAATGCCTATTTACATAATTCAGTAGAATTTTATTTATTTGTTCATGTGGGTAATTCAACTATTTTGTTAAGATTATTGTGTTCTAGTTTAATTTTCTAGATTATTGTCATGCAGTCTGTTTGTCATTGTTACTATGATAAAATTACATTTATGCAACATCTATTTTCAGTTAAAGTTGCTATGGTAAATGATCATGCTTTCTAATTTTATTTCTTAGTGATTTATAGATAATTTGCTATTGAAAAGTTGATTCAAAAAATTACTTTGACCATTTATTTTTGGAACTCTACTGGTTCTAAATTATCTAAAAATTTTAAAATATAAGCAACCTAAAGTATTAAATTTTCTAGATATGTATTTCATTGGGCTCTGGAAATGTTGTTTGATTAGTCAACTCATGGAATTTTCTGTATAGCATATCACCTTCTTGCTGGTTGTAATAATAAACTTTTAACCCTTATAACATCAATGATGATCACAATGCTTGAGTTACACTATATTTCAAAGCTTCGTTAATGCCCACACATGAATGCCCACACATCTTTACATCTTTTGCCTTCTAAATCCTGTTAAGTATGGAAAAATACCAAGCTGGAAGCCCCAAGGGAACTGATTCTGAAGACAGCTGGTTGAAATCTATAAACTCACAGAATTTTTACCATTTGGTGCCATTCAGATTCTCTTATAAGAAATTTCAAAACCATGTGTTTTGAAATTTAGTGGCAGAAAAAGAGTAAATGGGGATGTTAGTTACTTGATATGTGACCCAGCTCTGCATATTACTATATATGTTAGCAAGTTGAGGGATTTCTGGCTCCTCTTTTATTTTCCCCAATTCCATTTTAAGCAGTGCTTAATGACTTAGAAAAAATAAAATTTAACCACACTTATTGAGTCAGCATAGTTTATCTATTTTCTCATTCTATTACCCCTCCATAGTGCAAAGGCAGGAAGAACACTGTGAAATATACATTGAGTTTGAATCCTTTTCAAAGATTTCTTCTAGGATGGGTTTGTAGTCACGATAATGCTCCTGTATTCCCACTACCAAGTTGTGTAAAGCATTACCTTTTAACCACCCAAACTATAATCATGGAAGCATTTGCCATAAGAAAGAGCATGGGTCAAATGTACAATCTTCTAGTGCTGATAAAAACTTGGCTAACCTCCATGTCCCTTTTACTTCAGAAGTGCTGAAATTCCTGCCAATAATGTTTGGTATATATCACCTTCCTTAGGATAACATAAATATTTTATAGACTGGAGTACAGCAGTAATAACATGAATTAAAAAGTGCATATGTAGAAGTGCTAGAGAGTGATTCATTCTTAAATTTCCCTTCACAGATTAAAAAATGTCATACTTTTATAAGAAAAACCCAAATTAAATTTTATATTAGAGTTTTTTGACATGACTTAGAATTTTCCACACATAGATATAAGTCTATAACAAAGCTTTTATAGTTCCTCAAGGAGAATTCTCTTTGCCAACTGTTCCCTGATGTCTTATATAGAAGGAAATGGAAAGAGTAGCCTAAACCCCATTGAGATACTAAAAGGAGGCATATGGATGAAGCTTATTGGGATATTCATCTTGGAAGATTATTGAAAAATAATAAAATAGACTTAGATACCTGTAGATTACAAAACAAACAAACAAGCAAAAAAAATAAGCTACCTCCCAGACCAGACCTTTGTATGTATGTTTTAAGTAGAATTGGAGCCATGTGTTTTGAAATTTATGATGTCCTAGACCACTTTTCTCCTTACAAATATCCCAAATCTTCCATTTTCCCCTTCTGGTGTTCCAAATTAACATGCTATAAACATAATAAATGTAAAATTGGGTAATAGAATATATGAATAATTATTGTTGTTTATTACTGTATCAGATGTTAGTATTTTTTTTCAATCAAAGTACACTTTGATGTTTTTCTTATGCCAGGAATTTTAAATTTAAAATCTAAAAAAATAGAACTGATAATATGAAAGATTCTCATCATTATTTAAATAAAAAAGAAAGCCTTGAATAAAAGAACTGGGATTCCTTTATTTGTGTTTCATACATTATCTAGTACTTATTAAAGAAAAGTAACATTGAATTTAGATATTATTTGGTAGATTGTATTAGTAGTGATATCTGATCTTGGGAAACTAGATAACTTTAAGTTTTAAACTGAATTATCAAGTGATTTTTTTTATGGGCTTCATTATACAATCATAATGATCGAATGGAGAAATATGGAGAAGAAATACCCATGTGTAAATATTATTTATTCTCCATTATAGTTTCCCTGACTGTGTAATATTATTCTTAATAATTCTACCAATCCTTTGCATAGGAAGTCACAACACAAAGCCTTCTAGAATTTATAGGGGTTTGTGGGGTTGGAGGTAGGGGAATGTCACATAGATTATAAACTTAAACATAAATTGGAAGACTTGGTATCTGAGTTCAGAACAAAATTCATGCTTAGATGATTTTTCCAAGGAAATGGATAATAGTTTTAGTAGGATGTCTTTCTCTGAGATCTAATGTAGACAAAGGCTTTCTTTTTAAAGTCTTGCTGCTTCTTATGATCAAAGTTTGCATACAGCTTGTGAGGATGACACAATCTCTTTTATAAAGAGCTCTCAGTTTTATTTAACTTTTTCTCTGATCAGATAATAACCTCCTGCCATCATTCTCCATTGTTCTTGGGGTTTCTTGTTTGTTTGTTCTTGTTTTTTCTTTTTTTTTTAAGTTAGGTTTAGAACCTGGGAACGTAAATCTTATATTTTTTCATAGTATTTTCTCTCAATCCTCAAGCTGTAGTCATAAGGAAATTCAAGTAATGAACTAGAGTGGTTACTAAAAATGTGCTGTTTATTGATATTTAGAAAGTGTACTAAGGATTTCCCTGGTAGTGTAAAAAATAAATATAGTTTCTGAAAAATGTCTGCATTTTTTAATGAGAATTTCTTAGAATTACTTGTATTATAATACCTACATAGTTATTAGGAAAAAGATTAAAATTAAAACATATAGTTTATAGCTTTGTTTTTCAAAGTAGTGAGTCTAAACACATTGAAAGTTAAATGTAACTAAAATAACAGTCATCTTTCCCCTCCACTTTACTGACATTTCTCAAACTCTTGCCAACATTACAGATCTGGGGGAAAGAACATTTTTTTTTTTTTGTGGCCTCAAAGAGAGTTGTGCAAGTTTATGAAATATGTGCTATTATTTTAACTGCTTGAGATGCCACATCTTAGAGGTTTGCTTTGTTTAAAGTAGACATTGTTCTATAAGAAGAAAATGAGTTTAGAAAATTACTCCACTTGAAAATTAAGTTTTCACTTAAACCTGCAGAGGAGCTAAAACAAAAACTTGTGGGGTGTAAAGTTCTGCAGAACTATTTTCAGAGAGAAAGATTTTGATAATTATGAGTCTACACTCACTGATATCTTCTAATTAACTATAAACTTTATTTTAACACTTTCACAAATTCTAGCAAAGAACATAATAAAGTATCAATGCACTTGCTTATTCTAATGTGTGAAACTCATAATAGAGGACTTTGGTTTCAATGTGAAAAAAAGGGGCTTCAACAGCTGGCTTTCAAAGACCATGCAGATTCAGCCTGGATGGGCCAGAGAAGTGTGAATGAAGGACTTTGGCCTGCTCATTGGGAGCCCTTGCCTGGCTGTGCACATGCGTTCCAAAGCCATTCATCTCATATTGAATTCCTGCAAACATGCAGAGGCTTCTGCCCCATTGCACAGCCCACCTAATGCTTTATTCATTTGATTTGATTTATTTATACTCTCCATATTTCTCCCAGTGCTCTGATGTGAACTTAATCCAAATTCAATATCCAAGGCAAAATCTAACAGCCCAAGCTTGATTTAATGAAAGTAAAACATAGGAGGAAACTATGGAAAGACGAGTCATGTTTTATACTATAATGATGCTATCAACAGGGGTCAATGAGAGTTTCAGAGGATTTCCGAAAGTACAGATATTTTGGCCTCTGAAACTTTTAGAGGACACAGTTAGCTTTTTGTGTTGGGTCATATCCAAAGAAGAAAATATGAAGGAAGGTATCTGTATGGAAGGTACCTGTTTGATAGTGACTAGACTATTAGTCTTAAACACTAAATTTTTTTTCTTTCAGGGCCGAGGATCAAAACCAGGGCTGTGAGCATGCTAGGCAAGCACTTTGCAACTGAGAGAAACCCATAACCTCTTGAAGGCAAATTTATAACCGTTGTCAAGTTTCATTCCCAAAGGATTATGGATATTGTTGCAGAGAAGGCCCTCCGTGGAGCTGCAGTGACTGCAGAGATCCTCAGTCACCAGGTGTTTGTTTTCACACCAGAAGAATTTCAGACAAATTGCTCAGAGGGGCAGGCTTGGGTTTATTAGAAGGGATAGGAAAAGGGATAGAGAGAACACTCTCAAGGGAGAAGAGGAGAGAATGGGTCCTCTCAGGACAGGCACAGCATGCCCCTCCTGTCCTCCAATTTTGTTGGGAGTCTCAGAGGAAGTTTCCAGAGCCCTGCCCTGGTCTACTTCTTGGCTTTTGACTGACAGAAGAACTGCATCAAATTTTCACTTCCCCATTGTGCATGGTTTTACCCCAGGAAGGGGAGATTTTACTATTAGACTGACATTTTAAAAATTAAAAGCAACTCTGATGAGTCACATTGGCCTGCACTGACGGGTTCTCATCGGAACTTGTTCTTACAGATTTTATTGTTGTGGCCTTGATTCTAATTACCCTTCTCCATGAGTCCTAGAATTTCTTCTGTATAAAGGTCCCCAAAGTCCCCCTTTAGGGTAGCCATTCTCTTCTTTTTGGCAAGGAGGAGTCCTGGGGTCCACATTTCTTCTGCAGATAATAGGTTGCTTGCTGAGAAATGCAGTATATTCCACTGAATCAAGCCAGCAGCATCCAGAAAATTTCCATTCCGCAAAATACTTTTAGGAGTCAGCACAGTAGATCCTGTCTATAGATTTTTCCCCTTAACCTCATGTTCCCACCACTCATGTCTGTCTGCTACCTATCAGATGTTAAAATATCATGAGATTATACCATTCTAAAAGAAAGGTAAAAAATGAATTATGAGAATTTTTGTTTGAAGACTTTTGAAAAGATTGCTTATACTGGTTGAACTGATCAAACTCCACATGATTCAAAGAGGCAATGTTTGAAATGGAATGAAATACCTGAATGCCTTCAATTTAATTTCACAGTGATTAAGAGCATAGATTCTCGAGAACAGGTATATTTTATAGTACATGAAAAACAAGTAAATATGATTCAATGAGTTTAATTTTTAAGTCATTTTTCCATCAAGAACATGGGAGGCCATATGTGTATTCTGTATAAGAGTTTAAGGTATGAATTAAGGAAGTATACCATTGCTGAGGGTGCTGGGGTCAAGTAAATGGACACAAAAGATATCAGCGTAAAATATCAAATAGTGGGTCCCCAGGAAGCTGCTGAAATACTCAGGCATCTCAAAGAAGCTTCCTTCAACATATTCAGGCTACAAAGATGAGACTGGAGTTCCTGAGCTCACTAGGAATCATAGAGTCTTAGATCTGACTTCAAGTGTCTCTGGAGAATGATGGTTCCTTTTTCTCTTTTATCCTACAAATTTAATGTGAATGCCGATCATCGTCAAACTCTACCTAGAACAAGGAAAAGAATTTTGGGAATTTTAGCCCTTACTTTTACAGTTCTTTTTTGTAATGCTGAATTTTGGGGATAAAAGTTCTGGTGTACTATGAACCCTCCAGTTCAGTTTTGAAGACAACTTCAGGGAAGTGCAGGAAAATCTACTTCAGATATACAAATGTGAAAAATACTGGCAAAGTAGAAACTGAAGGGAGAAAATAAAACACCCGATTTACAAAGTACATGACACTTTATAAGATGGAAGTTTAGTTTTTACACTGTGTAGACAAAATGTAGAATTCTAGAAGGATAACACCTTGGTGTTTGGCAAATTAAAAATGCAAGTTATTAAAGGAACTGATCTAAAAGGAATATTTACTTCAAAATGGGATATCTACAGGTTTCTGTGGTGGGCCTGTTATGAGTATCTGTTCTCCTTTGATATGGAAACTTATGATGAGTGCAGTCCCTTAAGTCATATAATATTTATGAAATTCTTGCTTACAGTTTATTGGACCATGGAAAAGCATTTGGCCCCAGCTACAATGATAAGATTCTTCCTCCAGGAAATTTCAGGTGAGGCTGGGCTTTTCTTGACCAGGATTCCCAAGGATACCGGATCTATCCTTGGGAATTCCGAGTTAGCCAAGTTCTGTATGCTGCATTAACTGG
The DNA here is from genome assembly GCF_045843805.1 of Urocitellus parryii. Taxonomy (NCBI): domain Eukaryota; kingdom Metazoa; phylum Chordata; class Mammalia; order Rodentia; family Sciuridae; genus Urocitellus; species Urocitellus parryii. The sequence continues at coordinate 111,867,610 of NC_135540.1, read as the reverse complement.
ACAGCCAATCTACTGAGCAAGCAAGATGAAGAGAAAGCCTAGAGGGAACCAAGCTGAATAGGTGTAGTGAGATCCTCTTATAGTTTCTTCTCGAGACCCATAACTGTAGCACTTGGATTCTATGAAATAGCCCTGTGTCCATATAGAAAATTCCATCTCCACAGCTCATCTAATCTAAGTATTTTTCCCCTCAATTTTCTTTATCCTGAATTGGCTTCCATTACTTGCAAGCATAAAACCTCTAACAAATAATTCTCCTTACACATAAAATATCATTCAATTCAGAGGGTACCTCAATTTGATTCAATAGAATAAAATAACTTTTGAACAAAATAATTTCATGATTATTTATTTTTCCTCTGATTCATGTAGTCATTTCTATTATCTTATTTCCCATATCCATTTCCATTATCTTATTTTTCTTATGGTCTTATCATTTTGGAACATTGGTCTTCTTCTTCTTCTAATCCCCTATTTCTCCGAAAAGCAGTAAGAAGAGAACAGAAATAAAATCTGAAAGTCAAATCATGTGGTTTGGACTTGCTAAAAGCACCACTAAATGAGAGGTAATTAAAATTAAAGACAGAAACGAAGTTCTAGTAAGTCTTCAAAATAGGCTGTTTCTAAACCAATAGGGAAAATGAAGCACAGTACTATCTTTTAGTAATATAATCTAAGGCATACTCCAGAGAGAACTCGTTGGATTTCACATAAAATCACAAATTTCCAACTCTTCTTCACCAAGGTAATTGGCCACATTGGTAAGTATATTATTGCCAATATAAAATATTCTAATAGGTATAGAAACTTGAACTAGAAACAGCATATTTAGAGAGTAAGTTAAAAATTTATTGCAATTGACTATCATATATGGTAAAAAAAAAAAGCCACATACCTCTGTGGAATAATTTATTGTTGGTTCAAGGCTAACTGAATAAAATAAAAATGTGTATTGTGGCCAACATCGCTTCATCAGTTTCATAAGGAAAAAAATGGCAGTTACTTCTTGTATTATTTCTGGACATTGCTTTTGTATTATTGCATTAAAGCTAATTTTATTCACTTAGGCTAAGATGCAAAATGTAACCACAAAAGCATTCAACAGGAAACATTTATGACCTAAATAATTCAGGCAGCAGAAAAATTTAGATTTCTGAGTTTTCTTTAAATAATTTAGATGTGGCACTTAAGGACACTGAATAATCTGGGGTGAAATGATGGTGCTTAACTTTTTTTTTTTTTTGTATTTAAATCTTAGAGGACTTTCCTTTTTTACTCCAGCATAATGAATTTGAAAAAAAAATACATTCAAAAATGGTAGGTTTTGAGGAATCACTTGAAATATAAGGCAAAGCTGGAGTAAAACCCTTGTGTGCTTTTCCAGCAAGGCTGAGGTCCATAAATCAGTTTCTTTTCTCAGACACCATATATTTCTTTTGTAAAGAAGCACCACTATTCCTTTGAATGCTTGTATATTGCTCTTAAAAGATAGTACTTCAGCAATTAAAATTGCTGTGAACTTTAGGAAAACAGAATACTCTATTTGGGTAAACCAGGATTATGATAAATCTTTTGTTTTTGAATGTTTCAAATACCTTAAGGAATATATGGATATTAAAGTCACAGGGTTGCTTTCCTTGGCCACATCAAGAAAGGCATTTGTTTGCATATTTAGGCTAATGGAATTGTTTGACTTTAAAGAGTATAACACTGTTTAACAAAACACCATTAAAATAAGTTTAAGACAGGAGGATAAGGAACACATTAAATAAAAATTCACATAATGAAATAGTTTGGTTTAGAAATTTATTTTTATAATAGAGTTTTATTAACTGTGTCACATTAAAATTGAGAGGTAAGTAAATTAAATACTTATTAGACTATTGTATTTGCTAACTGATTAAGTTCCAGTAAATGATCAGGTTAATTTACAGTTCATGACTGTTTGTTAAATATATCTCCATAGAGAATAGTTGTACTTTTAAAAAATTTTGTTTTCATTGATATTTTTATTACCTGGCTTATTCCTTTTGTTGATATTTTTATTACCAGCAGTATTTTATTTTAAAATCAGTTTAGAAGGTCCGATTCTCATATAATAAAATTTATATGCTTTAAAAGTATAATTTGGTGACTGTTGACACTAGTGGGCACCTGCTTAATGGTGTCTTACTACAGAATGCATTTCCATCACCCTAGGAAAAACTTGCCTTGTGTCTGTTTACTGCCAGTTTTCTCTGACCTCTCTAATCTCCATGGTCAGTTACATATGTGATTTCTTTTATTATAGGTTAATTTTGCTTGTTCTGGGATTTCTTGTACACAAAATCACACAGTAATTTTTCTTGTGTGTGTCTGCCTTATTTCATTTGAGTATGATATCTGTGACATTCATCCATGTTAGCATGTGTGGGTAGTTTGATCCATTTATTTATCAAGTAGAATGTTGTGTGAATAAACTGTAACTGTCCATTCACTTTTTGATGGACATTTCAGTTGTTTTTAACTTTTGATTTTTGTCACTTTTTAAAAAACCTAACAATAATTTTAATACTGAAATGTCAAACTTAGACAAAAGTTATGAGAATAATACAGGTATTTGTATTCCATTAATCACTTAAGAATTTGTTGATGATATGGTGTGCCATCAGCCTAAATACTTCAGTGTTAATCCTGTAAGCAAGGACATTTCTCTAATAAATCATAATACATGCATCAAAATGAACATGGATATATTATCACCACCCAATCCACAACTCCAATTTGAATTCTATTAGATGTTCTAATTGTTCAAACCAGGATTGCATATTGAAATATCTTTAATGTCTTTTAATCAGAAACAATTCCTTAGCCTTCTCTCCCCTTTCATGACTTTAGAGTTTTTTTTTCCAAGTTATTTCAATCCAGTAGGGATTACTTGATATTTTCTTACAATTATATTTGTTATATTTAAATAAGTTTGTCTTAAAGTGGCCACCCTACTTATTCTAAGTTTGACCTAAATGTTTTTCTTTACCTAGTGAACTGGGACCTAACTTAATGTGTGAACAGACCTTTCTCTCTCTCTCTCTCTCTCTCTCTCTCTCTCTCTCTCTCTCTTTCTATAATTAGTTAAGTCATAGTTGTCATAATAGTCCAATTTCAGTCAAGTAGGGCAGCCAACTATTTAAACCAATATCAAATAAGGCAAGTGCCAAGCTTCAACCAACACACGTTTTTGTATTTCAGTTTTGTTTTCTGTCCATAAATGCTATCTAGCCCTGTGGCAGCCCTAGAGTCACTCTGAACCTATTCTGATTTCTGGGCATTGCTGGATTTGCCAATTCTTCCTTTCACAAACTTTGGTGAATTTAATATTTCTAAAGTTTTATTTTTAACAGGCATGAATTATGCATTTTGAGCAAGTTTATTAGAGAAATGTGTGTGTTCTTTTCATTGTATCCTATTAAGTAATGCAGAGTTTTAATTTGTTCCATAACTGGTGATGCTAACGTTGAGCACTTGATTATGGTGACATCTGCTATGCCTTTCCACATTAAAATTACTCATGTGCCCTTTTGTGATTAATAAATGTTTTGTAGGGAGGTACTTTGGTACTATGTAAATTCCCATTGCTCATAAAATTTTAATCTACTCATTTTAGCATCCCCTGATATGTCTTAGCTAAATTAATATTACTTTGCCAAATTATAATTTCTTGATTCTATCATTCATTCTAAATTTATTAGTTGATGTTATACCAAAGAAAATTGTTTCTCTTGTTTGTACTTATTTATTTGTTTATTTATATCACTATGGATTCAGGAACCAAATTGTTTTAAAATATGGCCACAGTCCCTGTAAGGTAGTTTTTTTTGTTCTTTAAACATGTCCATCATTCTTTGAGCACTTTTTTGCTTTTGATAATAAGCTCCCAAATCAGCCTGGAATCAAGGATTCCTGTACCTTTTACTATGTACAGATATTGAGAAACTAATATTTGGGTATTAGGTTTGTTTATTGCTATTGATGTGTCATTGCTCCAGAACCAGTTTCCATGGATAGAATTTCAAAGTATATGTATATATGTGTGTGTATGTGCGCGCGCGCGCACACACACACACCACAGATATATATGTATGTGCATGTAGAGGTATATCAACATATAAAATATCATCTCATATTTGTATATTTATTTATTTGTATGTATTTGAGCTCATTTGATTATTTCAAGTCTGGTTCAGCAACAAAGTATTCTTTCTACATTTTTGCTTTTCTACATTCATAACTCTCTTCTCTGGTAAAACATAGGCCCCATCATCTTCAATGTATCATGTAGTGAATTCATTTTCCTGGTAGGTGCCAATCTCCCATTGTGATTGTCCCCACCCCTTTGCCCATTATGGGAGTACTCTCCCACCCTGCCTAGGCTCAGTTAATAATCTCCAGTGCCACCTAAGAGTGCACGGACATGATTTTCTTTTATTCTAGTTTTAACACTTTATGTCAATCCACTGGACCCAGTCCTGGCTGACACCTATCTTGCTTACCTGCTTCGAATAGATAAATTATTCAAGAAGAAAGGAAAGCGAATAAGCTAGTGGCATAAGTTATAATTAATGAGTTTATTACCTCAAATAGAATTTTTAAAAAATTTTTTCTAAATTACTGTTTTCTAAATTACTATTTCAAGGTAACTAGTCAGTAGAAAAAATGAACTATAAATTTTTCATTCTTATATATAAGTAATGTGTTGGTTTATATATCTATAAAAAATTGGTATAATCTCATAACTATTGGGTTACATGAATTATAGAATCAGAGGTTTAGAACTAGAACATATTGATTGACATTCATCACCTAAATAAGTCATTTTAAAACTAAATTAATAAGAGGTGGATGGCTATTCCAAAGTAACACAATAGGTAGGCATTAGAATATATGGGTTTGGTTAACAAACCTAGAAAAATTATCCTCAGACATTTAATTTTTTTTCTTACAGTTTGTATTTATTTATTTATTTATTTATTTTTGGATACCCATGGGAACCTTTCAGAATGGTTCATTATTCTTGCTGTAGACATAACTACCAATTATTGAGTGCCTATTGTGGGGCATATTATATTTTAGAAGATATATTCTCATTGATTTGTCACTGAGCATTGATCGTTTTGTGTTTGTATAATACAACTGACCACAGAGAGGTTAACTCACTTCTCACAGTCTTACTTTGAAGTAGTGACAGAATAAGGATTCATTCCAGATATGTTGGATTCTAAATCTCTTCTACCATGTCAGAAAGCCCCTTCATATTTTATGTAGGCCCTCACAACAGTTAACAGTATAAAACTGGCTTAATTAAATGGGGGTAATTCTTGGTTCATATAATTGAAGAATACAGATGCAGCCTGATCAAGCCCAAAACTCAAAGTAAGGCCTTTTTCCATGTTATTTTTTTCCCATTTCACAGCTCAGCTCTGCTCTGAAATTATTGTATTCATTCTCAGGGTTCATGAAGGACAGACTAATGGTAGGAGCTACAGTCTATTCAACCACATTTAAAACCAAGGGAAAGAGATGGAGGTCTCACCCCCTAGGATTCCTACCAAATGTTCCATTGTGTTTTATTGACTCTCAGTAAGTCATGTGTTCCTCCCTCCACTAATTACTGTAAGCTGTCTGCTGAAGCCACATCCAGAATTCCTATGGCATGATGATGCAGTAAGTGTAAAGTAGCTTTCCATGAGAAATTAACAGTACAGCTTATAGGAAGACAGAGGGATGTGACGGGGCAAAAACAACAGTTATTTTTATTTTATTTATTTATTTATTTTTTTCTACAGCTCTTCATAGAGAATTGTCAAGCAGAGCTTCTAATTCTACTGAATATTTCTCTGACTTATAACCCAAATGCCATTATGCCTTACGCAGTATAATTTTGATGGTTCTAAATGCCTGATGGTCACATCATAGCTGGAACATGGTGTCCAGGGGTCATACCTCTTCAACACCTTTCAAAAGCCTGCCACCTCTGTCAGTATCTCAGCTGCAGATTGTAGTCACCTTTGGCTCTTGATCATTCTCCATTCTCATGTTTTGCTTTTGGCCCACTTATTCCTTTTGAGATCTGTAGATTCTTGCTACCTTTTCTGCCCTTCCCTCTCAGAAGCAAAGAATGACATTTAATAAGCAAAAAAGAAGACAAGTCATATTTTCTCATTTTTTAAATATGTTTATTAAAATGGCAAATTCCTTAATTAAACTTAACTCTTCGAATTTCTTTTCTTTTGTATGCTTAGTATATTCAGGAGTTTTGATGTCCAAGATAATAAGGTCTACATGCACATCTTCTCATAAGCAAATGTTTAACAAATTCTCCTGGAGCAGGTTGTGTCCTGTGAACTCATGAATAGTCTCAGATTGGGGGATTTGTGGCTAATCGAAAGTACAAAAGTTAGCAAATATTTAATGTAAAATTTGTTTTTCTTTAATGTATTAATTAATATAAAATAATTATATTAAGAATAAATCAAGGAAGACTAAATAAAATTATTTGTTTATAAATTTGCCTCATACCAGATGTTAAGGCCAGTATTGTTAGCCTGTTGCTATGGATTTAATAACTTTTACCCCAATTTTGCCAGATATGAGGATGATACATGGACTTATTTTTGGATCTGCAACATACAGTGGAATTTTGAGAAATTTGAAGTCACCAGTGGGTCATTATAGTTTACCTGATCATAGTACATAGACTGACTGAATATTTGCCTGTTTTTCTTTTACCTATTTGCATGTGCAAACTAATAAGAGTCTAGGATTTTCCAACCACTTACTCATGAGAACTCTTTTATCAAACAAATAGCAGATCAATGTTATTCCAATTGAAGTGAACATATAATTACATATACTTAGGCTATTTAATTGATTTTATCAAAAATTTTATCATGATCTTAGAGCATTAGGAGAGATTATGTCTATCAACATCCTTTAACACTTGATCATACTGTTTGAATTAATTACCAAAATATCAAAGGTAAATCCTTCAACATGTCATTAATAATAAAAATCATTATACATCATCACGTTTAAGGATCCATGATCATACTTTCTACTTAAAAAAATAGAAAGATCATGTTAGGGTAAATTGCTTAAGCCTCACATTCTGAAATTCAGGTTACCTGGTAACTGAAAGGAAGTAAGAAGATGATCAACTACAGAAGTGACATAAAGAAATCCTTGAATAAGCTATTAAAAAGAGTTTTCTTCCTCTCTCATAAGGCCTGCTAGTAGGGACCAGACTATATCTACCATTTAGTGCTCTGAAGTATGATGTGGATGATCTTTTCTAAAAACAAACAAGCAAACTTTATGCAGTCTCCAAAGTTGGTTAAGAGTCATAAGCTATTAACAGTAACATTTCTTTGTAATTAAGATGATGTTAGTAAACTAAATTAATTTGTGTTCGTCTCCAAAGTTGGTTAAGAGTCATAAGTTATTAACAGTAACATTTCTTTGTAATTAAGATGATGTTAGTAAACTAAATTAATTTGTGTTCAATCATGATACCAAGTCTCTAATAGTCTTAAAAAGGCATTAGTAGTAATTATTGCAGAAATCCTTCATTCTGTGCACACTAAAGGACGATCACCTTTCATTAGTTGCAATGTTTGAAGAGCAGCTGGCAGTACCTGGGACTACCTGTGAACTAAATCTCTAGGTGTCTCTCTGTACCTTAGGACATAGTTTGAATTATGAATGAACAAAGCCAGAATGTTGCCACTAGATTATATTCTGTTTAAAAGAGCATAAATTGTGTTAGTTTATTTTGTATTCTCATCAGTATCTAGCATATTGCTTGGTTCATGGAAGTTGCTTCATAAATATTTGTTGAGTTGAATCTGCAATTACCCCATGTGGAAGTTCTCACTGAACTGTATTGTGATAGCTTGTTTACTTTTAATCGTTTGCTAATGATTTAAGTCATTGAGTGTAGGTCCCTCTCTTTTCAATTCTCAATTTCCAAAATTAAGCTTCAGGCTTTCTGCCTACCAAGAGATCAATAAATATTTGTTCCACAAATGAATGAAACGTGAATTAATTATGATGCTCTTGAAGATTATTTGATGAGAAAGGCCCCTAACGTGAGAGATGAAGTAACTGAAGCCAGAAGTCTATGAAGGATTTTCCCAAAGCCAGAAAACAAATCATGAGAAACTAAAATTTAGGTATTTGGCTTTTTACTAGCACAGTGAATGAACTGTATACACAGACCTGTTTTGCCTGTTACTCAAAAAAAGAAAAAAACCCCACTTAATCCTACTAGCTGTGGCTTAACATTAAGCCATATGTTTCCATTGCTGATTATACCAGAACAATTTCTTCTTGGGGTAAACACAACTCCATTTTTCTACTTGTTACTATCTCCCAATAAAATAGAAAAAAAATTAAAAGACATTTAAATAGCAAGATATTTTCTGCCTTATTATTTAAATCCTTATTGTTCATCCTTGTTTGATATAGCATTCTTTAAGATTTTGTTTGCTTTTGGTCACAGAATATCCCTCTGCCCTGTAAAATGTCCTTCATACTTCCCTATGTGTAAGAAAACTGTTTCACCTTGTTTTGTTTTACCTATGAATGGTCTGTTTAGCTCTTTGACAGTGTGGAGCTGATTTTGCAGAAGCAGTTTTGCTTTCTGGTTTGTTGCTCCTTACCTGAAAGCACTAATTTTCTCCTCATCTGTGAAGATTCCCAAAGTCTCAAGGGTAGGCTTGTACTATACTATGCCCCATGATAATAAAGCTCAGCACATGGTGTGTCTATTCCTTCATGCTAATATCCATAGTGGTTGTACCAAAAGTGTTTAAGTGTTCCTTTCTCCCTTGAATCCTCACCAGCATTTATTATTGTTTTTTGTGTTCTGACAAAACAACATTCTAACTAGGGTGAGATTAAAATCTCTATGTAGGTTTTTGTTGCATTTCCCTGATTACTAAATACATTAAACATTTTTCACATATTTTCTGGCCATTTGTATTTCTTCTTTAGGAAGTGTCTATTTAGTGCATTTGCCTATTTGTTGATTGGGTTATTTGGGTTTTATTTCAGTAAGTTTTCTGAGTTCTTTATGTATTCTGGATATTAATACGCTGTCATAAGAGTAGGTGGCAAAGATTTTCCTCCTTTCTGTAGTCTCTCTTTTCATGCTTTTAATCGTTTACTATAAAATAAGTGTCCCAAAATAGCCAAAGAAATTCTGAGCAATAAGAGTAACACTGGAGGCATAATAATTTCCTACTTAAAAATTATAATAGAGGGCTATAGTAACAAAAGCTGCATGGTACGAGCATAAAAACAGACATGAAGACCAATAGATTAAAAGAGTCAGAGACAAATCCATACAGATGCAGTTATCTGGTACTTTTTTAAAAATTTATTTATTCAATATATACTATTGTGTCTCTGATTGTACACAAAAAAGAGTCACACTATTCACATCTTCATGCATGTACTTAGGGTAATAATGTCCATCTCATTCTTCTTACCCTCAGGCCCCCTTCCTTCTCTTCCCTTCCCTTTTCCCTGTCTAAAGTTCCAATATTCCTTTCAATTTCCACCCACCACCCTCCTTATGGGTAAGCATCCACATATCAGAGAAAACATTCTTCCTTTGTTTTTTTGGGATTGGCTTACTTCACTTAGCACGATATTCTCCAACGCCATTCTTTTACCTGCAAATGCCATGACTATTCTTTTTTAATGCTGAGTAATATTTCATTGTGCATATATAACACAATTTCCTTATCCATTCATTTACTGAAGGACATCTAGGTTGGTTCCACAATTTAGCTATTGTGAATTGTGCAGTTATAAACATTGATGTGGGCTGCATCACTGTAGTATGCTGTTTTTCAGGAGTGGGATAGCTGGGTTAAATGGTGGTTCCATTCCCAGTTTTCCAGGGAGTATCCATACTGCTTTCCTGATTGGTTGCACTCATTTGCAATGTTTGAGTGTGCCTTTTCCCCATATCCTTGCTAACACTTATTGCTGTTTATATTCTTAATAACTTCCATTCTGACTGGAGTGAGATGAAATCTTAGAGTAGTTTTGATCTGTATTTCTCTAATTGTTAGAGATCTTGAATATTTTTTCATATATTTGTTGACTGATTGTATATTATCTTCTGAAAAGTGTCTATTAAGTTCCTTGGCCTGTTTATTGATTGGGTCATTTAGCTTTTTGAGTTCTTTATACACCCTAGAGATTAGTGCTCTATCTGTTATGCGTGTGGTAAAAATTTGCACAATTTCTGTAGGCTCTCTATTCACCTCACTGATTGTTTCTTTTGCTGAGAAGAAGATTTTTAGTTTGAATCTATCCCATCTATTGATTCTTGATTTTAATTCTATGACTATAGGAGTCTTCTCAAGGAAGTTGGGGCCTACTCTGACATCATGGAGATTTGGGCCTACTTTTTCTTCTATTAGACATAGGGTCTCTGGTTTAGTTCCTAGGTCCTTGATTTACTTTGAATTGAGTTTTGTGCATGGTGAGAGATAGGGGCTTAATTTCAGTTTTCCCAGAACCATTTGTTGAAAAGGCTATCTTTTCTTCAATGTGTGTTTTTGGCAGCTTTGTCTAATATAAGATAACTGTAATTATCTGGGTTTGTCTTTGTGTCCTCTATCCTGTATCATTGCTTTACCATTCTATTTTGGTGCTAAAACCATGCTGTTTTTGTTATTATTGCCCTGTAGTCTAGTTTAAGTTGTGGTATAGTGATACCACTTCTTTAATTCACTATTTTTTTGGCTAAGGATTGCTTTAGCTATTCTTGTTCTCTTATTTTTCCAGATAAATTTCATGACTGCTTTTTCTATTTCTGTGAGAAATGCCATTGGGATTTAGATTGGAATTGTATTAAATCTGTATAGTGCTTTTGGTATGGTGATTTTTGACAATATTAATTCTGCCTATTTAAGAAGAAGGTAGATTTTTTTCATCTTCAAAGGACTTCTTTTTTTTAATTGATTTTATTTTTTTAAGTACACCACAGCAGAATGTATTATAATTCTTATTACACATATAGAGCACAATTTTTCATATCTTTGTATAAAGTATGCTCACACCAATTCATGTCTTTATACATGTATTTTTGCATTACAATTCTTATTACACATATATACCACAATTTTTTTTTTTATATTTCTGGTTGTATAAAAAGTAGGTTGACACCCAATTCATGTCTTCATACATGTACTTTGGATAATGATGTCCATCACATTCCACCATCCTTGCTAATCCCCTGCTGTCTTCCTTTCCCTCCCTCCCCTCTTCCCTATCTAGAATTCATCTATTCGTTCCTTGTTCCCCCTTCCTACCCCATTATGAGTCAGCCTCCTTATATCAGAGAAAAAATTTGGCATTTGTTTTTTTGGGATTGGCTAACTTCACTTAGCATTATCTTCTCCAATGCCACCCATTTACCTGCAAATGCCATGATTTTATTCTCTTTTATTGCTGAGTAAAATTCCATTGTGTATATATGCCACATTTTTTTTATTCATTGATCCACTGAAGGACATCTAGGTTGGCTCCACAGTTTAGCTATTGTGAATTGTGCTGCTATAAACATTCATGTGGCTGTGTCCCTGTAGTATGCTGTTTTTAAGTCCTTTGGGTGTAGTCCAAGGACAGGGATAGCTGGGTCAAATGGTGGTTCCATTCCCAAGTATTACACTAAAGGAAAAACTAAAAAAAAGAAAAACTAAGTCAAGTTAAATTACCAAAAATAAACAAAAATGATGGGGAATACAAATCATGTCTCAATAATAACCCTGGATGTAATGGCTTAAACTCACCAATCAAAAGGCTTAGACTGGAAGATTAGATTTTAATAAAAAGATCCAACAATATGCTGCCTTCAAAAGATTCATCTCATAGGAAAAGACATCCACAGAATGAAGGTGAAAGATTGGTAAAAATCATACCATTCACATGGACTATGGAAACAAGCTGGGGTTTCTATCCTCATAGCACATAAAGTAGACTTCAAGCTAAAGTTAATCTAAAGAGATAAAGGATATTACATGTTGCTTAATGGAACCATACATTAACATGACATAATAATTATAACTATATATGCCCCAAACAATGGAGCATCTACATTCATCAAACAAGCTCTTCTCAAGTTCAAGAGTGAACACAATAATTCTGGGTGACTTTTACACACCTTTCTCCACTGGCTAGATCATCCAAACAAAAGCTGAACAAAGAAACTATAGAACTCAATAATACAATCAAAACATAATAAATACTCTTTCTTAAACAAGTGAATACACTTTATTCTCAGAAGCACTTGGATTCTTCTCTAAACTAGACTATATACTATACCACAAAGAAACTCTAAGCAAATACAAAAAAAATAGAGATATTTCCCAGCATTCTTCCAGATCATAATGGAATGAAATTAGAAATAAATAATAAAATAAAAAAATAGAAGCTACTCCAATACCTGGAAACTAAATAATATGCTATTGAATGAACAATGGGTTGCAAAAGACGTCAAAGAAGAGACTTAAAAATTCTTAGAGGTAAATGAGTACACTGATACAACATATCAAAATCACTGGGACATTATGAAGGCAGTACTAAGAGGAAAGTTCATTACATGGAGTTCATTCCTTAAAAGAAGAAAAAGTCAACAAATAAATGACCTAACATTACATCTCAAAGCCCTAGAAAAAGAAGAACAAATTAACATCGCTCCAAATTCCTTAACAGGACACCCATAGCACAAGAGTTAACAGCAAGAATCAACAAATGGGACTTACTTAAACTAAAAAGTTTTTTCACAGCAAGAGAAACAATAAGAGAGGTAAATAGGGAGCCTACATCATGGGAACAAATTTTTACTCCTCACACTTCAGACAGAGCCTTAATATCCAGAGTATACAAAGAACTCAAAAAATTAGACAATAAGACAACAAATAACCCAATCAACAAATAGGCCAAGGACCTGAACAGACACTTCTCAGAGAAGGACATACAATCAATCAACAAATACATGAAAAAATGCTCACCATCTCTAGCAGTCAGAGAAATGCAAATCAAAACTACCCTAAGATACCATCTCACTCCAGTAAGATTGGCAGCCATTATGAAGTCAAATAATAACAAGTGCTGGAGAGGATGTGGGGAAAAGGGTACTCTTGTACATTGCTGGTGGGACTGCAAATTGGTTCAGCCAATTTGGAAAGCAGTATGGAGATTCCTGGGAAAGCTGGGAATGGAACCACCATTTGACCCAGTTATTGCCCTTCTTGGTCTATTCCCTGAAGACCTTAAGAGAGCGTACTACAGGGATACTGCCACATCGATGTTCACAGCAGCACAATTCACAATAGCTAGACTGTGGAACCAACCCAGATGCCCTTCAATGGATGAATGGATTAAAAATGTGGCAGTTATACACCATGGAGTATTACACAGCACTAAAAAATGACAAAATCATGGAATTTGCAGGGAAATGGATGGCACTAGAGCAGATTATGCTTAGTGAAGCCAGCCAATCCCTAAAAAACAAATACCAAATGTCTTCTTTGATATAATGAGAGCAACTAAGAATAGAGCAGGGAGGAAGAGCAGGAAGAAAAGATTGATATTAAACAGAGACACGAGATGGGAGGGAAAGAGAGAGAAAAGGGGAATTGCATGGAAATGGAAAGAGACCCTCATTGTTATAAAAAACTACATAAAAGAGGTTGTGAGGGGAATTGGAAGGAAAAACAAGGAGAGAAATGAATTACAGTAGATGGGATAGAAAGAGAAGATGGGGCGGGGGAGGGGGATAGTAGAGGATAGGAAAGGTAGCAGAATACAACAGTTACTAGTATGGCATTATGTAAAAAGGTGAATGTGTAACCAATGTGATTCTGCAATCTGTATTTGGGGTAAAAATGGGAGTTCATAACTCACTTGAAACTAATGTTTGAAATATGATATGTCAAGAGCTTTGTAAGGTTTTGAACAACCAATAAAAAAAAGAAAACAGTAGAAGACAGGAAATAATTAAAATCAGAGCTGAAACCAATGAAATTGAAACCAAAAAAATAAAAAAACAATTTTAAAAAAATGACAAAACAAAAAGTTGGTTCTTTGAAAAAAATAAATAAAATTGATAAACCCTTAGCCATGCTAATGAAGAGAAAGAGAGAGAAAACTAAAATCTCTAACATCTGTGATGAAAAAGGAAATATTATGATGGACACTACAGAAATACAAAAGATAATTAGAAATTATTTTGAAAATTTATACTACAATAAAAGAGAAAACATTGAAAGCATCAACAAATTTCTAGAGACATTTGATTTGCCCAAACCGAATCAGGATTATATACACAAGCTAAACAGGTCAATTTCCAGCAATGAAAGAGAAGATTCCATCAGAAGCCTACCAACCAAGAAAAGCACAGGACCACATAGATACACACTTGAGTTCTACAAGACCCTCAATGAGAACTAATATCAATATTCTTCAATTTATTTCATGAAAAAAAGGAGGAAACACTTGCAAACTCATTCTATGAGGCTAATATCACCCTGATTCCAAAACCAGAAAAAGGCATATCAAAGAAAAAAAATTCAGACCAAAATCTTTAATGATCAAAGATGCAAAAATTGTCAATAAAATTCTGGCAAATCAAACACAAAGATATGTTTAAAAGATAGTGCACCACAATCAAGTAGGTTCATCCCAGATACGCAAGGCTAGTTCAACATATGAATTCAATAATGCATCACATCAATAGACATAAAGATAAGAATCATATGATCATCTCAATAGATGCAGAAAAAGCATTTGACAAAACACTGCACCCCTTCATGTTCAAAACACTACAAAAACTAGGAATAACAGGAATATATCTCAACATTGTAAAATCTATCTATGCTAAGCCCCAGGTCAATGTTATTCTAAATGGAGAAAAATTGAAGCCATTCCCTCTAAAAACTGGAACAAGACAGGGATGCTTTCGTTCACCACTTCTTTTTTTTTTCTTTTTATTTATTTATTTATATGTGACAGAGGAATGCATTACAATACTTATTACACATATACACCACAATTTTTCATATCTCCAGTTATATATCTATTTAACATAGTTCTTGAAACTCTAGCCAGAGCAATTAGACAGATGAAAGAAATTAATGAGATACAAATTATTACTATTTGCCAATAACATGATTTTATATCTAGAAGACCCAAAAATTCCACCAGAAAACTTCTTGGACTAATAAATGAATCCCCAGAGTAACAGCATATAAAATCAACATCCATAAACCAAAGGCATTTCTGTACACCAATGACAAATTCTTTGAAAGAGAAACTAGGAAAACTACCCCATTTACAATACCCCCCCCCAAAAAAAAATAATTGGGAATGAAAAAAAAAAATGAAAGACCTCTACAATGAAAACTAGAGAACATTAAAGAAAGAAATTAAAGAATTCCTTAGGAGTCTCAAGATGGCGAACCACAGGGAGGCAGCATTCTGTGTTGCTTTGTGATCCAGATGTCACCTAGTCGGAATACTGCACCTCAGACAGTGTTAGAGAACCCCTATTCAGCTACTCTCTGCAGAAATCACCAGTGCTGTGACCCCACACCGGGCTCCAGGCTTTGGTGTTCGAGCAGGACCCAAAGCCCAAAGCTCCAGTTCACGCAAGACTCTGCGAGCACCTTAGCAGAATCTCCTAACAACACATCTGCAGACCGCCAAGACTTCATTCCACTCCCATGCAGGTCACTCAGCTGCTACCTACCCACAGCACAATGCCAAAGTCTGGCTCCGCCAACCTCACTAGACACCCCAGCACTGAAAGCAGAGGGCTGCCGTCTTGGCTCAACATTCTCGCCACATTAGGTGGGGGCAGTTCCCAGATCAGATCTCCAGGGGCCAGTGGATTTTTGCAGAAATCACCAGCGCTGCGACCACTTGGGCAGAAATCAGAGCCTCTGAGCTCCAGTAAGTTTTTGGACTCTGGACCCAAAGTCTGCAGTTCTAGCCCATGTATAGCTCACACGCAACTTAGCAGAAACACCTACCAGCACCTCTGCAGAACTCCACACTGCGCGACGTTCTCACACAGGTCACTCGGCTGCTACCTAGCCACAGCACGACGCCATCGCCCAGCTCCGCCATATCACCAGACACCCTGGCGCTGGAAGCAGACCTTCTCCATCTTGGAAAACCTTCCTTGCCATTTTGAGGTGGGCGTGGCTATCAGATGGGATCGCCATTTGAGCAGGTCCCTGATTGCCAATTCCTCCCACCTCCCAAACAGTGTTAACTCAGCACAGTGGCCTCCTGTTTTCCAGGTATCTGATACTTGACAAAGAAAAGGAAAACAGACATTAGGGAAAAGGTGGTATTTTAAGAAAACCATGCGGAGTAAACTGAATATCTGTATGTAAAAAAATGAAACTTGATCCATACTTCTCACCCTTCACAGAAGTTAACTCAAAATGGATCAGAGACCTAGAACTTAGCTAGTAGAAAACCGGGTTGTTACAAGAACATAGACCCTTTATTTTTGTCTGCAAATGACTGATGGATGGTTAAAAGCAGGATTAAAGATTTGGCATCTCTTTCTTCGTTGTGCATGCATTCTAAGCTACCTTGGATTTCAGAAACAAGGTCTGATTAATAAACTTTTGTAATGAGTGGAAGCCACCCTGCAGGAAAAAAGCAACTCTCTTACCCTGGAGAAGGCCCCACATGACCAACCCTGAAATAATAATCAACAGACCAAGTCTGATCATGATCATCTGTTTTGGCACCTCTACAAAACCTCTAGGAAGGAAAAGCCTTAATCCTTGCCTTCATTCTGTTCTTGATAAATCCTCAAAATCACTGTTAGCCTCTGGGAGGATGGACTATGATTATGGACTTCCTTTGGCTCCTGGATTATTTGATCGTTGGTGGGAGTAAGTAATTGTGTAACTTTCCAGGAGAGCGAATCCTTATTGTCCAGAGATAACTTGCTTACTTGCTTAACAATGCTCTTTCTTTCTTTCTTTCTTTCTTTCTTTCTTTGCATTCACTTTCTTATTTTTCTCCCTATCTACCATACATATTTCTGGAATTTCTCCTTAATAAACTATTACTTGTGTTTGAATCCTTGCCTTGGGTCTGCTTCTGATAGAATTAAGAACAGGTATACTAAAATGAATTGAGAGCAGAAATTCTGGCTGCTCATCAATTCATCTCATATCTTACCTCCAAGAGGCTTGCCCAGATCTGACTGAACAGTTCTGTTTGAGTGGCCTTCTGAGATTGCATAGTAATGAATGTTGATATGAACAGAGATTGAGATGTCATGTTAGATATACTCCCAATAATCTTCAAGACAGGCTATTAAGAATTAAGTATCACATTCAAGTGATAGTAGTTATTATTTATTGATTGTTTGTAGTGGTTGATAGATTCTGAGGTGGGCATTTAAGATATGTATCTTATTTTATCCTCATAAAAGCATCAAGAATTGGCTAAAAATTATTTCATTTGGAACCAAATGGAATTCATGTTCTATTACAACTTTAACTTGCTAAGTAACTTCAGAAAAAAACATTCTTATGGATGCCCATTTCCTCTCATAAAATGAAATGAAAGTACCTACCTTGCAGGATTGTTACTATGCATGCCTATTAAGATGATGCATATAATGCATTTAGCCCAATGCCTTACACTGTTCAATAAATATTAGCTATAAAAATAGCCATCATAAAATACCATTTTGAGAGAAATGGTTGATTTTATTTTAAGTTTGTAGTAATTATGACTCAAGGATTCAAGGAACTTACTAAGGTTGTGTAGTTATCTCTCTGACCTTGAACTCCCACATTTACCCTCCTCTTCCCACATATACTGCTACTTCATTTATCTTGGCTATTCTCATTTTTTTTTTTTTTTTGCTCAAATTTCTGAAAAATTCCTCTTTGTTCATTATGTCGTCAGAATGACCTTTGAAAGAACATTTAAAAATCTGATCATCTCACATTTTTTAAAGTATTACTTATTCTCCCCAAGCTATAATTTGAACGCTATCATTCTCTACATAGACTTTCATGATTGAGTCTCCATTTTTCTAGCCAGTCTTACCACTCATCACTATCTTCCTATCACCCCATCATTGTCTGTCCTCTGTCCAAACAGTAAGCTTTCTTGCACTGAGACTTGTCATGTACAGTTCTCTCCTTGAAATTCTTCCCCTACCGCTTTTTCTACTTCATTGTTCTAACTCAAGCCTGTTTTAGGTTTCAGTGGAAATTTTTTTCCTATTCTTTTCACAAAACCTCTCCTTACTCTACAAGACTGTATCAGGAGTTGCTGTGCATTACAGATGGTCATGGAATGTTTGATACTGCTCCATTTCAGTATATGAGATAAGCACTTAAAATACACACCTCATTCAGTCCATTTTGATGAAAATCCCAGGTCTTAAGAGGCTGATGATGTCTACTTTCTTTCTGGTGGAATACTCCCTCTTGAAGTCTGAACTTCTGTATAAGAAGTTATACTACAATTGCTATGCTCTGAGGAAGCCCAAACTTGTCATATAGAGAAGGTGAATATAGGGAATATGGAGAGGGAGAGGGAATGAGAGAGAGGAAAAAGGAGAGGAGAGGACACAAGAAAAGGAAGAAGAAGAAGGAGGAGGAGGAGGAGGAGGGGGATGATTATGATGGGGGAAGGAAGACAGGAAGAAGAAGAAGAATGAGAAATAGAAGAACATGGAATTTGGTTAGCACATATTCTATATTGTAGTCTTCAATTATTCTAATTATTCTAACTAATAGACTTCATAAAATAGTGACTAGTCAATTTCTTTATGTTTTGTCTAAATTTATGACCCAGAGAATTATGAGATACAATAGCCTCCCCCTATCTGCAGAGAAATGTTCTGAAACCCCAGTGCACTGATGTCTGAAACTACAGATAGTACTGAACACTATAAGTGCCATATTTTTTCCTATACGTGCACATCTGTGATAAAGTTCAATTTATAAATTAAGTACAGTTAGAGATTAACAACAATAACTTACCCATAGGTCTTAATAACATTAGCATATGGATTTTTAAATTTCTGTATTAAATCAAGAATTTTCACCTTTTTACTTAAAAGGAGGACTTCGGTATATCTGAATTCCAAGCATTACTGCTCTTGTACATTGGTGCCATTATCAAGTAAAATAAGGGTTTCTTTAACATAAGTACTGTGATGTATTAACAATTGATCTGATAATTGAGATATCCATTAGGTAACTAATGGGCTGGTAGCATATACAGCATAGATATGCCAGACAATGAATGGGATGATTTACATATTGGGCAAGACAAAGTGGGAAAGTACAATTTTTTTTTCACACTACTCAGAATGGTGTGCAAATAAAAACTTAGGAATTGCTCCTTTCTGAAATCTTCCATTTAGTGTTTTTAGATCATGGTTAACCACACTTAATGGAAACCATAAAAATGGAAATTTCTCATAAGAAAAGACTACTGTATAAAAATAACCAACTGTTTTAACCATTGTATTTTAGGACAATTGGTAACACAGCAAGTATATCTGGGATTGGTGCCCCTCTTAAATATTTCCACATTATTCTGTCCTTACCCTGTTGTCACAGTATGTCATCATTATTTCTTATGGTGTGCTTCTTCCATGGATCTGTAAGTACCCTAAGAATAGAGCTCATGTATTGTGCAATTGAATATTTACCATCATTTAATAAATAGTTTTGAATATAGAAGGTGATTCATAAATATTTTCTGACAATATATTTGATATTGTTTATTAATATGGTACTACTAGTAATAAAAAATAGAGATGTTATTAATAGGAATTTTGGATATTTTTCTCACAAGATTTCTGAGTTATCTTTCTCCTTTTTTCATTAAAAATTATAATACATATATTTCTGATATTGTGGTGATTTGGGGGACTACATCAGGGACTAATAGGCTAGTAGCATATACAGTGCGGATATGTCTGACAATGGGGAGGATTCACATCTTGGGCATCAGGGAGTAAGAGAAACATTGTCTTTAACTTCATGGATAAAATATTGTAAACGAGACAAACAGAAATGCACATAACTAAAGGTTGAAAGATGAAAATATATAGTTAAATCAGAGCATATATCAGAGAGGCATTAGTTAGCTTGAGAGGTCTGAGAAGTTATGGAATTGGGGACGGGCAGAGTTGAGAGAAACATTCTCACCCAGGAGGGGAAGTTTCTCATTGGAAATCTCTGAGGGGGCAATCTTTGTGCTTTGTGCTTTTGGGGAGCTAGGGAAGAGCTGTGTCTTTGGTTCTCAATATTCTAGAAAACCCTACTTTCATTGTTTTAGCGACAGATTTTTCTCTGCACCATTACATAATTATTTTCAATATCAGAGACCTTTTGTTCACCTTGAAGAACTCCCCAAAAATTTAAATATGAAAATCTTAATAAAATAAAGTTCTAGCTGACTCACTTAGAGGTAATTATTTTTAAAGTTCCTAGGTTTAAAAACTCTTTTGTGAGCTCAACTTTAATTTCAGGGGTTTAGAGAAAAAATAATTATATGCTGATTGCGATCTCAAAATGTCACTGAGAATTATTAACCAGAAAAGAAAGGGATATTCTATTTAAATATTTTGTGCCAGAATAAAAGAAAAAAAATTGGACTTCATTCTTTTAGATTTGAGTATTATTATCTCTAAATGTCTCTGTCCACATTATATAATAATTCTAAATATTTAAATAAAATAATCTAAAGAGATTCAGGTTTTAATAACTATGTGTACAATAAAATTTTAGCAGTTTCATTGATATGGGGTACTACTGAAATATTTGCCACTTTATAATGTAAATATTTAAAATAATAAGCCTGGCATAATAGTAATAGTTTGATTTTACAAATTAAAAGAATGAACTTACAATCTCCTTGTTTTTAATTTTCAATTTCTAGCTAAATTTTTGATCAATTAAATTAAATTAATTAATAGATATAAAGTATTTGGAAAAATACTTAGCTCATGGTGAACATCAATTTTTTGTTTAATCATCATACATTTTCTCTATGTTTATTTTCAAACTACTTCTGCCTACGGAAGATTTAGTAGGTTCTGAGATGCAAATAATGAGCTTTTATTTACTATCAATCATGAACTAGGATTGAACCTGAAAATATAATGGTCCTATAGTCTCTTTTCTCAGGAAGCAGAGTTCAAATGACAATGACAAAATTGAAATCATTGAACCCTGTACTTTTGAGTCATTTGATTTTCCAGATACTCGAAATATTTCTTTCTTTTCCTTGTTTTTATTTATTATTGTCAATCTTATTGTCATGACATTTTATTGATAGTATAATGAGTAGATAACTTCTCTACTCTGGGGCAAAATGTGTTCCCCATCTCCCTAAGTCTAGGGAGAGAGATATTTTCTGTTATTCATTTTACCTCTCCTTCTGACAATCTGGGTTTTTAGTGTTTCCTTTGATCATGGTTTTACCTTGGGATGAGCAGAGGGGTAGGATCTATTATTCTCTTGTGCCAGCCCTTAGAGTAAAAGAGTCAGAATTCTCAGACACATGTGGATGAGGGATTTGATGGTAGGAGAGAGAGACTAAGTAGAAACCATTCTATATCCCTGGAAGGATATATTGCAGGCTGTAGAATACCTGATGATTATGCTACCTTGGGAAGTAAAAATAAAACAAATGAAACATTTAATGTTGAATCTGGGATCAGGATAGAGTATGATGAGCCTTGGGTATATTGATCTCACTCTGTTTATTCTCTGTATTGAAACTCTATAACTGTATGTATGTTCTAATTCTTCATGGTAGATTGAAAAGAAGACACATAGTTGTTAAGAATGGTGGGCTAGTCATCTGTGACCAGGTGAGTGTTTTTAGGGGTGAGTTAGGAGGTTTGGGAAAGGTGGGAGTGGGCCACTGAAGAGGTCAGGGAAGGTAGAAAGAAGTTTGAGTGACACTGATTGTCAGGGAGAAGACTAACAATGGTCATATTCAGTTAAGGAGACACAAAGGGGATTGTGGATTGAGATGCTGAAGTTCACCCTCAGAACAATATGCAAAACGGTGGAGTTGGAAGTCAATGGCAACAAAGATGGCCACTGTGCTTGAGGTGGACATATCTGAATGGCTAATGATAAAGTTATCACCAAGATCACAGTGAATGGGTTAGAGCTGAGAATTGTGAGCTTGGAGTTGAATGTATCTAAGGACAAATAAGTGTCATATATTATAGATGAAATTGCAGAAGCATTCAGATTGCCCCCAGGAAAACAATAAACATGGGTGGTATAGTGGGGAGAACTCTGAGTAAATAGTCCAAGGGCCTGGCTTCCAGTTGTGTGATTCTGGTGTTGAGCCCACGACACAAAGGAAAGACTATAACTCCAATTTTAAACCAAATTAAAGTAAGCTTATATTGTGTACACAAGACAGCTGGCAGTGTCTGTCTCACCAAAGCTGGGATAGAGAACAGCAACAGCTCTCCTGGGAAGAAAGGTTTTTATAGCACAAAACGTTACAAAGTGGGGTGTCTTGGGAACTTACAGCTAACAGTTTCTGACAAGCATGATACAAAGGAAAATAGCAGGATAATGATCTACATGACTTAACATTTTAAGGTAGAGAGTAAATTGAAATTCCAACATCAGAATTTATGAGGCACCGCTGAGGTTTTAGGGAGGGTTGTTATCTGGTCAAGGAGACCCAGGCATGGGTGAGTTCAGAGTATGGGCAGGAATTCCAAACAAGTTTATGGTCAGGCCAATTAGAAAACTTAGTGTTTTATAGTAAAACAGAAATGAACTTTTCATGAAATTGTGACGACATGACTCCCAATCTTAAAATGGAATTAGGCTGGTTTCATCACTGGACAAGACAGTGTACATCTGGGTCTCTGGTTTCTCATCTTAGTCGATAGGGATTTTATTGCTTAGCCTGCCTCACATATCTGTTGGGGAGAATCAAATGAAATGATACATGTGAACATATTCAGTAATATGTAAAATTTTATAACAGAGTAATTACTTGAAGATCTCAGTACTGATGCCAGATTAGCTAAAGAAAACAAAGGTATAACTTGAAAGGCAGTGGGAAGGAACCCAGGGTTTTACACAGAAACAAACCTTGAGATGTGCATAACTGCTTCCACAGATGGCCAGCTTTATCAAAGTCTCTGTGCCTCATTTCTCATTGCTGAGATAGAATACACAGTGGAAAAAGACAAAGGTGAGGAGGTATTTTTCACCCAAACTGGTGTTTTACATTGACAGAAGTGGACGCAAGATTGGTAATGGGATGAGGCTGCTCTTCACCTCTAGATAGAAACTAACATTTAACCAGATATTGGTTTCATATATCTCATAAAATAATTGAAGGTTTTTAAAAGTAATAAATATAGGTTCAGAACAAAAGGGAATAACTGTTGCCTGATACCATGAGTTCAAATCCTATCTCCTTCCCTCACTATGGATATATACAAGGAAAAGTTTCTAAATTGCTGTGTACCTTAGTTTATTTATAAATAAAATGTGAATAATGGAATAATAATGGAATCTAGGGCTGCTGTAAGGATTAAGAGAGTTAATATATGTTAACCACTTGGAAGAGTACCTGGCAAACAAATATGAGCTATATAATTCTACAGTTCTTTATTATTACTAGCAGGAGAATTCTGGTACAGTGAGGAACCCTGCAAACTAGTTAAAATACCTTGATACCTTCCTGTCTGTGTTAGTTGGATGAAAGAAACAGAAACAAAATTCAGCCTAATTAAACAAATACAGAAGGATTTTACTAGCTTATAACTTGTAAGTTCCAAGAGCTTTGTTAGTTTGGGGACATCGCTTGATGCTACATTCAAGGATTCAAATAATAACCTAGGTCTCTTTGTCTGTCTTTCTTTCCCTCACTCTTTTCCTGGCATTACTCTTCTATAATCTGGACACCATGTTGGGCAGACATTTTCTGTTTGATGTGGTGGCCTTTTGTAGATCTGTTATAAGTAACCCACTTAGCCCCAGTAGCAAAGGAGAACTTTTTTTTCTGATAAATCAAACAGGGTTTCAGAATCATACTGTGTAACTTGTGACTGGTATTTAGTCACATCAAAACCACATGATGAGCCAGGCAGGGTGGTACATACCTATAATCCCAGTGGCTTAGGAGTCTGAGGCGGGAGGATTCAAGTTCAAAGCCAGCCTCAGCAATTTAGCAAGACCCTAAGCAATTTAGTGAGAACCTGTCTCTAAATAAATAAATGAATAAATAAATAAATAAATAAAGGCTGGGGATGTGACTAAGTGGTTAAGTGCCCCTGGGTTCAATCCCTGTACTGGTAACAAACAACAACAACAACAAACACATGATGGAAGAGAGGGGAAGGTGGAGATGCCCCCAACAAAGTTAGGGCATTATTTTTCAAATAGATAATAGATGCTGAGCACACAAAAACGCAGCATATACTCATTGTTCACCCAGCTTTGAATATTACTAGCTGTATGACCTTGGACAAGTGACACAAGCATTCTGAATTTTACTACATAATGAGGGTTAATCCCTGCCCTACCTAACTCATTATGTCCCTAAGGGGGTTAAATGATAGAATGTTGGATCCCTTTGTCTATTGCCCTGTGTGAGGAAGTGATATTATCTTCTGCTTGACTTCTTTTGGGTTTAAAACATCTGTCACCTCTACTATTTCTTATTCAATTAAATTGATGTACTTTAAAAAAATCTCCTTCTTGAATTCATAGAGGAAAATATTAAACCAAATAAAAGGCAGCCTGGACTTGTATAAGTCCTATTAATCACATCACTCCAACCCAGCACACAGTCATTTATCATTACTCTTTGTTGATTGCATGTCAGCCAGACTTCAATCCATTTCATAGGAGCCCTACAAATACTAATTTATCCTAATTAGTGAGACTGTGCACTTCTGTGACAGAGCAGCAGTCATTTGCTGAAGACCTGGTTCTTCTTTTTGTCCCTTGTGCTGATTGTACTTTAAATGGTTACTCACAGTCCCCTCTCAGGGAAAAGTCATCTTTTATTTATGTCTTTGAAAAGTATTCCATGATTTTGTTAGACGTGGAAATAATGTGAGTACACGTGGGTACCAGAACTGTCCTCTTTGACATAGGATGTCCTGCAATACAAGTACCGACAGCCTCTTTGGATGATTACAGCTTATTATTGTTGGAACCATAATTACAGATGAACAGTGATTTGTGTGAAAATAGATCCTGTGCACATCTCTTATGGAATCCTCATCTAACTATCTTCATGCAGTGGGATCTATATTTCCATTCTGTAGATAAGGAAAATAAGGTTCAGAGAAGGAAAAAAAAGGTTTAAAGGTATTCAAAGATATTGTTGGCTATTTTACATTCCTATGATTTTTTTTTTTTTTGCACTGAGTCAGCTAGTCAATTCTACAAAAGACCTTGTTAGGATTTTGGTTCAGATTGTGTCAAATCTTTAAATAAATTGAGGGGTAGTTAACACCCTTACAATATTGAGTCATTTATTCTATAAACAAAGTATGTCTCCGTTTTTTAGTTTTTAAATTTCTCTCAGAATACTTAATCGTTTGGGGGGTACACGCTTCCTCCTCTTTTGTAGGATCCTATCTAAGTACTAATAAGTGTTTTGAGGTTATTTGTTGTATTTTTAAAAAATTCAATTAAGAATTGTTTTATCCTCTTATGTGGAAATACAATTAGCTTTTATGTATTAATCTTACATTTTGCAACTCTTCTAAATCTACTAATACATTCTATTAGTAGCTTTTTAATTGTATCCCATAGTATTTACTAAGTAGAAGAGATGTATCTGTATATAAGGAGTTATATGGTTTCCTTTCTAATATAGTTGCTTTGTATTTGTTTATTTATTTAGAGTTTATTTTGTTGTTCCCAGTGATTATGTTCTGTCAAGGCTCCATGCACAGAGAATTAGCCTTTGCTCCTAGCGGAAGTTCAGGGTTAAGTTCCTATGAGTCTCTGGTCGCAGTATTTTCATTCATCAATCAACACACAACCTTGTTTTATATGTGTTTCTGTGTAAATGTACTTTATTTAACATGTATTGTTGATTCATTAACATTGGCCTCAGAGCCAACACTATGAGTACAACTCATGCCTGAAAGAAGCTTATCTAATTAATGTGGTTTGTCTGTAAGTCATTTCAAGTCTTCTGCTCCATAGGAGCACTAGACAGCACTTTAGCACTAAGCTTGGGGAACATTTGAAACAAGGAAATTGCCAACAAGTACAAAAACATGCAAAACCTGGCATGGAGTAGATCATGAAAATGAAACTTGGTTATAGCATGTGCATGAAAACTAGAAGGCGGGGCACTGCCTCAGCTGGGTGTATTCGCACTGTCAGTTCAAATGCTTTTGTCACTCTGTATTTGTGAATGATGTGAGAGTGATTTGGGTTTGGAGATGAAATTCTTTCCCACTCTGGTATTTAATATTTTATTTTCCAGCTTCCTTTGGCTTTCTTAGCTCTTCTTTTCCTAGTTTCTTAATGATAAAGGAGAGGTCATTAACTAGAGACTTCTTTTTTTTTCTGAGTGTTTTTATGAAATGGCTAAACTAGCATACAAATGGAATCATAAAGCTTGTAATCGTTTTTGTCTTGTTCCTTTCATTTAGCATAATTTGGGGAGGATTAACCCACACTGTAGCATATATTGGTAAGTTACTCCTTTTTATTGCTGAGTTGTAGTCCATTTATGGAAATAGCACAATATTGTAAGTCTAGTTACTAACTATTTTAGAAGATACAAACTAATATATTGTGACAGAAGCACATCAGTGGTTGCTTAGGGATGGAGGGTGGAAAGAGTAGAGAGGGAAGGATTAAAATGGGGTGGGATTAAACTTTTGGGGGAGATTTACTCTATTGATTGCAATAATGGGTTTCAAGGTACATATTTATATCTTTGAGCTCACAATTTACACACTTCAAATTTATGTATTTTACTGTATGTAAATTATTCCTTAATAAAGTTGTTTAAGTAATTATATGAAATTATAGTAATATTTCTTTCAGACTGAGGAAGAACCTGCCAAACTTGAATGGAAAATTAGGAATAAAGAATAGAATTGTTTTCTGAATGGAGTCCAAATATCAAGCTCATTCACTGGTTATGTAAATTTTAAAACTGAAAATCTGAATAAGACTCAGCAGAAAAAATATACATTTTTATATTTGACATATAGTTCTCTGGCTTTTACCTCTGATGGTTCTGCCAAGAATGTCCCAGCCATGTGTATGGCAAAGTCATACTTTGAACAGACAGCAAAAAATGGGTTGAATGAAAGCATAATAGTAAATGTTGCCACCAGGATGACAACATACGATTTTTCTGTTATAGTATGTGGCAATTTGGCCAGGAACGTAAAGGAATTACACAAGGCTTTTTAAAAGGAGGGCTGAGATGTATAACACAGACAAGAAATAGGGTAATTTGGAAGAGATGCTTGGACGATAATTCCAATTTACTATACATCCTGTGTTACCATACAATTTGACAGCACAAATGACAGTATAGCCCAGAAGAGCTCCTTTAATCTACTATTAAAATCAAAGCTTAAAAAACACTAATATTCATTGAGGATGACTCATGCCAATAAGTATGTAACATTCCACAGTAGCTAGGAGGGGATAGTAATGGCCTTTTATATTTTCATGTTGGACTAGAATCAACTCTCTGTGTTTCTCTATTTAATTGGCAGGTAGTATCACACTCTTAGGGTTCCCCATTCTGGAATGGGAATTTCAAGAGGCTGAACAAATTCAAAAAGAAGATCCAAGTGGTTTCTCTTTCCAACAGGACAGCTGCCATGGTGTCTTGGTTCTAGCTGTCCCAGGGCTACTCTGGTACTCCTGTGTGTCCATCACTGGTGTTTCAGGATGTAGAAAATCTCCTTCCTGGATTCTGAGCCCACAAAAGGAGACATCACAGGTTACAGTGTTCCCTTTGACTTTTTTGGCTTTGGCTTCTACAACTGGAGCCTTAAGAATCTCTCTGGAACTCCTACTGTCTTCTCCTTCAAATTCTCACTTGTCAGAGGTACTGGCCCAACAGAGGTTAAAATTATTCTCTCTGGAATAACAGAAATCTGCTCTCTGGAGCAGCAGAGATGTTGACCTTCCTAATGCTAGGGGATAAGAAATGGATCTGTTTCATGACAGGGTTTAGATGACTCATTCTCATTTTCCTGAAACATGAAAAATATATCTATCTCTTCTTCCACTGCCACCAACATTTTTTTAAACAGCAGATTTAAATGCCTGACCAGGAAAACTGGTGGTATGAAAAAACATCAAGACTTATTATTCTTTCTGGGTATAAAAGTACAGAACATCTTCCCAACTCCTTGATCCGCACCCCCCCCCATTCATTTCCTTCTGCTGATAAAGCATTCTCTGGATTTATCAGTAAAATTATATATTTTTTAAAAATGTTTGACTTGATAGTCAGTTACCTAATAGAAAAGCAAATTGTTTCCTAGAAAGCATCTTACTACATTTGAGTGGTATAGAAAGTAGGATTCTAGACTGTACCCATGCAACAAAAAAAAAAAAAAAAAAAAGGAGAGATATCACATGCTCTCACTTGTGGAAGCTATAAAAGTTGATCTTACAGAAATAAAGGGTAGTATCCAGGTTACTGGAGGATAGGAAGTATGGGGAGGAGGAGATAATGAGGGAGTTTGGTTATGGGTACCACTCAGATAGGATGAATAAGTTCCAGTGTTCTACAGCACAGTAAGCGAATACAGTTTATAACAATTTATTATATACTTTATAAAGAATTAGAAAAGAAGTATGTAAAATTTCCCCATACAAAGGTATAATAAGTGTTTAAAAATTATGAATCTGGCCAAGGCATGGTGGCACATGCCTGTAATCCCAAGAGCTCAGGAGGCTGAAGCAGGAAGAACACAAGAATAAAGCCAGCCTCAGCAATTTTTCCCTAATCAGCTTATTGAGACTGTGATTCAAAATGAAACATAGAAAGGGCTGGAGATGTGGCTCAGTGGTTAAATGGCCTTGGATCAATTCCTGGTACCAAAACAAAAAAATCAAAACAAAACAAACAGCAACAACAAAAACAAAGAGATGGAGATGCTAATTGCCCTGATTTGATTATTATACATTGTATACATGTATCAAATTATCACTGTACCCCATGCATATGTATTATTATATATCAATTTTAAAAAGGAAAAAAATAACAGCAATGTCACAGTTGTACCATACAGACTAAGCCATCCTCTTCCGAGATGGTGTATGTGTGATTGCTTGTGTGTGTGACTGAGGAGTTCAAGCATGTGGAGAAGTATCCTACGTGTGGTGCCTTGAAGTTTAGAGGTTTTCATACAAATCCATATAGGGTAGGATTTTTCATCACAACTAAAAAAAGTTAGCAAAAAGCTAACACGTCTTTCAAGTATTGGCTTTCATCCCTTGAGGAATATACTTTCTTTCCACAGCTGAAAACTTATCAGTTATCTTTTGTTTTTAGGCTCCAGTTTCTCCAGAGAGTTAGCTGTGTATAACCAACAATGTGAATCTTGTTCTAATAGAATTACTACCATGTTGCCTTATCACTTGCTCCTGGTAAATGGCCTTTCTAGCTTGTGGCACATCCTACAGGTCTTTGGGAGCAAAACCTATGACTCTGGGTCAGGCTTAGAAATTCTCTTACCTATAACTCTTTCTTTCCCTATGTATGGTCATACATGTCCTCCTAAATTGTGTGAATGGTAGTGAGGACAAGAGAGCTTTATCATGAGTGGAGGAGAGAAATAAAAGTAAAAGAAGGAGAATTCTGCAGCCTTTCTGAATAGTTGCTTAAGCTAAAATTAACTAGTGGTAGACATGTAGTTATCCATGGAGTAAACTCAAATCAGGAAGCCTTGAAAATTTTCATATTGCTTTATATTTTCCTCTAATTCATCAAATGGATCTATTTAGAAAGTACCAGTCCAGGCTGAAGAAGAAAAAAATAACAGGTAATGGTGTATAAGGCCTTTGTTGACTCTTAGGTTTGGTTGCTGTCTCCAGGAAAGGCAGGAATCATAATGGAAGTATTTATGTTGTCTTCATACTGAGTTCTTGCTGAATATTTAGCTCAACCAAAATGAAATGAAAAAGAGAGGACTTTCTATTTGAAATTTCAGGAATACCTTGCATCTTAACACAAAAACTTTGAAATATTTTCTGTCCAATTGAGATGCATCATGCTTAAAATGTGGGCTTGAAGATTTTGTTTTTATTTTAATGAAATTTGGCAACTTGATATATATATAAGCAGAGTTCAGAGTAGGTGGAAGTCTCTCTGTGTGTGCCTTGAAATTCAATTTACACAACTGTTTCACTAATGCTGTACTTTTGGAAAGACATATCACATGCAAAAAACCTGGATAATTTACGTTCACAAATCTATTTGGCAAAATCATGTTTGACAATTAATATTATGTTAGAAATAGAGTTGATTTTTAAAGATCATACAAAATAGAATTGTATCAGTCAACATCAAACTCCAGAACAAAAATCACTTTAAGAACCTTAAGATTTCAATGCAAGGAAATGGTCACAAGAGAAATGGAAAAAAAGTTACAAAGCCAAATGGAATAGTGAGATGATCCAGAAATTAGCTATAGTGAGAGGCTTGGAACACTTAGAGAAGAAGAGAGTGCTCTTAGAAGCCAAGGTCTATCACCCTGTCTTCCCATGTGCTTTCCTACCAGTCAGCTGGGACCACAAAGATAGACCATTTAAGTTCAAGGAGGGGGAGAAATGCCCTGACTTTTCCCTACTTGTCTTCTTTTAGAGAGGTCTTCTATTGTTGAACCTTCTGGACATCAGTTGTTTGAGGAGTTTGTGAAATATAGATTGTGGGGATCAGTTCTCTTCGATAGACAGCATCGCAGAGGTGGAGAAGAAATGGATCTGAGAGCCAACTGTTCCAGGATAACCACAGGAGAAGAAGAATGTCACTTACCTACTGATGTATGTTAACAAGTATAAGACATGAAAGGCATTTTAAATAAAAAATGAGACTTAAAATAGTGAATATAATATTATTTACAGATATGAAAAATAGAATAAAAGGCTAAGTAAATATTTAAAATTTTACAGATGATTAAAGGAAAAGGAAATAAATAAGAAAATTGAATTGGAGATAATGTGAAAGAATAAAAGAAAAAAGAAAAGCAAATAGAATACCATGTTTTGAATTCTAGGATGGGTAGAATGGATATGGATATATGGAATTTGTGATATCTTCTCATTATGGAATTGCCAAAGGAAAGATGAAAGAATAATAATTATTCAAAGAGAAGGAACTTGAGTAGGATTCTTTTAGATGAGGAGTCTGTACATTTTATCTGTAAGGGTTGATGTAGTAAATTTTAGGTACTGTTCATTATACATTTGCTGTGACAGTTGCTCAATAATGCCATTGAGGTGTTGACACAGCCATAGACAAGGTGTAAATGAATGAATATGGTTGTGTTCCAATAAAGCTGTATTTCCAAAATTGTTAGGGGGCTGGAATTTGCTTTTATCTAGTTTTCCAATCGTTCTCTAGAAAAACTTTTGTTATAAAAAACATCATTTATTCTAATTTTTGTTGGTTAACTTAGAAATAGATTAATCTTCATGTTTAGACTCCTATAGCAAGCTCTGGTTTTAGATTGCTTTGGTTTGAGCTTTAGCTATGTCATTTGCTGACTGTGTGGACTTTGGCAAATTACTCTGAGAACTGAGTTTCAAATTGGACCCTAACAAACAGATCCTTCATTCTTACTTAAATTTACTTTATGTACCAGCGCTAAATCTCTCTAAATATCAATTTTAAATTTTCCAGACAATGTTTTCCTACCATATCTCAAATAAGGGTTTCACAATGTCAGTTTAATCAAAATAGTCCGCTATTTTTGCTCAGGAATCCATTCTCAATCCTTTTTAGCTTTTAGCTATAGAAAGGTTGGGGCACTCTATTCAACTGGTTTGTGTGTTACTGTACATCACTCCAGACACCCAGTACAACACAATGACCCTGGAGTTCATGGCAGAGCCATCACCCTGTGGCGTTTAGTAAGTATTTACACCCCAAAACAAACATATAGACACACTCTAAAGTGAAATTATACTTGATGAAACCATACCAAGTTAATATTTATATTTATATCAGTATCTATTTATTTATTCAATTGTACTATAAACAACATTTTCTCATTTTTGTTTGAATTCAGCCAGCACCACAGAGATTTCCTGAACTACTTTCCTAGATAGAAAGGTGTTTGGAATAACCTGAGTTATACATTTTTGAGTAAAATTTCAATATTATAAACACCCATCATATTAACAGAATAAAAGATTTTATAAAGACACAAAATAACAGCTTTTAGAGTCTGTTATGGTTTGGATATGAGGTATTCCCTAAAAGCTCCTATGATGAATGCAGGAGGTGAAATGATTGGATTATGAGAGATAACCTAATCAGTCCATCATAGTGAATGAATGGACTAACATTATGTCATTACAGATTTTAAGCTTGTGGTCCCAATACAAAAAGAGCCCAAGCTACCCCTTCTAGCTATTGAAAGGATTGATTGTGAAATAAAACCTTTATCTCAGAATACACCAAAACAAATACACAATAAATAATATTATTTTGTTACCTTTCATTATTCAATCTTTTGAAATCCCCAACTTTTTGAAGACAATAGTATTATTTAGAGTTTATAAATAAGTGTCTTGAATATTCAGCAGACAAAACCTTTGTGATAACAAATTGAGTTCAGTCAGTATTAGGTTTTGTGATCTCTGAACCTCAATTTAAAAATTTAAAATTATCTGTAGTAAAATTATTTTAAAAAGTGAAGATAACTTACAACTGGAAAATATCATTGAATTATCCAGTCTATCACTCATTTAAACAAATGTTTCTCCTTAAAATATTGCTTACAAGTGTGATTATCAACCTTTAAAGGGGATCCCATTCCCCATCTCTAGGCCAGCCTCCATGGTCCTTATCCCCCACCTCTGTCCACAGCTTTCTCTGACAAGGAGCCATGTTCCAACACGTTAAATAAAGAACTGTCTAATGCAAACTGTTCTAACATAATTCCCACAGAAACTCCATTAAGCAAAGAAAAGCTGTCAAGTATAAAATCTGTTGATCCTTAGGGATGACTTGGAGGCCATTTTTCCTTTAAAGGCTTTATGCTTTGCCAAGCCATAATTCACTTATATTTCTGTCAACAGGACAGAAATATAACCCTAACCCTAACCCTAATTCATCAATGTGTGTGTTTGACTTTTCTGAAAATGACATTATGGCAACTTTCCTTACTATGCAAAGTTACTGCTTTGAAATCTCCACGTGGGGAAACAAAAGCTTTTAGTCAACTCTGCTGTGAAGGGAGACATTAAAGAGTTTGGCTCCGGTGTCACAAATAAACATTTTAGGTTCTTGGGAAACCTCAGGGGTGAATTAGACAGACAAACTGAGTGATTTTAATCATGAAAAACTAGCAATTCCCCTAAAGTGCTTTTCTTGGATTGCTTTTGTAGCATTAAGGAATTAAATTCTATAATAAATGTCTAGTCGAAATTCAGAATTAACAGAGTCATGATATTATTGACAAAGGAAGCAAATAAAAGGAGCTAGGTTTTGATCATCTATTTTTAACCTTTAAAAATAATTCAGGAAATGTGGAAGTTATGATGTGCAACATGTCTACCTATAAAATAGAATGAAATATCTCACCTCACTAGAAAATGGATTTAAGTAAATTAGTTTTGGAATGAACTTTTGTATTTATGTGTGAAAGGCTTGACAAAATGAACATATTTTTGTATGCATGTATGTACGTATATGTGTAAGTTTATGTGGGTATATTAATATGTGTGTGCAGGTGTGTGTTTATACTGGAATATATACTAAACACACACACAAATACACAAACACATAATTTGTGTGTTTATATGAACTGTCCCTGGAAAATACGAAGAGTACTCTGACTTCTGCCAACTTTTTAGTTACTTGTACTTGAGACCTGGTAGAAGGGAACATTGGTCAAGCTGGATTGTGCAAATCTGTGTCGTGACTCTCCTGTCCAGATATAGCCTTCTTGGAGTGTGACACTTCATGCTTCTTGCTGTGAGTTTAGAATCTTCATTTTATTCTTCTTTTCTCTGAAGTTATTTTCAGAAAGAGCTCTGTGCCTGTGTTAAAGGACTACAAGGGGATTTGAAGCACCATTTGGACTAAAAGGGAGCAGAGAACAATTGAGGAGCAGATGTTGAAAGGAGGGACAACGGCTTTCTTGTCAACGGTTTATAGAAATTACAATGAACTTAGGAGACCCAAGGGGGAAATGACATATCTAGGTCATCAGAAGTTGCTGCTACCAAATCGTACTACAGTCCACAGACTACGAAGAAAGCCAGTTGCTACTTTTCTGTGCAAAACGCCTCTGCACTCAGTCCTCCTTTCATAGTATAGTACTTTCAAAGACGGAAAAAGATGTCTCAGATGTGGGGTTTCCAAGCCACAGAGGCTTAGACAGGGATTCAAGTGCATATGTTTTACTGAGGAAGGAATGAGAGACTCAGAATAGA
Source organism: Urocitellus parryii (assembly GCF_045843805.1). NCBI lineage: Eukaryota > Metazoa > Chordata > Mammalia > Rodentia > Sciuridae > Urocitellus > Urocitellus parryii. The sequence continues at coordinate 111,832,883 of NC_135540.1, read as the reverse complement.
GTAGGACAAGCAGTTTGAGAAGGCAATGGTCTCAACAGAAAACTAGACTCTGCCTGATCCCAAAGAGAGCTCTGAATTTGAGTTACAGTGTTGGTACAGCCTTGAAGCAATGGGCGATCTTTTGCATCCCCTGTATTAGTCATTGGCTGCTGGCTCTTATGGGTGGGAGTGCAGGAAGGAGCAGAAGGAAAAGAGGCAGAATCTCGTTAGCAAGGTGGCTTCTATAGCTGAGCTAAATTCTCCAGAGAAGAGTGGTACTATCACCATTAGCAATTCACACTCAAAATTGGACCTGGGAAGGGTATGAGAAGCATGTTCTTCATTACTATACGTTGATATTCCTGGTTGAGTGAAAGACCATCGGGAATTCTGCTATACTCTAGTTCTTCCTCCAGATCATGAAATTATGGATCAGAAAATACTCTAAGCCATCTTCTCTCTCACACTTTTCAAAGTCTTTGCCAGTTTTTATTTTAACAGCAAAAATTAACCCTTTACACTTATTTTGTTTTTCATTTTTATTTTTTATCCAAGTCTCACTCTGGTACTTGACTGTGAAATAACTTTCAGGCTATGGAGAAAAAAAACCAAACACATTTTACATCATGTGCCTTTCATTCTTGAGGCCTGCTGGTCTTTTATCTGAAAAATAGTTTCTTAGTATCACTGAGTTTCAATATTGTCCAGTCTGGTTATCAGTGCTAGAAAATGAAGACCAGAGGTTTTCCAACCATACATGATGCATCAGGATATATTAGTGTGTTAATGATGAATTAGAGGAATCTGATGATTATTCCTTTCTGGAATATAGTATAATTACAGAATTTGGTGTGGAGGGCTATGACTAAACACTGACACTATGTTCAAGATGAAAGTTTCTAAAAATATTTATGGAAAAATTGGCAGTATAGTTCTTATTCTTACAAAAGGGAAGTCTTGATTCATTAAAAAAATCAACGGATGGTCAAATATGTAATCTTGATGCTATTGTAAGTGGAGCTGTTCTCTTGATATCTTTAATAGATCATTGTTAGTGTGTAGAAGTGCTACTGATTTTTGTATATTTTCCATTTTTCAACTTTACTGAATTCATTTATTAGTGACTTTTTGTTAACGTTTTAAAGTTTTCTAAGCATGAGGTCACATCACCTGCAAACAGAGACAATTTAAATTCTTTCTTTCTAATTTCATTCCTCTTTTTGCCTGATGGTTCTGGTGAGAATTTCTAGCACCATGTTGAATAGAAGTAGTGAGAGTGGATCTTCTTATGCTTATTCCTAATAATAGAGGAAAAAATATAAACTTTTCACCACTGAGTGTTATTATTTGTGGTTTTGTCATGTACGACTTTTGTTTTATCTAAGAACATCCCTTCTACGCCTAATTTGTTGAGAGAGATTTTATCATAAAAGAATGCTGAATTTTGTCAAATGCTTATTTCTTCATCTATCTAGGTGATTGTGTGTCTTTTGTCTCTCATTCTATTAATGTGGTGTCTCAAATTTATTGATTGGTACAAACCATCCTTTCAGCCTAGTGGTTTTGCTTTGTTAGTATTTTATTGAGAATTCTTGAGAATTTTTGTATTTAGGTTCATCTGGGTTATTTGGACTATAATTTTATTTTCTCGTAGTATCTTTATCTGGTTTTTAATTTTTTTAGGTGTAGATGGACACAATATCTTTATTTATTTATCTTGGTGTGGTGCTGAGGATCCAACCGAGGATCTCACACCTGTGAGGCAAGTGTTCTACCACTTAGCTACAGCCCCAGCCCTCTTTATCTGGTTTTAACATGAAAGTAATTTGATGTAATGGCTTTATAAAATGAGTTTGGAAGAATTCCTCTTTAATTCTTTGAAAGAGTCTGTGAAGTCTTGGTGTAAGCTCCTTTAACTATTTGGCAGAAATTAGCTGTTAATCCACCCAATCCTAGGCTTTTTTTTTTTTTTCTTCTGTGTTACTCTAGATTGAACCCAGGGGTTTACTACTGATCTACATCCTTAGTCCTTTATATTTATTTTTTAACATTTTGACAGGTCTTGATAAGTTGCTTAGAGCCCTTTAAGTTGCTGAAGCTGGCCTCAAACTTGCAGTCCTCCTACCTCAGCCTCCTGAATCACTGGAATCACAGGCATGCATTACCAGGTCTGGCTTGGGGATATTTTCTTTAGTAATTTGGTCTTTTACTTGTTGTTGGCTTCTTCCAATATTCTGTTTTAGTCAGTTTTTTTTCTGTGATTAAAGAGCCTGATAAGAACCATTTTAGGTGAGGAAACTTTATTTGGGGATCACTGTTTCAGAGGTCTCAGTCCTTAGATGACTCCATTCCTCAGGGTCAAGGTGAGGCAGAACATCATGGCAGAAGAATGAGGTGGAGGAAAGCAGCTGTGAACATGTCACCCAGGAAGCAGAGAGATCTCTGATCAGCAAGGGAAAAATATCACCTAAGGCTAATTTCTGTGTTACGTATTTATTGAACCTGTCTCTATGCATGGCTAAATCCTAAGTGCAAAATACGTGCAATAGATGATTCCTGATCCCAATCCTTATACTTTAGTAAGGAGAAATGGATATAAAATAGGTATGTTAAATACAACAGATAAGTAATCACGCCAATATAAAAATTAGTTGCAGATAGTACGTTGTACAGATTATTAAAATAAATGTAAATAAAAGAAATCCAAGATTTTCTGTAAGGTATAAACTTTTGTGGAATGAGGTTGGAAATCATTTGGCTAAGTAGGAAAAAAAAGAAATAAAAAGCCATATAGGTACATAAAACAGAAAAAAAATACACAATGGTAGGTGTAAACCTGAACCAAGGATTCATATTTCTCAATTGTTAAACTATAGGAGGAAAGTTATGTGAGAAGAATGAGGTCACCTTGTAGAACCTCGAGGGCATAACTAAAATACTTGTTACAGAAAATTATATAACACAATAGTAATGCTGTTATTATTACAAATATTATTGACTCTTTCACAATTGGGAACTGGGAGAAATTGGAAGCAATAGGCTGATTCCTCTCATTATTTTGGTCTAAACAATTTTGAAATTCCAAGATGATTGTAACATACCTCAAATAGAAATTACATGTTTTTTTTTTTGTATAATGCTTAAGGCTCCCATAGAAAAAAAGAAAAAAACAGTGGGGGAGTAGGAACACAAGAAAAGAAAACCAAGGGAAAGAAAAAGAAGAAAAAGAAGAATCTGGCACTATACAAACTAGAAACCACTTAATGATAAACATAATGAATTCTCTTATCTTTTAATCTTATTTCTACAGTTGTCAGATTTAATGCATTTAATATATTTTTTATTTTCAAATGCTAACAATAAATTTTTTACTCAGTTGAATAATAAAATAATATTGTTTTAAAAGTACATGCAAAGGTAATAGTATGATGTACAATTCTCATTCACAAACATTTGCTGAGTTTTCTGCTGTATACATGAAACCTCATGTGTTTATGAATATGCATTTTTAAAATAAACTTATTTTTAATCAAAAAAGGGAACTTTATTATATTATAGTTGAAGGAAATAGTATAATTGTGAAAATTAAATATATCTGTTAAAATATAAACACAAATTTTAAATAACTATAAAATGTAAGTAATATAAAATGTAAATAATATCAATTCCAATAAATTTTACAAGAAAAATTGTCCCCTGAAAATATTAATCAGTAAAGTAAATGGGGCTATTTATAATGAAAGGATATTCAGGCTGGTTAATTTGAGATGAAGATAAGATTTTAATTCTAGAAAACCAAAATGATCCTATGTTTCAGTTTTGATGGGAATCCCAACCCAGTGGCACAGATTATGGGAAAGAACCAAGATATTTAACTGCAAACTTTTAGGATTTAATATTGAGAATTGATTCCCAAAGAAAATGATACAAGTGATTTTTCAAAATAGAATTTTGGTTGACAAAGTCATCTCATATAACTTATTTTTTTCCTGTTTAATTTCTAAATTGGTGATGTTTTAGAAAATAAGAAAATTGTCTTATGGTTTGGAAAACATTAACACTTTCCATTTATACCATCATATTTCTATTTATAGTCCATTTACACTATACTTTAAAATGCTTTAGTATAATGCTTCTAATATGTTTAGTGAGTTTTTCAGATGAGTTCATTAATAAGCCATTTAGGCACCAAATTTCTAAGCCAGCTCAAAGTGGTATACCCCATAGCAAAAGTTTCTCTATTATTCCATTTACTTGTTCTTGCACACAGAATGCTGACATAAGCCATTCTTGTAGGTATAATTGCAATTTGTTCCAAAGGGCAAAATCATCTGCTCTATACACACATTTGCCAAGCCAATGCCAGACATTCAAAGCACCTGCAGCTGATGTTTTCCCCAGAAAGACTTAATGGTCTTACAATTTGAACACAAGACTAAAATGCTCCCACATAAAAGCCAGTGACACAGCCCCAGTATGAAATAGTGGTTTGTTTTGACTGCAGTTCTTTTCATAAAGCTGAGAAACAACTTGTGATTCCGTAACTCATCTTTAAACTGACTTTAGATTTACTAGGTTCATTGAGAATAGTCTGAAACCTGGAATTTGAATCCTGGTTTGATGGACAGGTTCTGTCTATCTTACTAGCAAGGGTAAACTTTAGCAAGTTGACATTTCTGTGCCTAAGTTATCTCTTTTGTAAAATAGCGATAATACTAGGATTCTAGCACTTAAGCTGACTAGTCCTTTGTACATCTTCTGGTGAGCTACTCTACGTACATAGGATCTTATTAGAGGAAAGCAAACAGTTTAATTCTTATGTCAAAACTTAGTGGTTTGCTGGAGTCAGCTCATACCAGCTGGGGAAAGAGAATTGTTATACTTTGGTTTACAGGTATCCTGAAAAAAGAGACATTATATTTTCAAAACATATATAAAGTTACAAAAATAGATAATGTTAAAATTCAATTTTAATAATAATATTACATTAAAGTTCATAAAAATCATTTTTATGAAATGAAATTTGAGTTGCTTGAAACTTATCATGTCCTAATTATAGTGCTATATATTTAATATCTGTATTCTTAGGTAAGATTTTATATATATAATCTGTGTGCTGGAAACACTACATAATAGTGTGCTACAATGATGGTAACCTGAAATAATCTGTGCTGAGAGAATTCACACAGATTATGGGAAATTGACAAATTCTACAAATCAGGACTGAGTTTATTATTTTGATGATTGTCTTGTCTTCAGAAAGTGATGGTAAAGCAGATAAACTTAAAACTTTTTTATCTGTTAAATTATGAAGTAGGCAAAAAATTTGACTACAAAATTCAAAAACTAAATCTGATTTTAAAAAGGTGTCATTTATAACACTGATAAAATTTAGGGAAATTATAACATCCATTCTTATTGTTTTACTTTTATCCTACTTGTTACAAAACAAAAATATCACCAATATTCATGCTAGAACTGTACTTGTTCATCAAATGTAATCATAATTTGGCCACAGTGACAAAAAAATCAAATCTCTTTGGTAATATAATGTTACACAGAATTTGCAATAAAGAAAATATATTTAATTACGTAATAATTATGTGCTACACATCCTTCACATCAGTGAAATTTGTGACAAACATATATATATATGTGTGTGTGTGTGTGTGTGTGCAAAAATGAAATACACACACACACACACACACACACACACACACTATTTCTGTTGGAAAAATGTAACCAGTCCAGAGAACTAATATATATGCTATATATAAATGTAATACCATATTTATACTTTTTTACTTTATATTTACCATTAATATAAAATGCAATGAATTTTTTATGCTCCTTAAGAAAATACTTGTCAATTTTAGGTTCCTTTGATTCTTGAATTCAAGTTGGCAATGGCAAAACCACTCCTCTTCCAGGAGGGGAGAGCAGCAGAGCCTGCTCAATGTGTCTGCACTGTTTCAGAGGTTTGCTGCCATTCTCCAATTTTTTATTTTTCCATAATCTACTTTTAATTCTGATTTCATATCAACTTATCTTCATGCTTCTTGTATTTTATTAGTCCAGGAATGACCACAAACTCATTTCCCTTTGTTACCCTCTGAATATCAGATAATGCTTGAAGAATTGGTACTTCTTTAAGAACTAATTTAAGCTGTCAATAACTTACAATTTCTTAAATAAGATATCAGTGTTTTCTGATTTCCAGAGGCCCATCTATCTGAAAGTGGACAGGCATTCGTATATCTCAGAGTGATGACATGTGGAAGAGTCTCTGTAACTGCTTCAAAGTAAGGAGGAAAGTCTTCTAGAGAAGTGTCAATGACCATTTTTCCTTGGTTGCTAATATTTTAGGTCACTTTTAGTTTTGGGAGACTGAAGTCAACCTTATTTACCAGTATGCATAAGCAAGTAGGATGCATGGAGAATGCTGTGTTTACTATGAAGTTGGATAAAAGGTAACTCATTTAAACAGGTTTCATGGAGAAATATTGCAGCACTGAGACAAATTACAAAATTAGCAGCAGTGACACAGCTATTGATTGTTAAATTTTTATTAAAAGATAAATAAATACTATGTTGAATTTTTTTGGCAAAGCAGATTTTAATATAATCCTAGATTTAATAAAATTCTTCAAAAATAAAAATCAATTATACACATTAAAATTAGTCAACAAGTTATAATAATATTTTATGTAATAGTAAAAATATCCCATTCAATAGATAAGCAAATTTTAATTTAGAAATACAAATGTGCTATATAGGGTTACTAAAGAGATGCCTCTATCCTCAAAGATTTCAAAAAGTAGTGGAGAAACAAGGCAGGTGTATATTAAAGACATCCATCTATTGATACATTCCAAATTAGTAATACAGACAATAATACTACTAATAAGAATTGTTAATGCATATATGGTGTTTAGAATGTACTAGGAATTGCTTTTAGTGTTTTGTATATATAAACTTTCAATACACTTCACAACAAGCCTATAATTACAGTCTGTTATTATTACATTATTGTAACTTTTTAAATATAAGGGAATTGGATTTCAAATAGTATACACATCTTATCAGGTGGATGGTGAAGATGGGACTTGAACCTAAGTGGTTTGGCATCAAAATCTCTGCTTTTAATTCTCATTTTTTACTGTGCAGGAGAAGTTCCTATCATTTCTATAAAAGAGGTGAGAGCACTGGTGCTACAGACTGAATTCTTTTGTTCTCTCCAGATTCATATATTTAAGGGAAAATGGGGACATGTAGATTGTACGGAACAAAATTGTAGTTATGTAGGTTGGGTAAAAGAGAGATTTATATAGTCTATCTAGAGATTTATACAGTATGAGGGGACTACAGCCAATAATATTATATCATATATTGCAAATTCACTGAAGAGTATATTTTAATCACTCTTATCAGAGGAGCATGTGCACACACACACATACACACACACACAAAGGTGGGTATGAGATGGAGAATATATGAATTTGCATGACTGTAATAATCTACTTCATTGTGTGTGTGTGTGTGTATAATGAAATAGATTAGAATAGATTATATTTAATACAATAGATTATAGTGTATATATATGTAAATTCATGTGCACACTTTAAATTTATACAATTAATAAATGAAAAAAAAACAACAAAATGAAAGTTCACATGTTAAATCCTAATCCTCAAGATGATAATATTAGGAGGAGGGGGGGTAATTAGGTTATGAGGGTGGGTCCCTCATGGATGAAATTAGTGCCCTTATGGAAAAACATGAGATAGCTCACTTTCTCTCTCTCCATTATGTGCCACACAAGAATACAGAAGAACATGGCCATCTGCAAACCAGGAAGCTGGCTCTCAACAGAAACTGGATAAGCCACTACTTTGATCTCGAACTTCCCAGCCTCCAGAACTGAGAGAAGTAATTTCTGATGCTTAAGTCATTTAGTCTATGGAATTTTTTATTATAGTGACCCAAAATGATTAAGACAGCTGCTTTTTTTATGGACCAATTGAGGCATGAATTGAAACTTGAATGTGGGCAAAATTAAAATAAAAAAGAAAAAAGTATTCATTCAATATATATTTGTTGAGTCTTACTTATACACTATAGTAGATGATCTAGATAAGGTTTTAAATGTGACTGGCAATATCTCTGACTACTTGAACTTATATTATTTTAATATTAAAATGATTTCAGGTAGAGATACTATAAGAATATATATTTTAAACAGTGTATTTAATTACTATAACCAGAAGAAAATAAGTCTAGCCAGATAGGGTTGGGAAAATTAATATACAATTGAGTTCATATACATTTTCAATACAATGCTTTTTGGCAAAATACTTCTAGCTTTTATTGTATTCTAAATACAATTTGCCAAACTCATGGATTTGCAGAACTGGTTCAGTCAATGTATGGAAACTTTCTGCCATAAAACAAAATTGGCAAAGTTGTGCTATGAAAGCAATCATGACCACCAGGCTTTTTGTCACATGAAGTCTGATTTCATTTTCAATTAATATATTAATATTAAAATAATTTTTAAAAGAATGTTTCATGAAAACCCAGAAAAATAGATTATTGGACACAGCTCATTATATATTATAAAAATAATCTAGTCAAGATTGAAATGTGGCAGATCTAATTAATTTCATTTATAATAAAAACTTGAGATGGCACAATGCAGTATGCTATGAAAATCTTTCTATTTTATATGAGGCATATAATGAAGGCTTGGCTTAGTTTCCTGTATTACAGACTGTTGGGCTGTCTAAATGAGAAATCCATTGTTTTTTAGTTCTGGGGACTAGAGGTCCAAAATCAAGGTGTTACCAGGGTTGGTTCATTGGAGGGTAGCTGGGAGAATTTGTTCCATGCTTTTTCACTAGCTTGGAAGCCTCTGGAAGGACATGGTATTCTCCATCTTTTTTTCCCCTTCTTTAAAATTATAAGAAGGTTTAATGCAACCATTGTGACCACAGGTTTTGTTGTAAAGTGATACTCTATCTATGATTCATGTAACAGATTTTAAAAGAAAGAGACAAACTCAGGTGTGATTCAGTAAGCATATCAACCAAGCATTTTCTAATTCTATTTATAGCTGCAGCCATTTATTCTTTTCTAAACTTTTATTTTTAAAAGTATAAATTGACAAATTATAGTTGTTCATATTTGGGGGGTGCAGTGTGATGTTGTTATTTATGAGTATAAGGTGGGATAATTAAATAAATTAATAGATTCCTCAGCTCAAAAAATTATGATTTTTTTTTTTGTGTGTGTGTGTCAAGAATAATTAAACTCAAAGAAGCAGAGAGCTCAATGGTGTGAAAGGTTGAAGGGGTCAGGGAATGGGGAGATGATAGGGTGTAAAGACTTGAACAGGAAGAATAATTTTTTTCCTTTGAGATATATGCACAGCATGGTGAACATCATAAGTAATAACATGTGTACATTCTGAAGTCACACAGTAAATTTCAAGGATTCTCCCTTTGTCTTCACATCATTTTTCATGTGTATTTGTTTTTATCTCTGTCCCCAATTCCCTGTTTTTTAAGGACACAGTCATATAGTTAGGTCTATCCTAATAACCTTACCTACTGTCCTCACTTGTAAACTTAGTATTCGAAATAAGCACACCTGCACATATACTGGAAGGTAGGATTTTCAATAGCTTTTTGGAGGATACAATTCAATTTATAATAGACCTGGCATTACTTTAATAAATTTTTACATCTATCTAAATAAGTTGTTTGTGTTTGGCAACAATGAAATAAGAAGAATGAAAAAATTTTAAAAAATCTATAATTTTTGTTATAGATATTATAATTTTATTTTCCCTGTATCTTTCATACAAGAAAACAATACATACTATTAAATATTAACAATCTGGTTGCTGGTGGAGATGTTAATTTTTTTCTTCATAATAAGAAGCATATAAACTTATTGTAAAATAAAAATAAAATGAGTAAATGTTTCATGATTTCATTTGATATGACAAGTTTTAATATCATAATGAATTCTCAATACTAACTCTGAAAGTATTTACCTGAAAGTTTTACCTATGGTTTTATTCACCATACCAGGAAAGTCATGATTGTCCTTGAAAATATTTGCTACATTTGAATACTCAAGGTCACAAGTTTTCCTGTTGTATCTGCTTGAATGTGTGCTTTTGTTTTAAACCGCTTAATGATAAATTCCAAAGAAGAGTATTGAGAATACATAAATGGTTGATTAAAACTGATTTTTAGAGTACAGTATTTCCAATGCTGTCTGCTTTACTTTTATTAATACATTCCTCAAACTCCACACCTTATTTGACAATAGTCTGAAATGTAAGAGCAAAAGTCAAACAAAAATTGTGCTTACCCATTGTGCCTCACCCATATGCTTAGAAGATTCTAACTCCAGCCACACTCCTTATGGGTCTACCTTAGCTGATATATGTATAAAAAATTGGGGGTGGGATAGAAAATTAATGCATCTATGACATTTTATTTAATAATTCTAAAAGAGAAATATAAATTGAATATTTTGTACTAAATGTGTGTTGGGATGGGTGTTTGTATTTTTTTGTTGTTGTTGTACAAAATATCTGAGTCTCTGTACTTTTTAAAGAAAAAACATTTGCTTCCTCATAGTTTGGGAAGCTGAAAGCCTAAAACTGGAATGCCACAGGTATTTGGCTTCTGGCATGGGCCCTTGGCTGCACTGCCATAGGACTGTCGCATCATGTGGCAGTGTGTGAGAAAGAGATCACATGGAAAGAGGGACCGGGAGAGGAGCTGGTCTTGCTCTTATATATAACAACCCTTTCAGGTGTACTAGCTCATAGTCTCACAAGAACTACTTTAATCACTAGGAGATAGCATTCCCAAATGATCTAACCACATCCCTTTAGTCCTTTCCTTATAAAGATCCCACTAGCTCTCAGTGGCATTACGTTGGAGATCAACCTTCATAAAGACAAATCTTTAGGGAACAAATCACACACACACAAAAAAAAAAAAACATAGCAGTGAAATTGGTGCCTTTCTTTTATAAGAAAAGCATTGTTATGAATCTGCAAATGTTCTCAGTAAGAGAAGTTTTTATAAACATAAATTATTAAAATTGAGAATCCAGAAATTGATTTCCCTTAGACTATTTGAATCTGTGTGCAAATCACTGATGCAGGATTACTGGACTCTGAGGCTCTGGCCATTTCAGCTCATGGTTGAAGTCTATATTAAAGTAGATTCTCTTACCAACCAGCACTCCCTTGGCCCATGGTTAAACTTAGCACTCTAAAGTCTCTCCCTGAGCACTCCAAGTGCAAGATATGAAGATCCAAGCACCTAGTACATACTAATACCTCTTGTTTTTACTCTGCTAGTCCACTCTCATGGCATATTGAGTGTGGGTCTGAGCCTAGGCCAGAGTTTTTCTAATGGCTCTCACATTCCTCCCTTTCAGTGTGCAAGAAAAAACAGGGCTCTCAATGTACATATATGAATATTTAGGAAAACAGAGTCTGAAATGTGAAGTGAGAATGGAACACTGAGGGTCTGATAAGTTCTATCACTCCTCTTCCACAATTTTTTTTGTGGTGGAAAAAGTAGAATGAGTATTTTCTCCTTTCTCTGTATTCTTCCTTCCTTCTTTTAGCTTTGGAATGCAAAACTCCTAGGCTGCCTGACATAGAAATCAACAGAACCTGGGACATAGGAGGCACAAAGTAAATAGTCACTGAATGATTGTTTGAATCAATGAAAAAAATGACCTCATCTGTATTTTCAAGTAACAGATAGGATCTATTTCTTCATGCTCAATTACAGATGCACTTTGATAATGGCTTTAAAATTAATGATTCACCTAGAAGTCCTATATCATTAGTTAAAATGTGAAGGTCATTTTGGTGATAACGGGCCAAAACAATGATCCTCATCCAAGAAGGAAATGGAAATGTGAAAGAAGGAAGCTCATTCACATACATTTAAAAAGTTCCCATTTATATGCATGTTACTTGATTTTTTTACACTATCTTGAATATTCATAGTTGCTCAATCAATTAATTAGTTTAAATTTTGCTCTCTGAAGAAGTTATTTCATGTTTACTTTTGGCATTTCCAAACTGAAGTTTCAGTCAGCTTTGCATCACTGTGACCAAAATACTGACAAGAACCACATTGAGTAGCAAAAGTTTATTTTGGCTCATGGTTTCCAAGGTTTAGCCTATGGTCAGTTGACTTCATAGCTTTGAGCCTGAGGTGAGGCAGGAAGAACATCGTGGTGGAAAGGCATAGTGGAGGGAAGTTGCTCAGTTCATGAGAGCCAGGAAGCAGAGAGAGATTACGTGTAAGAAACCAGGGATAATCTGATCCTCAGAGGCACATCCCTAGTGACCTACTTCCTCCAGTCATACCCTACCTACCTAGAGTTACTCCTTATTAATCCACTCAAATTATTCATTCATCAGATGGTTAAACCCACGGATTGAGTTACAGCTCTCATAGCCCAATCATTTCACCTGTGAACATGCCTGCATTGTCTCACTTACAAGCTTTTGGGGGACACCTTATATCCAAACGATAACACTAAACATTACAAACTAGATATCTTGAGTCCTCCATTCTCAGGGCTGCTTGGCCACTGCTCCCCATTCAAGCTAATGCCAACATCACTTGTCCAGTTGTTCCAGTCTTCTTAATTCCTCTTTCCTCCATCTACACCAAATCCATACTTCAGACCTGCCATTTCTCCTCAAAGCCTAAAAATATACTTCGGATTGGATTGCAGGATATTTCTTAATATTGTCTTCACCATTACCAGCTTTAACCTAAGTGACCATCATATCTTAACTACTGTTTTCCTAATTGGAGTTAGAAATAGAACTTCACACCTGGTTACTCTTTATCGCATTACCCACTACCCTTCATTACATTTATTAGATTGTCATTCTCTTAAAATATATTATATTCAGGTTTTTCCCTAGTGCTAATATTATTATTATTATTGTTCCTTAGTATGTCAGCTCTATGAAAGCAGAGGCCTTGCCCCGGTGGTTCCCTGCTGTGTCCTAGTGGATATTACATATACTAGACATTCAAGATGTATTTTGGAATAAATAAATGTCCAAATCAGGTAATCCTGACTATATGAGAAATACTTTCAGATTTTTTGAAAAGAGAGGTGATATGATAAAGTAATTTGTTTTGGACAGGTAATTCTTAGTATGAAAGGACTGGAATCGGGAAGCAAATTTACAGAATATTATAATATTGGAGACATAAAATGTTGATGGTCATAGTTAAGGTAATGATGTGGAAAACAGAGGAGGGGATAGATGTAGGGAACATGTATGAGGCAGAGTTGATGTGATTTGATGGATGATTAGAGGTGAATCAGAAAGAAGTATCAATAGAATATCTAGTTAGTGTCAAGTAGTGTTGATTACTGAGATAAGGAAAACATAAAGACAAAAACGTTGGAGAAAGGAAAACTTGAACTTGAATAGAAATATCATCTTTGAAATAGTTCCAGAAAATCAGTTAGAGATGTTTAGAAACCAGTTGGAAGGAGAAATTCTGAATACAAGAGGAAGGGTAATGACTGGAGATTCAGCTTTGTGAGTCATTTGTTTAAATCTGAATGTTGAAATCAGGTCAACAGAGTAGACAAGGGAGGAAGAAAAGACGAAATCCTAAAAGCCATTAAGATTTTAGGAGTGGGATGATGATTTAGAAGAATACTCAATCTGTATTTTCTCTTAATACTATTTCAAATTTTTCCTTTCCGTGTTTCATTATACCATTTGAATTGCACCTTTCTGAATACTTACCATATTTTCTCTCTTACAATTTCTGTTTATGACCTTTCTTCTACCAGGAATGCTTTTTCCCTCCATTTCCTCTCCATAAGTAGTGTCTGTTCTTAATATGTCTTCACCAATACCAGACTTAACCTAAGTAGCCGGGGATAATTTGCAATACCATTGTAAATATTTCCTTTAAACACCTTTAAACTTCTTCAAATAGGTTTCTCTTATCTGGGCATTCCTTCAGAGAAAAAAATAAGTCTTATTTAATACAACCAGTATTCCATTAGTACTTAATGACCAAACCCATGGTAGATTGCACTAATATTCCTAATGACTCACTTTTCCTGATTCCACGGCCTCCGCCTTTTATCTTGCAGTATTCTCCCATTCTGATCCTAGGCTCAATCATGTGGCTTTCTATGGTCAGTGGAAGGTGGAAGTAATGGTATAGCTCATTCTCTAGAGAGATATGTGTGTTTCTGGTTCTCCCTTGCTTCTACAAGCCTTTTGGGACGGATGTACTAGCTAATCACAGGAAAAGGATGTGGAAATAGTTTGAGTCACTCCAGTGAAGCCAGCATAGATCAACTGAACCTGCCAAACATGAGAAATATATGTTTTAGTTGTGTGCCATCCATGACATCATGATTGTTTGCAAAGATTTTATAGCAGAGATTTTATTTATTTCTGAATGGAAAATAAGTTTACCTAAAATATATTTAATACATAATTTGCAATACCAAAAGCAGAGTTAATTAGGCAACGTGTTTTGACATAGCAAATTATTGTCCCCTCCTTGATACTGTTATTTAGATTTATTTTTCACTTCTCCTCTCTGTTCCCCTCCAATGCTTTATTGAGGCATATTGTTATGCAAAGTGTACATATTTAATGCGTACAGTTTAATGAGTTTGAACAGATGCATATACCCACAAAATCACCACCACAATCAAGGCAACACATTCATCATCTCTGAAGCTTTCTCATGCCCTTTTGTGTTTGTTTATTTTTGGCTTGTGGCAAGAACTACCCTTTAACAAAATTCGAAGTGCACAATACAGCATTGTTAATGACAGGCATTATGTTGTATAGCATATCTCTAGAAGTTATTTATCTTGTATAACTGAAAACTTTTACCTATTGAATAATAACTCCATATTTCCCTCTACTCTCTACCCTTACAACCACAATTCTCTGCCTTTCTAAGGCATTTTGGATACTTTGCATAAGTGGAAAAATCTAGTATTTGTCTTTCTTGGATTGGTGTATTTCACTTCGTGTAATGTCTTCCAGATTCACCCATGTCATCACATATGATAGGATTTCTTTGGTAAGGCTGAATAATATTCCATTGTATATATACTATATTTCTTTATCCACCTCTTGAATGTTTAAATTGTTTCCACATTTTGGTTATTGTGAATAATGCTGCAATAAATATTCAGATATCTCTTGAGTTTTCTAATTTTATTTTATTTATTTTGTTTTGTATATATAGCTATTTTAGTACCATGGAGGATTGATTTAAGGATCCCCCAAGGTTACAAAATCCACAAATTCTCAAGTCCCTTACATAAAATGACAGAGTATTTGCATATAACATTACGCTCCTTTCTATATAAGTTAAATAATTTCTAGGTTACTCATAATACCTAATACAATATAAATGTGTTATAAATAGTTGTTATGCTCTACTGTTTAGGGGATATCATGGTTAATTTTGGATGTCAACTGATTTAGAGAATTGGTAGAACACACTTCTAGGTGTGTCTGTGAGGATGTTTCCAAAGAAGACTGGTATTTCAATTAGTGAACTGAGTAGAGAAAACCTACCCTGAATATAGATAGCTCATTCAATAGACTGGGGACCCACATGGAAGGAAAAGAGAAAGAAAGAGAAAACTCAGCATCTTGCCATTATTCTCCCTTCCTGGGCAGAAACTTTTTTTTTTTTTTAATGTTTTTGTCCTTGGACATCAGAGACCTGGTTCTTTAGCTCTTGAACTCAGACCTGCACCCGTGGTTCTCCAGGGGTCTTTCAGAGCTTTGGTCTTGGACTGGCACTGCAAGTCCTCTCTCTCTTTTTCTCTCTTTCTCTGTCTCTCTCTCTCATCTGGGGAACAATCTAATTATATTCTCTTATAATTATATTGTATTCATTTTTCATTGAAGTGATCAAAATACCTGACAAGAACAACATAGAGGGAAAAGTTTATTTTGGCTCATGGTTCATTTCGTGGTGAGCAAACCTCATTGTTTTGGGCCTAAGGTGAAGCAGAGCATCATGATGGAAGGGTGTGGTCAAGAAAAACTGCTCAGCACAGGACAGCTGGGAAGCATAGAAGGGGAGAGGAGTCAGGGACAAGATATAGTCCACAAGAGCAAGCCCCAGTTACCTACTTCCTCCAACCATGTCTACCTGTTTACAGTTACTATCCAGTAGTTCAGTTATTGATTCATCAAATGGATGAATTCAGTGATGAGAATACAGCTCTCATAATCCAATCTTTTCACCTATGAGCACTGTTACATTGCCAGCATTTGAGCTTTTCAGGGAATATTCTTTGATAAACACACACACACACACACACACACACACACACACACACACACTGCTCTAGCACTGAGCCTCATTCCCTGCCCTTCTTATTTTATTTTGAGACAAGGTCTAGCTAAGATGCACAAGCTGACCTTTAACTTATGATTCACCTATCTCAGCTTTCTTAGTTATTGGGATGATAGCATGCACCACTATCAAATATTTTTCATGCACTCTTGGTTGAATCTGTGGATGTATGCTGACTATATGCTCAGAGGTAGCATTGTTGGCTCATCTGGGACCTCAATTTCTATTTATTTATTTATTTGAGGAAACCTTATACTGTTTTCATAAAACAGGGAGAAAACTTCTGAACATTGGTCTTGATAATGATTTCTTGGATGTATAACCTCCAAAACACAGGCAACAGAAACAAAAATAGATGAATAGATAAGTGGGACTACACTCAACTGAAAAGCATCTGCACTGCAAAGGAAACAGTAAACAAAATGAAGACACAACCTAGACGTTGAAAGAAAATATTTGCAAACAACTTATCTCATAAAAGATAAGTATTCAGTATAAGTAACTCCTGCAATTCAATAGCAAAAAGCCAGATAACCCAGTTTAAAAAATGGCAAAACATGAATAGACAACTATTCATGTAAATAGACAACTCTCCAGTAAAGATAGAAAAAAGGCCAACAGGTATGTGGAGAGATGAGCATATCAACATGAATAAACTTCAAGAATTGCGAATCAAAATGCAATGAGATACTACTTCACACTCAATAGGATGACTACTATGAAAACTATAAGAAAAACAAAAGAAGAGATAACAAGTGTTGTTGAGGACATGGAGACAAAAGAAACTTGTACATTGTTGTGAGAACAGAAAATGGTTCAGCCACTTTGTGGAAAATACTATGGAAAAGATTTTAGTGCAATGATTTTATGGTAATATCTAACTGACACAATTTTGAGGTAAATTTTCTTAAAAGAATAAAATGCAGTTTCTGTAACATAAGGAAAAAAAATAAGACTTACCCAATGACAAAGGACAGAATCACCTTTATAACACTAAGAGAACAGACTTTGACCAGCTCATAATAACTAACATGTTCCAATGAGCACTGACCTTCAAAACCCTCTTATTCTGAGGCTATTCCATTATTTTAATAATGTTGATAAAGGTTAAGAATGTCTCTTTGTAAATTTTGAAGGCAGTTTTGTGATTCAGGAAAAAGGTCTAGGTTATTGATTTTATAGTCACCTTATGTGAGTGCTGAAAAGAGTACTATTTTATTAAAGGCTTATTAATTAATTTCTGATATAATAGTTGGATTACAAAGTCTTCTATGCCTGTTTAACTCTGACTGATAAAATTTTCCTTTGAAAATGCAAAACAAATTAAAATTTGATTTTTCTCAAAACTAGTGTTCGTCAGATTTTCATCTTTGTGGCAAAATAACTGAGAAAATCAACTGATGGGAGGAAATATTTGTTTTGGCTCATAGTTTCAGAGGTTTTAGTCCATTTTCATCTGTCTTCATTGTTTCTGAGCTTGTAGTGAGTACATCCTGGTAGAAGTACGGGAGCAAAGCTGCTTACTTCATGGCAGGGACAATAAATGGGCCAGGGACAAGCTGTAGACCCTGACATTATGCCCTTCAGCTAGATCCTTCCTCTTACAGTTTCCAACACACGCATTCAGGTATGAATCCATCAATGGATTACTCCACTGGTGAGGTCAGAACCCTCATGAGTCAGTCACTTCTCCAAAGCCCCACCTCTGAACATTCCTCCCCTGGGGACCAAGCCTTCAATACAGGAGCCTTCCGGAGACATTTCAGACCCAAACTGTAACAGTGATCAACATGGCCTTAATCCTTTCACCTTGAGTAAACTTTATACAGTTCTCTTACTGACTATATGTCCTGCTTCACTTTTCTTAGATTATTTCAGTAAAGCCTGTGAGTTCTTCCTTTGCCTTGTGGAGATGAAATTTCTCAGCCTTTCTCCAGATTTTGAACCTGGGATGGCTTCTGCATTGACCCGGGCTCCATTCCCTTGAAATGTCATCATTAAGGAAGGCAGTACCCCATCTTTGCATCTCTGTGGGTGAGTGGAATCTTAATTTACCTATCTGTAAACACTGACAGCCTCATTAGACTGACCAGCTTTCCCCCTGATTCTGTCCAATGCTTTTTCCTGACCAAGGCTCCCAGTGCTTTAAATCCTGTTTTGTTTCAGAGCAATAGTCCTGAGTCAAGTCAAGTCTTCTTTGCCTCTTTAACTCTGACTGATGAAATTTTCCTTTGAAAATGCAAAACAATTAAAATTTGATTTTTCTCAAAACTAGTCAATCCCTGGATGTATAACTATATTTTTACTGTTGTAACAAAATCCAATATGAAGAGGAAAATGTAAGTCATTTCACACAAACTCTTATTTGAGAAGTTCTCACAAGTCAAATTCCCATTGCTCTCATTTCTTTTGAGGACTTTATGTTTAGCCATTTAACACATCATATTAATGCTTTAAGATGTGAAGGCACATATTTTTTTGTGGAATAAACTTTTTTTAACCTCTTGGTTTATCCTCTTAAATTTTACAAATGTTAAAGTATTATTATCTGTCCTTAGACACTGAAGATGGTAAAATGTGAGACACAGGAATTTTCTTCAGTATACCTTTAGAATAAAGCATATTTTGAATTTAATTTTAATACTATATCACACATTATTTGAGAGAGAAAATATTTGGGATAGTCAACTGCATTTCCTTAATCTCATTTCTCTTACCAATGTTATAGTTAATTATTATCATCAAAAAAACAATACAAACAATAGTGAGAAAAATTGTCTTTGCTAAATAGTGGAAATTTTGAAGCTCTGAAGGAAATTAAGATCCTTAAGGCACTTTCAACTAATTTTATTCTGATAATCTACTTAGAGCTAGCTTTAGTTTCTATATAATTTTCTTTTGGGAGACCAGTTATTGTATATTGAGGAAAAGAACAGAAATTTTTCAGGGTGTAAATTAATCAGAGTTGAATAGTGAAAACAAGGGTTAAAAATTAACTTTATGAGATAAAAATGTACTCATGCATGGTAATGTTAATGTTTTTAAGACTGAATTTAGAGGAAAGAGAGATTTGTTTTCAACAAACATACACAGATTAGAAATAGGGAGAATAAAGAAAGGTATTTTATTTTTTTAATTTTAATTTATTGTATACAATAGGAGAATATATTACAATTCATATTACATATATAGAGTACAATTTTTCCTATCTCTGGTTGTACACAAAGTAGAGTTACACAATCTGTGTCTTCATACATGTAGTTAGGTTAATGATGTCCATCTCATTCCAAGATCTTTCTTAGCCCCAGACCCCTTTCCTTGCCTTTTCCCCTTTGCCCTATATAGGGTTCATTTAATCCTCCCATGCCCCCCGCCCCACCACATTATGAATCAGCATCCTTGAATCAGACAAAACAGTTGGTGTTTGCTTTGGGGGGATTGGCTTACTTCATTTAGCATGATATATGATATTCTGCGGCTCCTCCATTTACCTGCAAATACCATGATTTTATTCGTTTTTAATGCTGAATAATATTCAATTGAATATATACCACAATTTCTTTATCCATTCATCTACTGAAGGACATCTAGGTTGGTTCCACAGTTTAGCTATTGTGAATTGTGCTACTACAAACATTGATGTGGCTATGGTAGACTGCAGAGTGGGATAGCTGGGTCAAATGGTGGTTCCATTTCCAGTTTTCCAAGGATTCTCATTACTATTTTCCATATTGGCTGCACCATTTGCAGTCCCACCAGCAATGTATGAGTGTGCTTTTCCCCACATCCTTGCCAACACTTATTGTTGTTAGTATTCTTAATAGTTGCCATTCTGATTGGAGTGAGATGAAATCTTAGGGTAGTTTTGATCTGCATTTCTCTAATTGCTAGAGAATTTGAACATTTTTTCATATATTTGTTGATTGATTATATCTTCTGAAAAGCATTTGTTCAGTTCCTTGGCCCATTTATTGATTGGGTTATTTGTTTTTTGGTATTTATCTTTTTGAGTTCTTTATATATCCTACAGATAAGTGGTCTATCTGATGTTCCTGTGGTAAAAATTTGTTGTCTTTCTGTAGGTCCTCTATTCACCTCACTGATTGTTTCTTTTGCTGAGAATAAAAGCTTTTTAGTTTGAATCTATCCCCATTTATTGATTCATGATTATAAATTTTGCACTATAGGAGTCTTCTTATAGAAGTTGGGGCCTAATCCAACATCATGGAGTTTGGGGCCCACTTTTTCTTCTATTAGACACAGGGTCTCTGGTTTAATTCTTAGGTCCTTGATCCACTTTGAGTTTTGTGCATGGTGAGAGATAGGGGTCTAATTTCACTTTGTTGCATATGGATTTCCAGTTTTCCAAGCACCATTTGTTGAAAAGGCTATCTTTTCTTCATGTATGTTTTTGGCACCTTTGTTTAATAACTGTAATTATGTGCATTTATTCTTGTGTCCTCTATTATGTATCACTGGTCTAACATTCTACTTTGGTGCAAAAATCATGCTGTTTTTGTTACTGTTGCTCTGTAATATAGTTTAAGGTTTGGTATAGTGATGCCACCTGCTTTACTCTTCTTGCTAAGGATTGCTTTAGCTATTCTGGGTCTCTTATTTTTCAAGATGAATTTCATGATTGCTTTTTCTATTTCTATGAGGAATGTCATTGGGATTTTGATTAGAATTTCATTAAATCTGTACAGTGCTTTTGGTAGCATGTTAATTTTCACAATATTAATTCTGCCTATCTAAGAACAAGTGAGATCATTCCATCTTCTAAGGTCTTCTTTAATTTCCTTCTTCAGTGTTCTGTAGTTTTTGTTGTAGAGGTCTTTCACCTCTTTCATTGAGATGATTTCTCAAGTTTTGTTTTGTTTGAGGCTATTGTAAATAGGGTACTTTTCCTGATTTCCCTTTCAGAGGATTTGTCACTGATACACAGAAATGCCTGTGATTTATAGGTGTTGATTTTGTATCCTGCTACTTTGCTGGATTCATTTATTAGTTCTAAAAGTTTTCTGGTGGAATTTTGAGTCTTCTAGGTATAGAATCATGTCACTGGCAAATAGTAATAGTTTGAGTTCTTCTTTACATATTGGTATCCATTTAATTTCTTTTGTCTGTCTAATTGTTCTGGCTAGTTTTTCAAGAACTATGTTAAATAGAAGTGGTGAAAGAGGGCATCCCTGTCTTGTTCCAGTTTTTAGAGGGAATGTCTTCAATTTTTCTCCATTTAGAATGATGTAGGCCTGGGGCTTAGCATAGATAGATATTACGATGGTCGGAGATTTTCCTGTTATCCTTAGTGAATCTATTGTTTTGAACATGAAGGGGTGCTGTATTTTGTCGAATGCTTTTTTTTTGCATCCATTGAGATGATTATATGGTTCTCATTTTTAAGTGTATTGATGTGATGAATTACATTTATTGATTTCCATATGTTGTACCATTCTTGAATTCCTGGGATCAACCCCACTTGATCATGGTGCACTCTTTTTGATATTTTTTTTGTATTCAATTTGCCATAATTTTATTGTGAATTTTTGTATCTGTGTTTATTAGAGATATTAGTCTGAATTTTTCTTTCTTTGATGTGTCTTTGCCTGGTTTTGTAATCAGAGTGATATTGGCCTCATAGATTGAGTTTGGAAGTGCTTCCTCTTTTTCTAATTCTTGAAAAAAATTGAAGAGTATTGGTATTAGTTCTTCTTAAAAGGTCTTGTAGAACTCAGCTCTGTATCCATCTGGTACTGGGCTTTTTTATGTTGGCAGGCTTCTGATGGTGTCTTTTATTTCATCACTTGAAATTGATCTGTTTAAATCATGTATATCATCCTGATGCAATTTGGGCAAATCATATGACTCTAGAAAATTGTCAGTGCCTTTAACATTTTCTATTTTATTGGAGTACAAGTTTTCAAAATAATTTTTAATTATATTCTGTATTTCTGTAGTGTCTGTTGTGATCTTTCCTTTTTCATCATGTATGTTAGTAATTTGAGTTTTCTCTTTTCTTCTCTTCATTAGCATGACTAAAGGTTCTGTCAATTTTATTCATTTTTTCAAAGATTCAACTTTTTGTTTTTTTTTTTGTTTTGTTTTTTTGTTTTTATAGCCACTTTTATTGGCATGGTTGATTTTTTTTTTTTTATTGGTCGTTCATAACATTACATAGTTCTTAATACATCATATTACACGGTTTGATTCAAGTGGATTATGAACTCCCCCTTTTACCCCGTATACAAATTGCTGTATCACATCAGTTACCCTTCCATTGATTGACATATTGCCTTTCTAGTGTCTGATGTATTCTGCTGTCTGTCCTATTCTCTACTATCCCCCCTCCCCTCCCCTTCCCTCCCCTCCCCCCTCCCCTTTTCTCTCTCTACCCCTTTTACTGTAAATCATTTCTTCCATTTGTATTATCTTGTCTTACCCCTCCATTCCTCTTATATGACATTTTGTATAACCCTGAGGATCGCCTTCCATTTCCATGCACTTTCCCTTCTCACTCCCTTTCCCTCCCACCTCTCATCCCTGTTTAATGTAAATATTCTTCTCAAGCTCTTCGTCCCTACCCTGTCCTTGTTAACTCCCCTTATATCAAAGGAGTCATTTGGTATTTGTTTTTTAAAGATTGACTAGCTTCACTTAGCATAATCTGCTCTAATGCCATCCATTTCCCTCCAAATTCTATGATTTTGTCATTTTTTAATGCAGAATAATACTCCATTGTATATAAATGCCACATTTTTTTTATCCATTCATCTATTGAAGGGCATCTAGGCTGGTTCCACAGTCTTGCTATCGTGAATTGAGCTGCTATGAACATCGATGTAGCAGTGTCCCTGTAGCATGCTCTTGTTAGGGCTTTAGGGAATAGACCGAGAAGGGGAATAGCTGGGTCAAATGGTGGTTCCATTCCCAGCTTTCCGAGAAATCTCCATACTGCTTTCCAAATTGGCTGCACCAATTTGCAGTCCCACCAGCAATGAACAAGAGTGCCCTTTTCCCCGCATCCTCTCCAGCACTTATTGTTGTTTGACTTCCTAATGGCTGCCAGACTTACTGGAGTGAGATGGTATCTTAGGGTAGTTTTGATTTGCATTTCTCTGACTGCTAGCGATGGTGAGCATTTTTTCATGTACTTGTTGATTGATTGTATGTCCTCCTCTGAGAAGTGTCTGTTCAGGTCCTTGGCCCATTTATTGATTGGGTTATTTGTTATCTTATTGTCTAATTTTTTGAGTTCTTTGTATATTCTGGTTATTAGGGCTCTATCTGAAGTGTGTGGAGTAAAGATTTGTTCCCAGGATGTAGGCTCCCTGTTTATCTCTCTTATTGTTTCTTTTGCTGAGAAAAAACTTTTTAGTTTGAGTAAGTCCCATTTGTTGATTCTATTTGTTAACTCTAGCGCTATGGGTGTCCTATTGAGGAATTTGGAGCCCGATCCCACAGCGTGTAGATCATAACCAACTTTTTCTTCTATCAGATGCCGTGTCTCTGATTTAATATCAAGCTCCTTGATCCATTTTGAGTTAACTTTTGTGCACGGCGAGAGATAGGGATTCAGATTCATTTTGGTGCAAATGGATTTCCAGTTTTCCCAGCACCATTTGTTGAAGATGCTATCCTTCCTCCATTGCATGCTTTTAGCCCCTTTATCAAATATAAGATAGTTGTAGTTTTGTGGATTGGTTACTGTGTCCTCTATTCTGTACCATTGGTCCACCCGCCTGTTTTGGTACCAGTACCATGCTGTTTTTGTTACTATTGCTCTGTAGTATAGTTTGAAGTCTGGTATCGCTATACCGCCTGATTCACACTTCCTGCTTAGTATTGTTTTTGCTATTCTGGGTCTTTTATTATTCCATATGAATTTCATGATTCTTTTATCAATTTCTACAAGATATGCTGTTGGGATTTTGATTGGCATTGCATTGAACTTATAGAGAACTTTTGGTAATATCGCCATTTTGATGATGTTAGTTCTGCCTATCCATGAGCAGGGTATATTTTTCCATCTTCTAAGGTCTTCTTCTATGTCTTTCTTTAGGGTTCTGTAATTTTCATTGTATAAATCTTTCACCTCTTTTGTTAGGTTGATTCCCAAGTATTTTATTTTTTGGGGGGATATTGTGAATGGAGTAGTTGTCCTCATTTCCGTTTCAGAGGATTTGTCGCTGATATACAGGAATGCCTTTGATTTATGCGTGTTGATCTTATATCCTGCCACTTTGCTGAATTCATTTATTAGCTCTAATAGCTTCTTTGTAGACCCTTTTGGGTCTGCTAGGTATAGAATCATATCATCTGCAAATAGTGATAATTTAAGTTCTTCTTTTCCTATTTTTATGCCTTTAATTTCTTTTGTCTGTCTAATTGCTCTAGCCAGTGTTTCGAGGACTATGTTGAACAGAAGTGGTGAGAGAGGGCATCCCTGTCTTGTACCAGATCTTAGAGGGAATGCCTTCAATTTTTCTCCATTCAGAATGATGCTGGCCTGTGGCTTATCATAGATTGCTTTTACAATGTTGAGGTATGATCCTGTTATCCCTAATTTTTCTAGCGTTTTGAACATAAAGGGATGCTGTACTTTGTCGAATGCTTTTTCTGCATCTATTGAAATGATCATATGGTTCTTATTTTTAAGTCTGTTGATGTGGTGAATAACATTTATTGATTTCCGTATATTAAACCAGCCTTGCATCCCAGGGATGAATCCTACTTGATCATGATGTATAATTTTTTTGATATGTATTTGAATCCGATTCGCCAGAATTTTATTGAGGATTTTTGCGTCAAGGTTCATTAGAGATATTGGTCTGTAGTTTTCCTTCTTTGACGTGTCTTTGTCTGGTTTCGGAATCAGGGTGATGTTGGCCTCGTAGAATGAATTTGGAAGTTCTCCCTCTTTTTCTATTTCCTGAAATAGCTTGAAAAGTATTGGTGTTAGTTCCTCTTTAAAGGTTTTGTAAAACTCTGCTGTATACCCATCCGGTCCTGGGCTTTTCTTAGTTGGTAGTCTTTTGATGGTTTCTTCTATTTCCTCTATTGTTATTGGTCTGTTTAGGTTGTCTATATCCTCCTGGCTCAATCTGGGCAGATCATAGGACTCAAGGAATTTATCTATGCCTTCAGTATCTTCTATTTTCTTGGAGTATAAGGATTCAAAGTAATTTCTGATTATCTTCTGTATTTCTGAAGTGTCTGTTGTGATATTGCCTTTTTCATCCCGTATGCTAGTAATTTGGGTTCTCTCTCTTCTTCTCTTCGTTAGCATGGCTAAGGGTCTGTCAATTTTATTTATTTTTTCAAAGAACCAGCTTTTAGTTTTGTCAATTTTTTCAATTGTTTCTTTTGTTTCAATTTCATTAATTTCAGCTCTGATTTTAATTATTTCTTGCCTTCTACTTCTTTTGCTGTTGTTTTGCTCTTCTTTTTCTAGGATTTTGAGATGAAGTATGAGATCATTTATTTGTTGGTTTTTTCTTTTTTTGAGGAATGAACTCCAAGCAATGAATTTTCCTCTTAGAACTGCTTTCAATGTGTCCCATAGATTCCGAT
Organism: Urocitellus parryii; assembly: GCF_045843805.1. Lineage (NCBI taxonomy): Eukaryota > Metazoa > Chordata > Mammalia > Rodentia > Sciuridae > Urocitellus > Urocitellus parryii. Next base: position 111,806,898 of record NC_135540.1, on the reverse strand, counting down.
ATGTTGTGTCTGTGTTTTCATTTAACTCTAGGAAGTTTTTAATTTCCTCCTTGATGTCTTCTAAAACCCATTGATCACTCAGCAACCTATTGTTCATTCTCCAGGTGATGCTTGATTTTTCCTTTCTTCTTTTATCATTGATTTTCAGTTTCATTCCATTATGATCAGATAAGATGCATGGTATTATCTCTACCCCTTTGTATTGTCTAAGAGTTGCCCTGTGACATAGTATATGGTCTATTTTTGAGAAGGTTCCATGTGCTGCTGAGAAAAAAGTGTAGCTACTTGATGTTGGGTGGTATAGTCTATATATGTCAATTAAGTCTAGGTTGTTAATTGTGTTATTGAGTTCTATAGTTTCCTTATTTAACTTTTGTTTGGAAGATCTGTCCAGTGGTGAGAGAGGTGTGTTGAAGTCTCCCATGATTATTGTATGTTGGTCTATTAGACTCTTGAACTTGAGAAGAGTTTGCTTGATGAACACAGCTGCACCATTATTTGGGGCATATATATTTATGATTGTTATGTCTTGTTGGTGTATGGTTCCCTTGAGCAGTATGAAGTGTCCTTCTATATCCCTTTTGATTAGCTTTGGCTTGAAATCTATTTTATTAGATATGAGTATGGACACTCCTGCTTGTTTCCGCGGTCCATATGAGTGATATGATTTTTCCCAACCTTTCACCTTCAGTCTATGTATATCTTTTCCTATCAAATGCGTCTCCTGTAGACAGCATATTGTTGGGTCTTGTTTTTTGATCCATTCTACTAGCCTGTGTCTCTTAATTGGTGAGTTTAAGCCATTAACATTTAGGGTTATTATTGAGATATGGTTTGTTCTTCTATCCATATTTGTTTATTGATGTTACTAAACCTGATTTGTTATCCTCTTTGACTACTTTCCTCCCTTTACTGTCCTACCTCCCATTGTTGGTTTTCAAAGTTATTTTCCATTTCCTCTTCCTGTAATGTTTTGCCAAGGATTTTTTGAAGAGATGGTTTTCTAGCTGCGAATTCTTTTAACTTTTGTTTATCGTGGAAGGTTTTAATTTCATCTTCTAATCTGAAGCTTAATTTCGCCGGATACACGATTCTTGGTTGGAACCCATTTTCTTTCAGTGTTTGAAATATGTTATTCCAGGATCTTCTAGCTTTCAGAGTCTGTGTTGAGAGATCAGCTGTTATCCTGATTGGTTTACCCCTAAATGTAATCTGCTTTCTTTCTCTTGCAGCTTTTAAAATTCTCTCCTTATTCTGTATGTTGGACATTTTCATTATAATGTGTGTAGGTGTGGATCTCTTAAGATTTTGCACATTCGGCGTCCTGTAGGCTTCTAGGATTTGGGATTCTGTCTCATTCTTCAAGTCTGGGAAGTTTTCTCGTATTATTTCACTGAAAAGACTTTTTATTCCTTTGGTTTGGAGCTCTGTGCCTTCCTGTATCCCAATGACTCTTAAATTTGGTCTTTTGATATTATCCCATAATTCTTGGATGTTCTGCTCATGGTTTCTTAGCAGACTTGCTGAGCTGTCTATGTTCTTTTCCAGTTGAAATACTTTGTCTTCATTGTCTGATGTTCTCTCTTCTAAGTGATCTACTCTGCTGGTAGTATTCTCAATTGAGTTTTTAAGTTGGTTTATAGCTTCCTGCATTTCTAGAATTTCTATTTGTTTGTTTTTTATTACCTCTATCTCCCTGTGAAATTGATCTTTTACTTCCTGGATTTGTTTGTCAATGTGATCTTTCATTGTCTGATTTTGCTGTCTCATGTCTTCCTTGAGACTCCAGATCATCTGAAGCATATAAATCCTGATGTCTTTATCTGACATTCCATCTGTTGCAGCTATTACCTCTTCTAAAGTTGAGTTGACCTGCATTGCTTGTGGTCCTTTCTTTCCTTGTCTTTTCATACTGCTGACGTTTCTTTCTGCTTGGTGCCACTGTTGTGTTTTTGAAATTTACCCCCTATTTATTTATGTTGCTCTTGTATAGTTGGGAAGTCTCCCTTGCAGGGCGGGTATTGGCTGTGCTCCTCCTCTAATTATGGTGGTCTGTCTACCCCGCTGATCGGTCGCAGGTCTGCCCCTGCTGCGGGCACGGGTGGTGGCTTTGCTCTGCCCCCACTCCAATTGTGGTAACTTAACTACCACGCCCTGGGATCGTTGGTCCTGATCTGGATGTGGGTGGCGGCTCAGCTGGGCCCCCGCTCCAATTGGTGTGACGAGTCTACCGCGCTGGCAGACCTCTAGGCCGGTGGGTCGCAGTTCTGCACAGCCCCCACTCCCAATGGGGGTACCTAACTACCTCTCCAACGGGTCGCTGAGCCCCCTCCGGACCCGGGCGGCGACCCTGCTCCACCCCCACTCCAACCAGTGTGACGCGACTGCCTCGGTGTTACGTGTCCACCCCGCTGGCAAGCTACCTGGCCTGTCTTGCCAGTTGGCGGCAGGTCTGCCTGCCCTGCTTGCTCGGATGGCAGCTCCGCACAGCCCCTACTCCAAATGAGGTTACTTGGCTGCTGCGCCGCGGAATCGCTGGTCCTATTCTATGCGTGGGCGGCTGCTCTCTTCAGCCCCAGCTGCGTTTGGGGTGTCATGGCACCACGCCGGCGGGTCACTTGGACTGCTCTGGGCGCAGGAGGAAGATCCACTCTGTCCCTACAACACCCCGCCGGACCCTGATTGAGAAGCAGTCACCGCCGGTTCCCTAGCCTTGGGCCAAAGCAGCTTAGGTAGCCGGAACCCCGCCTCTCCGATCTGATACACTCTCCGCTGGGAGCTGGCTCCAGGGAGTGACCCCACGGGTTTCCCAGCCCCAGGCCAAAACTGTTCCGGGAGTCAGAACCCAGTCGCCCCAAGCTCAGCGCACGCTCCACTTGGAGCTGGCCTCCGCCGGCAGTCTCCGCAGTTTCCTCAGACCTGGGCCAGGTTAGCCCCGGGAACCCGAATCCAGCTGCTCAGTGCCCGGCGCACGCCTTGCCAGGCACGAGCCTCTAGGAGTATTCTCCACAAGAACCCCCGCCCCGAGCCTGAGCAGAAAATCTGTCTGCTAGAAGCAGGCAAATACCAGCCTGTTATCACCTGTTCGTAGTTGAATGGGCTGAGATCAGTAGGACATGGGGATGATTACATCATCTCTCCGAAATGGCGGCTGCTGTTCTCCACTGTGGTCCGACCGGTGTCTGGAGCCAAACTGGGCCTCTTCTCTCCTCTGTTTCAAAGCCGGAACTCAGCGCTAAGGGCTCCGATGTACCACAGACGGGAGCCCCCCCAGAACCGTATCGCTGTTCCCCACTCCGGCACCCTGCCGCTCCCCGGCGCGCGCCACAGACTCCAGCCGCGGGGCGATCGCCTGTCAGGCTATGCGACCCTCCGTGCGGGGAAATGGAGCTCTCAGAGCCGAACTTCGCACGATGGAAATCTGTCCACTAGATTCTGGAGCACCTCAATTTCACTTGAACTTCCCAAAGATATCCTTCAGCCGTTTTGCATCGTCTTTCTCCCACTTAGTGACGCGGCGCCCTGGGGTGATGCAGTCCCTTCGCCGCCATGTTATAAATCGGCCTCAACTTTTTGTTTTGTCAATATTGTTTCTTTTGTTTCAATTTCATTGATTTTAGCTCTTATTTTAATTATTTCCCATTCTACTGGTTTTGGTGTCTATTTGTTCTTCTTTTTCTAGGGCTTTGAGATATAATGTTAAGTGATTTATTTGTTGACTTTTTCTTCTTTTGAGGACTGAACTCCACAAAATTAACTTTCCTCTTAGTACTGCCTTCATGTGTCCCAGAGATTTCAATATGTTGTATCTGTGTTCTCATTCACCTCTAAGAAGTTTTAAATTTCCTCTTTGATGTCTTTTGCAACCCATTGTTCATTCTTTAGCATATTATTTAGTCTCCAGTTGTTGAAGTAAATTTTATTTTTCTTTTATTATTGATTTCTAATTTCATTCCATTGTGATCTGATAGAATGCAGGGTAGAATTTCTACTTCTTTATATTTGCTAAGAGTTGCTTTGTGGCATAATATATCTTTTATTTTAGAGAAGGATCCATGTGCTGCTGAGAAGAAAGTGTATTCAATCCTTGAAAGATGAAGTATTCTATATATGTCAGTTAAGTCTAAGTTATTGATTGTGTTATTGAGTTCTATAGTTCCTTTGTTCAGCTTTTGTTTGGAAGATCTATCCAGTGATGAAAGAGATGTGTTAGAGTCAGCAAAAATTTTGTTTTGTGGTCTGTTTGACTCTTGAACTTGAGAAGAGTTTGTCTGATGAATGTAGATGCTCCATTGTTTGGGGAATATAAATTTATCATTATCATGTCTTGTTGATGAATAGTTCTCTTAAGCAGTATGAAACATCCTTCTTTATCCCTTTTGATTAACTTTGGTTTGAGGTCTACTTATTTGATATGAGGATAGAAACCCCTGCTTGCTTCCGCAGTCCAAGTGAGTGTTATGAGTTTTCCCAACCTTTCACCTTCTGTCTGTGGATGTCTTTTCTTGAGATGAGTCTCTTGGAGGAAGCATACTGTTGGGACTTTTTTTTTAAATCCAATCTGCCAGTTTATATGTTTTGATTATTGAGTGTAGATCATTAACATTCAGGGTTATTATTGAGAAATGATTTGTATTCCCATCCAGTTTTGTTTATTTTTGGTATTTAACTTGACTTGGTTTCTCCTTTGATTAGTTTTTCCTTTAGTATAAGACCTCTTTGGGTGATTTTAATTGTTGTTTTTTAATTCCTCTTCATTGAATATTTTGCTGAGGATGTTCTGTAGTGCAGGGTTTTCTAGTTGTAAATTCTTTTAACTTTTGTGTATCATGGAAGGTTTTTATTTCATCATCAAATCTAAAGGTTAATTTTTCTGGATATAAGATTCTTGGTTGGCATCCATTTTCTTTCAGAGCTTGGTATATGCTGTTCCAGGATCTTCTGGCTTTCAGGGTCTTCGTTGATAAATCTGCTGAGATATAAATTGGTCTCCTCCATATGTGATCTGATTTTTTTCTCTTGTGGCCTTTAAGATTCTATACTTATTCTGTATGCTAGGCATTTTAATTATAATGTTCCATGGTGTAGTTCTGTTGTAATTTTGTACATTTGGTATACTGTAAGTCTCTTGTATTTGATTTTCCAATTCATTCTTCATGTTAGGAAAATTTTCTGATATTATCTCACAAAAAGATTGTGCATTCTTTTGGTTTGAAACTCTGTGCCTTCCTCTATCCCAATAACTCTTAGATTTGGTCTTTTGATGCTATCCCATAGTTCTTGTATGTTCTGCTCATGGTTCCTTACCACCTTCACTGTGTGGTCAACTTTATTTTCCAGATTGTATACTTTGTCTTTATTATCTGACGTTCTTGGAACCAAGTGATCTAGTCTGTTGTTGATGCTTTCTATTGAGTTTTATATTTGGTTTATTTTTTACCTTCATTTCAAGGATTTCTGATTTTTTTTTCAGAATCTCTATCTCTTTTTGAAGTAATCTTTTGCTACCTGTTTTTGCTCCCTTATCTTCTTGTTGATGTGATCAATGGATGCCTGTATTTGTTCCCTTATCTGTTTATTGGTGTCATCAATGGTTGCCTGTGTTTGCTCTCTTATCTCTTTGTTGGAGTGATCAATTTTGCCTGTATTTGCTCATTTAGGTCATTCTTTAATTCACAGATCATTTTAATTATAAACATGCTGAACCCCTTCTCTGACATTTCATCAACTGCACTGTTCATGGATCCTATTTTTGTAGCATCCTGGTTTGTTTGGGGCACTTTCGTCCCTTGTTTTTTCATGTTGTCTATGTGATTTCCCTACTTGTAGTGTGGATTTGAGGCATTACAGTTTCTACGCTATAATCTTGTAGTATCTGTGCAGATTATCTCTATCTCAGTAAGGGTTTTGGGCCTCCAGACTTTGCTGGTGTCCCAGGATGGATGATATTACAACTATAGATGGTGGCGGCAATAACAGAAGGTAGCTCGAGATAGCAGTGGAGGTGACCCAAGATGAATGCAACATCTTTCAAAGATGGGGCTGAAAGGGTGTGCTTTACACTGGCTTTGGGATGCCTACTTAGAAGATGCAGCTGCTTCTAGGTTTTGCTGTTGTCCCAAGGTAGAGGCTACTGCATGGGGAAGACTATGGGGATAGCTGCAATGTCTCAAGATGGAAGTGGGTTAGACCTGGGCTCCCACGTGATGGTGGTGGTGAGGTGGAACCAAGCTTACACCTTGGCCCTGGCTCCTGCGCTGGTCAGCAAGGCAGGTCTGGGCCAAGCCTGATCTCTGGCGGGTGACTACCAGTGTCAGCATGGACTGGGTCTACCATGGTCCTGAGCTCCTAGGCAGATCAGCGAGTTGGATCTAGGCTGAGCCTGAGCACCTGTGGAGGTCTGAATTGTATTTTCAATAGGCCTAAAATACCCATTCTTTGAACACAGCCATGAGGCCTTCTTCATTGGTAACGTCATAAATTGAGGCAATAGTCTTGTCAATTATAAATGTAAGCCAACAATTCAGTAATTATAAACTGCTTTATATATACATGGCAAATGGTCTTAAAACATTTTCTAGGTGATGATAGTAGACTGAGGTTTAACTACTCTGTTAGGGTGTTTTCCCTAAACATGGGACAAATGTTGAATAGAGTCATCACAGGATTTGAGAAAAATCTGGGACAGGGAAAAAACCATGAAGGCTAAACAGTAAACTTGAATGCAACTAGAAGGTAACAGTGCTGAGCCCTTTTCTAGCTTTTCTATGGCAGCTTCAGCAGGTGGCGCTGGTGTGCTTCTTATAGGCAATGACCTGCGCTGCAGAGGTGGAGATAGGGGCTGAGGAGGTGCGTGGTTCTCCCCTCTAGGCCTCCAGGGAAGAAGAAACATGCAGTCCAATAAAACATGTATATCTCTTTTAGTATATGTGAAGCAACCATGCATATACAGACAACAATTATATTTGTATTTACAAACATAATAACAAGTTATCTCTGAAGAAAATTGTCTAACAATTAAAAGATAGATTCAAAACTACTCAACATAAGTTTAAAATTTTTTTTGTAGTCCTCAGTCTTCCCAAATTTCTTTCAAGTTCTCGGCTAATCCATCTGCCAATGGCTGCATTATTTTGTAGCTGGGTAATTAAGAAATTTGGCAGCATGCTACAGAGGAGAGCTTTTCCAACTTTAGTGTGATACAAGCTATGTAAGGATCTTATAAATGCAAATTTACATTCGGTAAATATGAATAGGGTCTGGGATTCTGCATCTTGAAGAGCCCCCTAATGATGTTGTTACTGCAGGTCCTCATTTATACTGTGTAGCAAGTATATAAAGGGATTCCTACTTTCAAGACCTGACAATCTCTGTAAACTCTTTGACCTTGGTGAGGCCTTTTCCTCTCTTTGATTCTCTAATAATGAAACAAACAAAAATAAATTAATATTGCTTTTACTTTTTGTTCATAGAAACCATCTTAGTGTCCCATAAAGTCCTGCATTACCTACCAAAACAAAAAAATATTGTTTTATTTTGTAAGTATTCAGATGATAACTTGAGAATACTGACTTGAAAATTTTAGATGGTGCCACACAAAACATAAATTATTAGCTAAATGTGAAAAGCTTGTTTAATTCAGATTTTAGTTTCTAGATTAGCCCCAAAGTGACCATTAAAATATGAATGAGTGAAAAGCAAGTTATATAAATGAAAGAATTGCCAGCAAATCTAAAAACTGATGGGAATACTTTGCTGAAAGAATGAGGAAAAAATTCTGAATCACTTAATTATGCAATTATGATTTAAAAATAACATTCCAAGAAGGAATGCGAAAACAATTGAAGTCGTTTAATTATGTGACCTTAGTAATAAGTTAATATCTCCATGGAGGATGTTGACATCAGCCAAAGCAGCTTGCTTAGTACCTGTTTGTGTCAGTGGGACCAGCCTGTGTGAACAGTTTCTTCTCCCTACATTCAGTCTTATGGTCAGTTTAATACCTTATTTCTTATTTGACCTGAATAAAAGTTTGCCACCACAAACTGTTTGTCCATATGTATCTCAGCAGTAGAGTGACAATAAACAGCAGTTTTCCTGGATTGGGCACTTGCTACCTTTGTAATTAATGCTTGAATGTTCAGCAACTGAATAGCTTCAATAAATGACTTCTCAGATGTTCAGGCAAATTGAAACAGGATGCCTAGGTTTTTATACGGAAGTGGTGCATTCAATCATTTGGTCATTTGAGTAATTGGTCTCTCTTTACTTAGTGCTAACTTTGAGATTTCACTGCCTAAGGTTTTATTCCAGTTTGGGAGTTTAATAACTTGAGTTGGCACAAGTGACTCAACCTCTCTGAGCCTCAACTTCTTTTCTTTTCTTTTTTTTTTTTTTTGTAAAATGCAAATATTAGCAGAACCTAATTTGAGAGGGTTGTTGAGAAAATGTAGTTTAAGACAAGGAAACATAGTTCTGGTACATGGTAAGACATCAATGTATGTTTGCGGCTACTATTAGTCATTATTTTTATCAATAGTTATGCTGAACTACAGAAATTGGTTCTGGTTTGTTCTCTAACCTCTTAGATTATTGTAACTTTGGGATCATATTGACACTCAGAATTCAACTTTTTACTATGAACCATCACTACAGTTTTATTTACTTTAAAATAATGTTTTTCTTGGAATTATTTTAATTTTTGGCAAAGATGTAATCCTGTCTTTATATAGAGTCATGCTAACTACTATAACTTCTCAGGTAATTTTGTAGACATTTTAAATATTTTTGATAATTATCTGTTATGGTTTAGATGTGAGGTATCCCCTAAAAGCTCATGTGTAAGACAATGCGAGAAAGTTTATAGGAGAAATGATTGGGCCATGCGAGCCTTAATCCAATCAGTGCACTAATCACCAGATAGGATTAACTGAGTGGTAACTGAAGGTGGGTAGGATGTGGCTGGAGGAGGTGGGTATTGGAGGTGTGCCTTTGGGGTATTTATTTTGTATCTTGTGAGAAGAGTCTCACTCTCTCTGCTTACTGATCAGCATGTGAGGTTCTTCCATTTGACACACTCTACTGTCATAATGTTCAGCCTTATCTCAAGCTCCAAGGAATAGAGCCAGCCATCTATGGCCTGATACCTCGGAAACTGTGAGCCCTCAAATAAACATTTTTTCTTCTACAATTGTTCTGGTCAGGTCTTTTAGTCACAGTGGCAAAAAAAAACTGACAAACATTCTCATTACTAATAAATACTATAATTTTTTTATTAAAAAATCAGTAACTATCACTTATATTTTTCACATTAACCTTAGAAAAACATGACAAGCTGAATTTTCTAAAGATGAATTACCCTAAAGTTGAATAGAAATGTTGAAATTGAATGGCATTAGTGGGTTTCACACATGCTCTATGCTTTGATAGTTATTCTTCTTTAGGGCTCACGGCAATTCCAACAGATAGAGAGGGAGGGAGGTAGATGCCCTTAGATTTTCATAGATGAGGAATTGTATTTAAAGTATCAGTACAGTTCTTGTTCCACAGTCACACAATTTATAAGCAGCAGAGAGGAATCTCAAGTCTGGGCCTCATCACTGGAAAACTAGTACTCTTTTCAAAGCCATGGAAAGGCTTTGGCCTTAACTATGAGGTCTGAAAGTGTGCTGCAAGAGGACATTGAGTGCAACTGTGTGATTTGGAGTTGAGATTATGTGGCTTCCAAGATGTACTAAAGGCAGCATCTGTCATTCCTACATACCCATTTGACAAACATCCATCAGGAAACCTCACCTTTCTCCTGATGTTTTCAATGGCTTTGGGATGCACTGTTACTGGTCATCACAGCCTCCAATCAGTTAGGCTTAATGATAGCCCAGGTAGCATCTGACCCTACTGGTTCAATGCATAAGATATTGTAGTTGGAATCAATTTGATTATTTCATTTGGCCAACACATATTTCCTGAGCACCTACTATGTGAGGTAAGGACATAGGAGAATTCTGATAGATGTATGAATTACAAGACGTAGTGGGTAAGCACATAACTGCAAGTTGTAAAAATTATAAATATGTAAAGTCATTGGAGGCAGCAAGCTACTTGTGCAAATGATGAGTTGGAGGAAGGTTTTCAGTTTGTTCACCTTACAGAGGAGAAAAACAAGGTCTCAGCAGATAGAGGAACTGGTGAAGATCACTTAAGTGTGTGGTGGACGGGGACAACACTGGGCTCTATGGACACTCACTCCAAGACTCAGTCTTTTTGCTTGATGTCTTATTATGAATTAGTATTTTCAGGTAGCTTAGTAGAGAATAAAATTCAGCAACTATTTTTCATATATATATATATATATATATATATATATATATACACACACACACACACACACACACACATCTCACTATAAATATATACATTAAAAAGCAAAGAAAATATTTTCCCCTGGGAGAAAGGCATTAACAGTCAGTAAAATAGTATAGAAAGTCATATTAAAGTGAATTTTTGTTGTGTGTCAGTGAATATATGTATGTCTGAAATGTACAGACATTATTCCTTAAACAATATAGCAACTATGTACATAGTAGTTACATTGTATTATATATCAGAAGTGAATTGGGGATTATTTAATTAATGATAGAATGGTTATATGCAAATACTACATCATTTCATATAGGGGACATGAGCATCCATGTATTTTGGTATGCATTTTGGAATCAATTTCTTATGCATACAGAAGAGCCACAGGATATATTTTCTTTTCCTACATACATACAGTTGAATATAGCAATAAATATATATTAACCATATAAAACTGATGTGACTTAACCAAAAACTACACTTAAACTTCGGCTTTGCTGTGAGGATGTACCCATGTTAGTAATCACAGGCTGTGGCTGACATCTAACATGTAGCCTTCAGGGAAGGTAGCCTTGAACAAGGGTGGTTAGAATATTCTGGGGGTTTTCAGGGAGTGTGTTTTATTGACACCAGCAACAGAATGCGTTAGTCCCCCAGGAGACCTTGAGTAAAATCTACCTCCAGCACTTCAGACACTACCAATTGAAGTGCAGCAGTCAGGTATGGAATTTTAGTTACATAAAACGAGAATTATTGAGAGTGAAACTAATTCCACAACTAAGTTACATAACGTAGCACAAACACAGACAATTGAGTCACATCAATTTCTCAAGTGGAATGCTGATACAGGTGAAGTAGGACAGCAAATTAGCACCTGTGGTCTCACAGCACAGCTGTGAGACTGAATTTGATTCTCAGATTTAGTGTTGATAAGGGTAAAGTTTGATCCCACTCCTGAAGTCGCCCATGCCACTGACTTGTAATTCATGGGACAGAAGCAAGCCATGGTGCACATTTAAAATGGAAGGCTTCTGTGGCCAATTCTTTGGAGCCTTTGAGGACTGAATGTTTGTGGATACAGGGCTTCCCTGCACTGCTAGGTGTCCTTGAGGAGTGTGGCAGGGTCTGCAGTGAGACATGCAGAGCCAAGGAGACCTCCTTTACAGATGCAATAGCACTAAGCTAGTCATTGACAAATTTTCAACCCACTAACTCCTTTTCATTGATTTTTTTTCTATGGGCTCTAAATTTAGATAATTTTTGTTGGCTACATTGTACTTGTGTAAATAATTAGCTGTCACATGGTTAGTTAGTTATTATTCATATGCATAAAATCACCAGTAGGAACTAATTATTCTGAAATAAGTAATGTTATCACCTTGGGTTGACATTATTTTAGTCAAAGAAAAACAAAATACAACAAAAAAAGAACTTATTCTTAGACTTAACCTGCAGGGTTTAATCTAAGACTAGCTTCAGCTTCTGGGTTATGTTTCTGGAAATTTTTAAAAAAATATTCTTTTAATTGTCTTTAAATTTTGTTTATTCTAATTTGTTATATATGACAACAGAATCCAATTCAATTCATATTACACATATAGAGCACAATTTTTTTCCTATCTCTGGTTGTACACAAAGTAGAGTCACACCATTTGTGTCTTCATACATGTACTTAGGGTAATGATGTCCATCTCATTCCATGCTCTTTCCTACCCTCATGCCTCCTCCCTTCCCCTCCCTCCTCTTTGCCCTATCTAAAGTTCCTCTATTCCTCCCATGCTCCCCCATCCCCATTATGAATCTGCATCCTTACATCAGAGAAAACATTTGGCATTTGGTTTTTTGGGATTCACTTATTTCACTTAGCATGATATTCTCCAACTCTATCCATTTACCTGCAAATGACATGATTTTATTAATTTTTAATGCAGAGTAATGTTCCATTGTGTGTGTATATATGTATATATATATATATATATATATATATATATATATATATATATATATTACATTTTCTTTGTCCATTCATCTACTGAAGGGCATCTAGGGGGTTTCCACAGTTTAGCTATTGTGAATTGTGATGCTATAAATATTGATGTGACTGCATCCCTATAGAATGCTCTTTTTAAATCCTTTGGGTATAAACTGAGGAGTGGGATAGCTGTGTCAAATGGTAGTTCCTTCCCAGTTTTCTAAGGAACATCCATACCACTTTCCATATTGGCTGTACCAATTTGAAGTCTCACTAGCAATGTATGAGTGTGCCTTTCCCCCCACATCCTCTCTAGCACTTATTATTGTTTGTATTCTTAACAGCTGCTATTCTAACTGAATTGAGAGAAAGGATAGCCTCTTCAACATGTTGTGCTGGGAAAACTGGAAATCCATATGCAACAAAAAGAAATTAACCCCCTATCTCTCACCATGCACAAAACTTAACTCAAAGTGAATCCAGGACCTAGGAATTAAACCAGAGACTCTGCGCCTAACAGAAGAAAAAGTAGGCCCAAGTCTCCATCATGTCAGATTAGGCCCCAGCTTCCATGATATGACTCCTATAGCACAAGAATTAAAATCAAGAATCAATAAATGTGATGGATTCCAACTAAAAAGTTTCTTCTCAGCAAAAGAAACAACCAGCGAGGTGATTAGAGAGCCTACAGAATTTGAGTAAATTTTTACCACAGACACATCAGATAGAGCAGTAATCTCTAAAATATATAAAGAACCCCAAAATTTTAACACCCCCCAAACAAGTAACCCAATTAATAAATGGGCCAAGGAACTAAAAAGACCCTTCTCAGAAGATGATATAGAGTCAATCAGCAAATGTATGAAAAAATGTTCAATATCTCTAGCAATTAGAGAAATGCAATTCAAAACTACTCTTAAGATTTCATCTCACTCCAGCAGAATGGCAGCTATTAAGTTTCATGTGTTTGTCTGCCTATTTCCTTTCTTCCTCCCTCTTGCATCCTTCCTTTATCTTTCGCTCCACACTCTATTTGAAAGAGAATGTGCCTGCCTGCCTTTCTTTCTATCTATCTATGTATCTATCATCTGTCTGTCTATCTCACATGATCTCACTGGCATAGTTAATGGATTCAGAAAGGGATGGAGAAGTTTTCAGAAATTAGCAAGAATTAGCAAGAACCATTGTCACTTTTAGGTATGGAGTACAAAAGTAAAAGAAATATCATGAGGCCCTATAAACTATGGAGCCACAAAGGAAGACCTCTTGTTAGGAGCTTTAATTTTGGTAGGACACTGAGAACTTCAAGAAACACAGTGCCAAAGCAGGAAAGAAGTTCCTGGCCCTATGTTATTCAGCCCTCCAATATCTTTGAGGTAACAGCCCTAGTGGAAACCCATTGATTTAGTTCATAAACAGGAGCATCCTGGGGTCCTCACAGGAAGCCATGGGTGCACAGTGAATGGAAATAGGGGACGTGAGCCAAATAGAGCACACCCAACACACTCACTGTGGTGGGTTTCGAATATCCCAGCTGTAAGTTTGCAGTGTTTTTGCAAAAACTGGTATTTGATTTGTATATAGCTTGATTTAGTATTTATGTATGGCATGATAAAACACTACTAAGCTTGTACAAAACTAACTTCCTGACTTGGTCATAGGTAACACAATTTATTCAGTTCTGAAGGATGTGCAAAGATAAATGTGCCATTGTCTTTGGAATCGGTGGTGAAATATTTTCCTGCATTAGCCATTTCACTAGAATCAGATCATATGTTCTGTTTCCTAGAATAGCAAGATTTACTTCTAATGATTTTATTTTTAGAGGAAAATAGCAGAATAATTCGCCAAAAATGTTTTTGCAGAGAATATGAGGTCTAGATTTGTATTCTTCTTTCTTGCAAATATGTGGGATGCAATTATGTTTAAGCAATCATAGGTCATTAACATTCTAAAATCTATCCAGTGTGCTCTGTAAGAAATGAGAGACAGTTTTCATAATTCTCAGCTCAATGACCAGCCTCATTTCTGTCTAATCAATGTTCTTTAGTGTCTGATACATGTCTCCTTCACTAGGCAATAATCCAAGTGCTAAAGTTTGTTCATCATTGTAGAGTAATATGATATTGTTCTGATCAACTCATGTTAGTCCACATAAAATATGCATATTATGTTCAGTTTCTCATTAAATTGCCTTGATTCTACTCAGTTTTATAGGCATCTAGACAATGGAAATAACAGCTTTCTATTTATTCTACTAGGGAACCAAATATGAACATGAAGTCATTAGGCATAAGAGCAAAGATATTTTTTCTTTGAATTTAGCAGAAAATAAATTAATTTAGCATAAACCCAAGGAAGGAAATAATTTCTTGGGTAAATTCTAATTTTCATCTTAATATGAACTCCAGGATTTTCATAAAAAAGAGATTTTTATGAAAAAATGGGATTCTCTTCCACTGAGATTGGAAAATATTTTTACTTTATTTCTGCTTAATGATTTGGACTTTAGCTAGCTTTACTCTACTTCAATACTGGTTAAATTAACAATGAATAATTATTTGGCATTTTCTTTGGTACATGGTTAATTTTTAAGGTTAGAGAAAGACAATGTAGTTTTGTCTTGAGGAAGAATGACAAACTATTAATTAATTTATTTACTCTATTAACTGCTATTTTTGCACGTTACTTAATCTTTATGGGTCTCAGTGTCCTCACATGGAAGTGGGAAATGAGACTTTTTTCTGTGTTGTAAAAATTAAAATAGTATGCGTTAATTGCCTAGCAAAAGAACTAGTGTATAATGGATGCCTGTTCAGTATTAATTCTTATTCTTTCTTATTTTTATTTATTTATTTTTTGTTCACCTTATAAAACAGCAAATAGCTCTGTAATCTAAAAGCAGTAATCTCATGGAGGTCTGTATAAGAAGCTACCAAGAGGCCAGGCACGGTGGCACATGCCCAAAATCAGAACAACACAGGTGGCTGAGGTGGGAGGATTGCAAGCTTGAGGTCAGTCTCAGCAATTTAGTGAGACTCTAAGCAACCTGGTGAGACCCAGTCTCACATTTTTTAAGAAAGGAGCTTGGGTTGTAGCTCAGTGGTAAAACAAACTTGAGTTCATTTCCCAGAGGGGGAAAAAAGCCCACCAAGAATAATAGTCAGTATGAGCTTGAAGTTAGAATATATTCAGCAGTGATGCATCATACACTGGCAGAGAAAGCAGGTAAGCAGATCACAGTGCTTAGATTACCAAGACAGAAAAAACTCCTGGCCAAGAGGTCTAATTCTCTAGCAGTACAACTAGAAACTGGGGGTAGTATTATTTGTCCTGGAAAAAAAGCTTGTATATGGGAGTAGATGAAAGTGTCTGACGTGAGAAAATTCAGGAGCTACAAAACTAGAATCTCTTTTCCTGTTTTTTATTTGATCACAGACTTATAAATATTCTTGTCTCATTAATCCCCATTTCCTGACCTTCACAGAGTTATTCCATAGTATTCGAAAATATTGACTTACAAATTACAACTAGAGATAGGCCAAAGGCTTTTAATAAAGGATCTTCTGTGTTGAGGTAGCCCATTGAGTTTGTATTTGCCACACATTATCATCTCTGTGAAAATAATGAATATTCATTCCTTCATATATTATTAGACAAATATACATTGGGGAATTTCTAAATGCTAGACACACTATTAGGTTCTGGAGACACAGATATTTAGAACAGTGTCAAATTTCAGTCCTTGAAGATCTCATAATCCAGTAGGGAAGACAGGCTAAAACATTAACAACAACAAAAATGATAATATGATGACTAATAGCACCCTCATGATTCTTTACATGTACATAACAGCTACAGTTTCTTGAACACTTGCTCTTTACGCATTACCACCAAACCTTACAAACATAACCCCCATTCTGAAGACTGGGAAAAGGAAACAAAGAGAATTTAAATGGCTTATCTCAGACCACATGGTTAAAAAGGGACAAGCTTAGCATGACATCTTTCTCTTTTGTGTTATTTGACTCCATCAGTGATGAATTTTTCTGGCATGATAGAAATTAGACACTGTAGGAGAAAAGGTTTATGATTTGGGACTTAATTTTTTTTTCTAAACAACATTTATTTTGTCAAATATAAGGCCTAAAACATTTACTCCTAATAAAATGAAATATGATTCTCTGGGACATATTTTCCAAGGCTGTGAATCTTATTAAAATATACACTTAATGTTCCACATTCTTCTCCAATTTTTTTCTTTTCCTTTTTTTTAAATTAATTTTATTTTTAAAGTACATGACAGTGGAATGCATTACAATTCTTATTACACATATAGAGCACAATTTTTCATATCTTTGTATATGATAGATACAGATTTTTTTTTTTGTGGGTGAGAAGTGTCATCTTGATTGGTTTAGCAGAAGGAATAGAATATGTATAAGAACATGAAACAGTACAGATATTTCTGGAATATTAAGAATTTAGAATTTCCAGATGTAGGCTCAGAAGAGAGATTAGCAAAAGGGGAGACTACAGATGTAGGTAGAGGACAGGAAATTAAAGAGCTGTTTGTGCTGTTCTGAGCATCTTAAAATGAGGCATTCATGAAAAATGAGTAATTTACTTCAGTGAAAAAGATATCTTTTATTTTGCCTAAGTATTGTTTTTGTTTGACAGCATAGACTCTAGACTAGTAAGGTGAAGAGCAGAAGCCTACTAAGAAGGCACTTTGGAAATGAATTGATACAAATATGAACTTGGGTGAGTTGAAAGGAGAAGGTTAATCCCAGATGCTGAGTAGGTAGACCCACTGATAATGATGAATAGTTGGGTATGAAGAAAGTGGGGGGAAGGCAGAGAAGGCATGATTTAGAATTGGAAGGAATTTAGAAAGTCTTTAAGTTTCATATTTGGGAGACAAATTGCCCTCAACTGAAAATCGGGAATATGCAAGGAAAAACAGTAGAATTTTTAATTTCTACCCCCACCCCCAGTGGAGATGGGGAGTGAAGGAAGTGAGAGGGTGGGAAAGGGAATGAGACTTTGGTTTTAGACACATCTTGCAGGTCTGTAGATATATTGGTGCAATTATAGTAATATATTAAAGTTTAATCCAGAGATATATATTTAGTGATAAATATTGTTTATGCTTAGAAATAACAACTATAACTTGTTGAGCTTGACCTGGTATTCAGTATTTTATATCATATTCATGTTCGGTCTTCATGAGAGCTCTGTAGAGTAGGAATTCCAGTGTGAGAGAACCTCTCTGGTACAGTTACAAATAAAGTTCAATATTCAAGAATGGATGTACCTGAATAAAAAGGGGGGACATAGAGATAAGAATATAAATGAATAAAAAGACTCTGGAGAATACTAAAGACCAAGGGTCAATCAAAAGAGACTGAGATAGAGTGACAAGAGAGGGAAAGAGGGGAGCAGGCATTGGGGGAGCAAATAAGTTGAAGACCATTCAAGATTTAATAACATCCAATGCTACAGAAAGGCTAAGTCTGAGCCCTACCCAGGCTATTTGCAAGTGACAATTGGCAGGTCAATGAGGCCTCCTGCTAACATGGTAGGGCAACCAATGGACTCTGAAAGATTAAACAGTGAAAATATGTAGAGATGATATACTCAACTTGATTGAGGATTTTGGTTGAGAAAACAGGGAGAATGAGAAGAACCAATGGGATGAGAAGGTCAAGGGAGATTTTTCGAAGCAAGGGAGGTTTGAGTCTTCGTACAGCATATGAAGGACCAAAGATAGTTGGTGGAGATAAGTGGGGGAGCAAGGTTGGAGGGAGAGGAGGGTTAGCTGTGAGAAGGAGAATGATGCAAAGTTAAAAACCAGGAGTGTGGCCAAAGGTAAACGCAGTGGTTTGGGTATGATAATGAGCATCAAAGCACTCTTGACAGGGTCTCCAAATTCTGTGCCATGGCAGAATGGAGTCAGCGGCCTCTTCTAGAGAAGATTCCAAGGTCGAGGGATATTGAGGGAGGGTTGTTTCTCTTCTGGTAAGGAGGTAGTTGGACTGTCTCTGAAGATGAGAAGCTGTGAGGTCATGAGTTTCTAATGGTATTGGGATCCCAGAGGGAGCAGTGGAGAAAGAATTTATGAGATGATAATTACTGTGCACAGCTGGGATAAATCTGTGCAGAAGTAACCCTTGGAATCTCACCTTTAAGCAAATTTATGGAGAGTTTTTAGTTGATATGGATCTGGGGACATGTGGCTCCAGGCATTCCCTGTACAGAGGAGGGAGCTGCAGCCTTTCCAAGGGAACTGAACCCAGGCTGGGCTTTGATTTCTAATTCATCCTCTTTCTTTTCTCCCCCTTTTTTACTTTGTTTTTCTCCTTCTTTGCCATTTTTACCTTGTCTCTTACTATCCTTCTTTCCTCCCTCCTCTCTGCTCTTCTTTCCTTCCTTGCTTCCCTTTTTCCTTATTATTCCTTATTTGCTTTATTTATATACAAAGTACTATATTAATGAACATTTTTGAGATACTTAAAATCATTAAAAACTTTCATTTATTGCTCTGTTTTGTGTTGAACACATTTTCTTCAGGGAAAACAAGGTGACTTTAAATTGCATGCTCATTTTTTTTTTTTTTTTTATTCTTTTGGTATCAGGAAATGAACCAAGGCCCATGTAACCACAAGTTACATTTCCATCCCTTTTTATTTTTGATTTTGAGACAGGGTCTTGCTTTGTTGTTTAGGGCCTTGCTAGGTTGCTGAGGTTAGCTTTGAACTTGCATTCCTCCTGCCTCAGCCTCCCAAACCACTGAGATTATGAATGTGTGCCACCACGCCTGACCCAATTTTCATTTTTTTATAATGATTAATTTGATTTGGGTCTTATCTCTGAAAAAAAAAGAGGGCATGTATTTGGACTCAGACTCACACTTTTCTATTGAAAAATATTTTTAATTGGGAGGAATATATACATGACAGCATCCAGGATGTCTTGCTGACTTGGTCTCAGCTACAACATGTCCCACAATTTCATTCAAACTTTCTTTCCATCACAAACACTGTCTATTGCATGTATTGTCAATTCATTAAATTTTTATTCTGATTCTTCCCCTCTACCCTACACCAACCTGCACATTCCACAAATAATCTGTGATACTTCAATGACTTCATGATCCTGGGAATAATAACAATTTTGGTGTTAAGACATCTCTTTATTTGCAAGACTAGTGGTATTCTTGTTGGTGTAACCTAGGTATTTTATTTTGCATGAAATTTTCAAACAGAAATATCAATTTACTTTCTGATTGAATTGACTGACAGTTTTCTTTTATTCCTTGAATTGATGATTCATTGTGCTGATTGACCCGCCCAAAGTCAAAATGCTGTTTGTAAAACAGAATTGGCTATGCACATATTTAACTAATTCATTTAGGGTTTAGAGTAACTTCTTTGAAGAAACACAATTTTTATTCTAAGTTTCTATTACCTTTTCCAAAACAGAGAGACCTCTTTAGGGAAAGAGAAATCATGAAAATAGAGTTTTCATCTCTCTGTGCTGGGTTATAAAAATGGAAAAGAAGTTCATGTGGCTTGGATTGCATAACAAATGAGGCTTATGTAACGCAAATGTTCTCTGGCCTGACCAGCTTATGACTACCACGCATCATCACAAGTAACTCTAAATATCCACATCACCAAGCCATCATCCCTGTGTGCTTGAATGACAGAAATTAGCATCTCTCAACATGTCCTCCAGCTATTTCTAAGAGCTCCACAGATAGCTGTCACATGAGTGCTCAGAAATAAGTCTCCCTCATTATTCTGCTGCAGCCTGCAGACATGCTGCCCCAGAGCTGGCTCTGCTGATGTTGGCCTCTGTGGTGTCACCCCTGGGTTGGGCACAGCTGTCCTCCATTAATGATCATGCCTATGACCTCCAACCTAGCCTTAGGAAAGGGGACCCACTTCTCCATTTTTATTCTACTAATAGGAAAACTAGGAGAGACAGATTTGTAGTTTCACACAGAATGTGTAAGATCTAACTTTCAACTTGACTCCACTGAAAAGCTCAGAATAATAGAAATGTAAAATTTATGATGTATCTTGCTACACTTTATATATATGATGATATTCATATGATGTAATTTGTATTTTTAAAAATGACAGTAAAAATGATAAATGATAGAATAGTCATATTGCTCCCTCTGAGATGCCATTACAATTAAAATAATGGAATAGTCTTAAAATTACACCATAATACATTTTCAATGTAAATGTAATCAAACACAGGTGAGCACAGACTGATTTAAAATATATCATTAACTTTATAGCTATCTAGTGTTCACAAATTAGGGTATAGCTTTCTAAATATTTATTATAATATAACAAAGTAAAATATTGCTCCTTTATTATGTAATAAGTATATCATTAGAGAGTAATGTATATTTTCCCCTGCTCTTGAGTCATTGGGGAGGGATTTGCTTTAAGGGCTTCTCTCTTCTCATTCTTTTATCCCCCCTATAACCATATGCAGGATCTAAAAGTTACAGTCATATTAAATATGAAGTCACGATGTTGAGAGGTTGACAAATGACCAGGGTGGGCTGGCTGGAGTACCAAAGGCCTGGCTTCAAATTTCAAATCATTACAAATCCTGACATTGTTTGGCAGTTACCTGTTGACTATTGCTTGATTCAAGTAAAATATTGGTGGTCATTACAGTAGGTCCAAACTTTGTCGGGAAAGTCTAAAACAGGTAAGAACTCTAAAAACATTTTGGTTTGTTGGTACCAATCTCAACAGTGGGTTGGAAGTTTGGGTGTGGAGAATGAAACTGATAGCAGATAGGGTTGGTTATTGTTTCACTGGGGCCTTATCTTTTCTACCACTTCCTTTCTCCTTCTGAAGTTGTAGAGTTTTTTTTCTACTCCCACTTAATATCTGGGAGTCTGGAATCAGGAAGAAAACTAATCATGATACCCGTTACAGATGAATTCTCATCAATATATGTCTGTTTTCACAGCATTTGCTACATTTGATTTGTAAAATTGGGAAGAGTAACTAGATGTTCTTGCTCTCTTGGGGCCAATTTGCCTGAAGAGACCATGGATCCTGCTCTATCACTTGTGCCTCTGGTACAACCAAGCCAGTTTCGATTTTTTATGAATAGATGAGTGAATCTTTCAGATTTAAGATTCAGAATTTGCAAATGTAATTTGGTATGATTTAAAGTCACATTTCTCAACTGGACCTCTCTCAGAAAGGAAAGGAATAATTTGATTTTTTTTTTCTAATTTTCTTACTGAAAGGTAAGCTGTCTCTCAACCTATTCAGAATCTGTACAAAGAGGCAGGATAAATGGCATAATTATTCACTGGGCTCCCTCTCAAGATAGTAGTGTGTCTAACACACTACATTAGATTTTGTTAGGTTAGATTTCTTCATCTGACCCCGTGGACCCATTCCCTCTTCCCTCTGTAGGTCATCTTTTGGGCCTAAAATACCAGGATTCTATCAACAGGCTCTCAGGCCCCTTGGCTTGAGAAAACCTAAGAATATTTAACATGTGGGAGGCTTAGTGTTCTTATTAGGGGTGAGTAGGATGGAGATTATGTTGGAAAGATAGACCGGGGAGGTATTTAAGATTCTAAGGTTCCATGAGAAGAAATATGAATTTTGTTCTGTTGGCAGTAGAAAACCATCAAAGACTTTTACACAGGAAGGTTTTGTAAGTTTTAATTTTAGACCTCTTTTATAGTGGTATGTATTTCTGAGCTGGCTTTGAGAGAGACCACTCTTAGGAATTAGAGAAGTCTATTGTAAAAGCCCAGGGGTAAGATTAGCAAAGCCTTCACAATCGCCAAGGAGCCTGAACACATGTGGTTTATGATTGCTCACAACACACACTGGATAAAGCTTCCAAATCACCCCTTCACAGTTGTTTGCTATGGGATCAATCTTATTATCTTTCATCTATTTATACTGGTTAAAAAAAAATCTGTTCAGAGGGTTAGATTGCATTATAAAACAAATGTTGAGAGTACAGTATTATCTCACAAGGAGGTAAAATAGCAATCCGGGCTATTAGCAAACTATATTCAGTTAAAAGAAAAATACTTATTTTGATCATTCAAGTAAGATTCATATTCATTTTATATCCATGCATATAAATTGTGATACACTTGGATATACTATTTTCATATTCTCATAAAAGTCTCCATTTTTGTACTTTTACTCTCATTATTTATACAGTTTATATTTTACACTGAATTTGAGAATTATCAAAGAAAACTCATGTGGAGTATTATGTCTCAAAACATAATTCACGTCAAGCTGAATATCATTGACAAATGAGAGTTACTTATCAGCATTTACCATGTAGTGAAATATGAAACTGAATGGTATAATTTTTTCAAAAGCAATTAGTTGTCTAAGTGAAAGATAGAAGATTAATTATAAAATATTTCTAAATCAAACAAAGGTACATTAAACATTACCTTTAGAAGTTCAACAGGATCCCTTCAAGTTAACATCACCTTGCACCATGGTGATGACTGTCACTGTGCTGCTTCTCCAGAGACAGGAAGCCCACTATCATAGTGACAGCTACTGTATAAAAATAAGCACCTTGAAAGATTATATGACTATGTATGGCGTTTATTTCCTGCAAAGATAAGAAATTAGGGTAAACTGAGCCATTCAGGGGTCTATTTAAATTACAAGAAAATAGCTAGAAACGTCAATCAAGAAAGTGACAGACATTTTTCAACTAAAATAAAGTCATTTTTTTATCACAACAAAGCAATTGAGTAATTAAACATACTTGCTATGAGCTGATATACTTTGATTTACCAGTCTTATTAATTAACTTGAAAAATTATTTTCATTGATTTGAGTGAGTATGAGATTTTATAGCACGAGAAAGCAGTGTCTTTTTCTGTTTCACATTTGTAAGAACTGAGGAGATTCAGTGAGTTTCAGAAAGCATCTGTTCAATATCACTGTATGCTATGCATTGACCTTATGAAGAAAATGAAAATAACTGCAACAGAAATGTAAACTAATTACCACAATTAATAGATCACACAATATGCTAATATTGTAAGTACTAAAGAGAAGTCACTAAAGTGACAGAGGTGATATCTATTTCACTATTATTAGGCATTTCTCATATGAACATAAATGTCTTCACTTTATAAAGGTAAACAACTTCAGGTATTTTGTTATAGTAACAAAAAGGACTAATACAATGTTTTTGAGTGAAATAGCATTAGGGTGTAGTACTGATTTTTAAATACTTGGTATTTTGAGAGAATAAACACGAAACAAATCCAAATTTGATACTAATTCCAGTAATATGTAATGCACTTGAAAGCTTACTAATTAGTCCATGAATATTGTCACTTTTGAGTCCTATTAAAGTGGTTGGGAATATTTAAAATGTGTGGAAATACCTTATATAGATTATATAAATCCTCAGTGAAAGAAATTCTCTTTTCTTTTCTTTCTGAGATGGTCATTTTCGAATTTCACAATACACTTCATGATAGGGTAAAAAACTTATTAAAAAGGCAATACAGCTGAGCATGGTGGTGCATGCCTGTAATCCCAGCAGCTCAAGAGGCTGGGTCAGGAGGATTTTGAGTTCAAAGCCAACCTCAGAACAGTGAGGTGCTAAGGAACTTAGTGAAACTTTGGTTCTAAATAAAATACAAAATAAGGCTGGATATATTGCTAAGTGGTTGAGTGCCCCTGAGTTCAATCCCCAGTACCAAATAAATAAATAAATAAATAAATTGGTAATCTATGGAAAATGTTCAAAATCACCAAAGATCCAATAAATGCAAATTGAAAAATAATATGGCATGTGAAACTGATTATATTTGAAAACTTTACCAAAATTATAAGCATTACGAACAAGGATAAAGTAAAAACCCATATTCTCTTAACATATTTGAAAGGTAATATTTACTGAGACTTTTCAATCCTTAAAACATTAAATTGTGTCAAATAACTTTAAAGCATTCAGATTCTTGACACAGTAATCTGTGATCTAATCTGAGAAGACATTGAATGTGAGAAAATCAATATGCACAAACATGTGACTGTGATGTTATTTGTAATAATAAAATATTATAAGCAGCCTAAATTCTCAACACCAGGGAAAGGGTTCGAGAATTATGCCACATTAATGTTGCATGTTCATTAAAACATATTAGCAACTAGTTTTTTTCATGCAGTAACCATGTTTGTTGTAAACATGACAGGGACAAGATTTATTAACAGGGTTTCCTGTCTTAGGCCTACTTATTCTTTTGGGGACGAGAGAGACTTTGCAAGTTTTGTTCTTGGATATTTTCCCTGTTTCTTTAGTTTGTTTACATGTGATTCTAAAAATCACAAGTTAGTAATATGTAGGAGGCAAGAAGAAAAGACAGAGCTTAGCTAAGGCAACAAATTTGATGCAAATAAGCAGGTGATATTTTGGGAGGATAAGAAGGCATAAGAAAAGCACAGGTGTTAGGGATTTGCAAGAGAGCATTAGAGTTTATGTGAGAGAGACTCAATAGCAACAGAATTAGGGATTCCAAGAAACCAGGCTGCATGATAATATGTAGCCCTGAAGAGAAAATAATATATTTTTGTCTTAGTACTCATAGGCTCATAGCTGTGATAGATTCCTGTGACACAGAACAGGTTAACAAGAGAAAAAGAAGCAACCTTATTAATATGTACAGTGCTCATCACAAGGGAGAAAAGGAATACAATTAGTTTTTTTTAGGGTCTGGCTTAAATAGTATTTCAAAAAGAACAGTAAATTTTAAAGAAGTGACACAACAAAGGTAAAGTAGTCCCAGACTTCAGAGGTGAAAAAAATGTGGAAGGTTGATTTATGGGAAGAAAAGAAAGTTCTCGTGGATTCTTCCGGTGCTGACACTGAGCCAAAGTGAAAAGAAATTTACAGTCTGTCTGTCTTTACCTGGGACAGGGAGAGCAGGAGGTAGGGGAACAGGTTGTCTTTGTGATGATCTCTTCTGCTTTTAGACAAACAGAAGACAGAGACTTCCCCTTCATTTTGATTGTCTTCAGCTCAACAATCCTTTATACTTCAGGGAGAATTATTTGGCTTTCCTTCAATCACCTTGAGTGTCCCTCAAAACATAAAAGAAAGATTAAATTTCCCTTATAACTGCAACTTGCTAGTGGAATTGGTTTCTGTGAGATCAGGCAGATGTGAAATAGGTGTGTGTTCTGACTTTAAGATATCCAATAAAATATCCTAATTGGGAAAATTCTCAATTGAGCTATTAGGGGAAAAAGAAGAAAGTGGAAGAAGAGAAGAAGGAATAGAGGAGGAGAAGGGACTGAAGGAAACAGACCTAAGGGAAAGACCAAGGGCTAGGGAGAAAAGGAAAAAAAAAATGCACACGTAAGATAATTATATTTAAATAATTATATAATGAACACTAGTTGGAATAGTCTACCAAGTCTATAAGATCTATGGTCTCAGTAGTAATTTTGTTTGTCTGATAAAATGGATTTTTTTCTTCATTTTGTTAGGATTTCTTTGATTGTGTTTTGCATAGTTAGAACATATTTTTAATTTGGGAAAATATATTATAATATCATATATGGTACATTTTCTGTGCTTCCTATGTCAAGCATGTTTTAGGGCAGAATTTATTGTTAAAGTGGCATTGAACAAGGCAATTTATGGGCACGGAAAGGAGGCATCTCATCCAAGACAATTTCATAGTACCTTTTACAAGAAACATTGGTTTTTACGGAGGGTATGGCTTCTCAAATGCCTTTTCTTTCTTTTTATATGATGCAGCAGAAGTTTAGTGTTTTGTCTAGTCTGATTTAAAATGATTTCATGCTAGTGATACTCTTTCAGCTTCCCATGATGTGTAAGGTATTATGATGCTTTTGTGTTCAATTTTAACATGAATCAGTTACTGTCTCAGTCACTCCACCATAAAAAGTGATGATATCACTGGCTAGCTGCTCAGGAAGTTAAACTTCATGCATTGTTTTAGAGGCCAAGATTTATAGAAGAAGAAATAATGCAGAGTGACCTTGTCCCATGGAAAATGTGGATAAAAATAAAAGAAGATAAATATTTAGTTAGTATCTACTCCTTGCTGGGTATTGTGTGAGGTGATTCATAGATGTTACATATAACCGGGGAGAAGAACTTGAACTTGTTCCCACATTTTGCAGTGGAGCTAGTGTGTCTCATAAAGGATTCTTGATTTTTCATTTGTCACATTTCAGTGTTTTCCTCATTAATAAAACCACATTCAATGAAAACCAATGTCATTCATAAAATCCAAACAGATAAGATTAAAATGCAAGCAAGGTGGTTTTTTGTTTTGTTTTGTTTTTTGGTTCTAAAGTCAAATGAGCAATAAGTCCTGGCTTTATCTTTAGACTGTATATAAAATATTTATTTCAAAACTCTAACCCTGGTTCAACACACTGAATCATTCCCACTTTCCTCAGTCTTCCTCTGAAGACCTATGAAAATGAAATTGGGCTGTGCTCTCATCTCCTATTTTTTTCTACATATCTTCAGTTCTATCTGAATTATATATTCGAAGTAGCATAGAATCCCAAGCTGTTAACTCTGATATACTTCAAATATCTTTGAAACTGGAAATAAATTGTAGTCTATAAAAGTCATCTGGGGTAAATTATAAAAAAAATCAATGCTGTAATTTATGTTGTTTTTATTCAGGTTAAAATTACTGTTTATGTTCAATTTTATTTGGGTAAAATTTCAGTAGAAAGAAATATCTAATAAATTAGTTTTATTTTGCTTTATTTTGAAAAAATACAGAAAACACCAAAGCATTTTTTACAAAGGCATTTTTATAAAAGTAGGCATTTTCCAAAAATGTCCTTGTGTTACTATTTTGCCATCATAATCATGTTTATGATTTCATTCTATTTGATAGTAATAAATGTACAAAAAGTGACTCTGATTATTGAAGCAAACAATAATTGTTTTGTACTTATTTTATGGAACTCAGACAGATGTTCAACATTTTCTTTTTTGTATTTTCTCTTTCCACATTTTTTATTGGTGCATTACAGTTGTACATAATGGTGAGATTTGTTGTTGCATATTCATACATATACATAATGAAACAATATAATTTGGCCTATATCATTAGAAGAACCAAATTTACTACTAAAACCATAATTAGCCAGAAAATATTGCTCATGAAATGTCCCAATTCCAAGGCCTCTTATTGAAGGTCTTTGCTGAAATTCACTCATTCTTTTTTTTTTTTTTTCCTGTTGATACCACTGTGGCAACCAATCCTTTAAATTGTTACAAGATACAACTCAAGATTCATTTTATTGATATTAATTATTCTTAAAATACATGCAAATATTTCATTTATAATTAAGTATGCAACTAATTTTTAAAATTTATTCTTTCTTTTTAGTTATACATGACAGCAGAATTAATTTTGATATAATTATACAAGCATGGAAAATATCTCATTCTAGTTGGAATCCCATTCTTATGGATGCACATGGTCGTGGGATTCACTGTGTTGTTTTCATATATGTACATGGGAAATTATGTTAGATTCATTCCACTGTTTTTATTCTTCATATCCTCTTTCCCTTCTATCCACTTCCATTGTCCAATCTACTGAACTTCTATCCTCTCCCCATCCCTTATTATAGGCAAGCGTCCACATATCAAGAAAAACCATTTGACCCTTGGCTTTTTGGAGACTGGTTTATTCTACTTAGCATGATAGTCTCCAGACCCATCCATTTGCTGCAAATGTAATGAAGTCATTCTCCTTTATGGTTAAGTAATACTCCATTGTGTGTATATATACCACATTTTCTTTATTCATTTATCTATGGAAGGGCACCTAGGTTGGTTCCATTGTTTAGGTATTGTTAATTGAGTGGCTATAAATATTGATGTGGGTGTGTCACTGTAGTATGTGGATTTTATATTCTTTGAATAAATACCGAGGTGTGGGATAACTGGGTCAAATGGCAGTTCCATTTCAAGTTTTGTGAGGAATCTCCAGACTGCTTTCCAGAGTGCTTGCACCAATTTGCAGTCCCACCAGCAATGTATGAGTGTACCCTTTGTCCCACATTGTCGCCAACACTTATTGTTACTTGTATTCTTGATAATTGCTATTCTGACGGGAGTGAGATGGAATCTCAGAAATATGGTCAACAAATATATGAAAAAAATTTCAACATCTCTAGAAATTAGAGAAATGCAAATTAAAACTACACTGAAATTCCATCTCACTCCCATCAAAATGGCAATTTTCAAGAATTCAAGTATGTAACTAATTTTAAAAACTCATTCCTGATATTTATGTTAAAAGCTGCTAGTTTGCATATCTGTCAGAAAGTTTTCCTTCAGGCTCAGAGAATATGAGAAAATGTGATAGGTAGATAAAAAATAAAGAAATGGATCAACAAGACTTCTAAGAAGGGCTGGGGTTGTGGCTCAGTGTTAGAGCATTCGCCTCACAGGTTGAAGTCCCTGGGTGCGATCCTCAGCCTCACATATAAATAAATAAAATAAAGTTATTGTGTCCGACTACAACTACAAAAAATAAAATATTTTTTAAAAAGTTATTCTTCTTCTCGGACTATACCCAAAGGACCTAAAATCAACATACTATAGGGACACAGCCACATCAATGTTTATGGCAGCACAATTCACAATAGCTAAACTGTGGATCCAACCTAGATGCCCTTCAGTGGATGTATGGATAAAAAAAATGTGGCATTTATACACAATGGAATGTTACTGAGCACTAAAAAAGAATAAGATCATAGCATTTGCAGGGAAATGGATGGCACTAGAGAAGATTATGCTAAGTGAAGTTAGCCAATCCCAAATAAACAAATGCTGACTGTTTTCTATGATATAATGGGGATGACTCAATGTGGGGTAGGGAGGGAGAGCATGGGAGGAAAATTACCTCTAGATAGGGAATAGGGGTGGGAGGGAATGGGAGAGAGAAGGGGAATAGCAAGAATGGGAAGGAGACCGTCATCATTATACAGAATACATGTATGAAGATGTGAATTTGGTGTCAACATACCTTATATACAAACAGAGATATGATAAATTGTGGTATAAAGGTATATTAAGAATTGTAATGCAAAAAAAAATAAGAGAGCTCATGTACAATGGCATAATTTGGCGTGAACATACTTTATATACAGAGTTACAAAAAGTGTGCTGTGAATGGATAATTATGAATGTAATGCACTCTACTATTGTTATGTATGTAAGAAATAAATAAAAAGAAGAAAGTAAAAATGAAATACATCTGATAATCCTAATGGGATATGATGATAAGTCAAATACCCTCGTTATTATAAAAATGTATTAAAGTATTATTTTCAAAAAAGATAAAAAAATAAAAATAAATGTTCTTTATAAGAAGATGCTTTACAAAAAGACTTCTAAGAACACCAGACAAAAGTGAAAATATTCAAGGAAGAATTTTATCTTGAAAATGTTAGCTGAAATAATGCATAGCTTTAATAGAAAAAAACAATAGAGGTTCTAACTTCCTTTTACCAAAAACAGGATTGCTGATATACTTTATTGTTCTAATTTGTGTTCAATACTTTTAAAAAACTTCTCAAAAGAGCTTAATCTCCAGATAATTCACGATATGACTATTTAATAATATTTTATAGAGAAAAAAATCTCTAAGACAGTGAGATTAATTTAAATATTCTTTACATGCCAAGAATATATATTCTCATATTCCTAAAAAATATATATCTTTTTGTTGTATCAGAATGAATGAGCTTTATAAAGGGACCAGTTTTTCAGGTGGCAGAATGACACGGACGCTGCAGTGTTTGGGGATGGACTGGTGAACTCTGAACTCTTTAGGTCTGTTTCATAATTCCTTGACTGTACTCCAATCAGGACTGGAAATGTGCAGAACCTGTGTCACTGTGATTTTGTAAATACTCTAACTTGACATATTCAGGTGATGCTATTTTCATCTCAGAATGTTTGCATTGTGGCATTATTTTTCTATAATGAAGAATAGGGAGGACAAAGACTGTATAGGCCTAAGCAGTCATTGTGGTGATGACATTATTTGCCCTCATCCTTCACCCCTCCTTGCATCTACCTTCTTTATTATGGGTTATTGAAGTGGCTTCCCACTTCAATGTGCTTTATTTCTCTGCTTCTTTGTGCTGTCTGGTGTTTGGCTCTATTATTTCTTTTGTCCTCTGGAAAGAAATAGGAATGATTATAGGTTGGTTCTAACCGGAGACATCAAGAGATCTTTATGCTTCTATTTGTTCTATTTCACTATCACCATGAGAAAATGCACCTTTGCAGCCTCACTGATTCCAAGAGAGGGATGAGATGCAAGTGGAAGGGCACCCCCACAAGCTGAACCATGCTCAGGTTAGCAATGTCCTAACTGGCAAGAAACGCCCCTGAGTAAGTCCAGCTGAGGCTTGTGAAAAAATCCAATTGAACCTTCCTCAGCCACACTCTGAGATGGCCTATGGACATGAGACCTACATAAATGCTTGTATTTGAAATCTGCTAAGAAATTTGAAGTATTTTGCATGCAGAATTATTGTTAACAATACTTCTTTCTTCAGCAAGATTATGACAAATCAGGAGCAGACAGGAATGATAGAGATAGACTTGTGGGCAATTGTGGTGGCCATCTGTCATATGATTTGAATAGGTCAGAAGAAATTAAAACCATAAGTAAAGGATCACTGCAAAAGCTCATCAAAAGGTTTTCAAAGTCCAAGTTTGCTTATCTGCATTAGGAAAACAGTAATTGTTCCCTTAAATATATCCTGGTATACTAATGAGGCCCCATTTTCATGAGTGAAAGCAGTTTGCCAACTAGAAAATGCTTTGAAAATGAAAGGAATTGTTGTTTAATGAAATGGTAATTGTACTTTTGACTATGAAAAGAAATTCCTATGTCTAAATGTCTGTAAGATTCTGTTTCATTGAGATATATAACTGGCTTCTTGGTAACTGCTCCAACTCTTTATTAACAAACTATTGTAGCAAAAAAAAAAAAAAAACCCAAAAAACAATTTCTTTTTTTTTTTTTTTTTTGTAAATGGGGATTACTCTTTTAGTGTATTCTAGTGTGCCTAAAGGATGAGAGAGATTTTATTTATCAGTGCTCTCAAAGGAATATATTTGTTGAAGTCATACATGATTTTTAATAATTTTCAAGAGAAAAATTACTTCTAATAAAATGATAAATTGTGGTTCCAACAGTCTGCATATTTTTATGAAGTTCATTTATTATTCTGGAAGGCATATACTTATTATTTTTATTCATTTTTAACAAGATATAGATTAGTAAATATTAAGGTCAAATTATTAGAGATATCTTATTCCTTGATTTATTTATAAATTCATCTACTTCATGCCATCTGCTAAATGTAGCCAAAACTAGGGGTAACATTTTCTTCAAATGTCAAATAAATTAGGTTAGGAGATGATGCTTCCTGATGTTTCAAGAAAACAATTGTTAATTTGGAGGGAGGGAAAGGAGGATGAAGAATATTTCTTTAATACTTGGTATGTGCCAAGAAACACATTAAATATTTAGCTTTCCATAGCCCAGAAATTTTTGAGTTGGATGTTGTTATTATATCCACATTAGAATATTAGAATTTGGAAAAGTAAATGTTTGGATGTGAATAAGTAAACAACTCTTGATAGAAATTTTAAAAAGCAAAGCAAGCAACCATACATACCAACAAATAACAAACAATGCTGTTATGGTTTGGATGTGAGGTGTCCCCCAAAAGCTCACATGTGAGACAGTGTGAGAGGGTTCAGAGGGAAAATGATTGGGTTGTGAAAGCCTTAATCCAATCAGTGAATTAATCACCTGATAGGAGTAACTGAGTGGTAATAGGAAGGCAGGTGGGCTGTGGCTGGAGGAGGTAGGACATTGGGGTTGTGGCTTTGGGGTCTGTATTTCTATCTGGCAAGTGGAGTCTCTCTCTACTTCTTGATCATTGTGTGAGTTTCTTCCCTCCACCACACTCTTCTGCCATGATGTTCTGCTCACCTTGAGCCCTGAGGAATGGAGCCTACTGTCTTTGGATTGAGACCTCTGAAACTGTGAGACCCCAAGTAAACTTTTCCTCCTCTATAATTGTGCTGGTTGGGTCTTTAAATCACAGTGGCAAAAAAGCTGACTAAAACAAATACCATCATTTCCCAATGATAGAATAAAGGTAGGGGTAGAGTAAGTTAGAGATCATAGACCAGGCCCTAGAGTATGTATCAGGATGTACATCATATGCATAGTTCAGTAAAAAAAAAAAAAAATATGGAGACCATTGTTGATAAATTATTTAAAAATTTAAGTCAGTGAAAATAACATTAAACCAAGCACAGACCCCTTGTAAACATGGGCCCCATATGACTGTAGGGTTGCATGACCATGAAGCCTGTTGCCTGAGTCTGCTTAGGCTGCTATAAACTGGGTGTTTTAAAAAATAGGCATTTATTTCTCACTGTTCTTGATGTTAGCAAGTCTGAGGGTCGACATGCTTGGGTTCTGTTGAGCATCCTCCTTCTGGTTCACAGCTGGGCATCTTCTTGCTGTAGCCTCACATGGCAGAGAACAAGAGAGAAGAAACAATCTTTCTCATGGCTCTGTACATAGACTCCACCCTCATGGCCTACTTAGTGTTCTTTCTATTATTTCAGGCTACCTGTACAAAGCAGAAATAAATAGCTCAATTATAGTCCTTCCCACAGGGATCACGAAAGGGAGCAGGAGGAAAGGGAGTTGGTACACTGACTGAAGAAAGTGTGAGAGTGCCTGTTGACCTAAGCAGTCTCACAATCAGGAATCATCTAACAGAATATTTTATATTCAAATGTGGATTTCCAGTTTCTTCTGAAAAATTTGGTGTATTGAACATGCATTTCTTGCCACACATGCAGTGATGAGAGCCTGATGGGGGTGGGGGAGAGGCCCCACCAGTTGCCAACCAAGAGGATGCACCCTCCCCAGTGGGGTGCAGCCTCTGTCTTCCCCAGCGTTTTCTATCAAGTCTGTTTTCTCTTTTATGTTATCTGCCTGGTTCTGGTATCAATTAGAGATTTTTATTTCTTCCTTCAAGATTAAATCTCCTGTAGTCCTTCACCTGAGAAAGAAGGTGAAAAGCTGTGAGACAGGGGAATGGAACATTGCTCCTGATGTAATGCTCACGTGGAATTATATACAGTTAAATCAAAGTGATCACGCGATGCTTGGTAATTGTGCTGCTATAAAGCCAGGAGTGCTACCTCTTTACCATTGAAAATTGGGACTAGGGAGTTTGGCTACATATATATGATTTAAGTCGCCTGGATTTTCCTTTTGCAAGGATTATCTGAATAGCTGTTTTCTGAATAATAACTGTAACTGAAATCTTACTTTCAAAATTCGTGAGCACCCCCTTGGCCTCTCTCTGCACCCACTCTCTGTTGAGAATAAAAAATGTTGGGATGCCTAATTGAATATCTGAGCATGTTCTTGTTTATACTGATGCACAAGTCCCCCAGGTCTGTCTCTAACAATGTCCTGCAAGCAGTGCATATTTAACAGTGGCATATTCTGACTCCCTGCTGTAATCAACTCTCCAGAGAAATTTAATTTTTAATTAAGTGAAGCACAGTGTTTACTTTTTCTCTAGAGCTGATTAATCAGAACTTTGTTATTTGTGTTGCAAAAGGGGGGATAAATTAACTATATCTTTAATTAGACAAGAGGGAATTTATTTTACTGTCTCATATCTATCCTAAGCAAAAGCAGTCACTCTAAAACTAAGATAGGGAGGGGGAGGTGGTGCTTAAAATATTCCAGAACAAGTGGATATGGATTAGGTCTTTTGATAATTATAGTTTGGCTAGTGAGTTTCAGACTAAGTATTCACTGAATTGCTTATTAGTACAGTTTATTTTATTGTTCATTTGAACTCTATATTTTTTATTTTTTAAACTTATTTTTAACTAAAAAATAATATTTTTGCACGTTTATGGCACTAAGTGTGATATTTTGATGCAATGTAAACATTGTGCAATGATCAAATCAGAGTATTTAGTATATTCGTCCTCAAACATTTATTATTTCTTTGTGGTGAGAACATCAAAATTCTCTTCTAGCTATTTTGATGTATATAAAGCATATAATATATTATTAGCTATACTTATGCTACTCTGCAGTAGAGTACCATAACTCATTTTTCATAGCTAATGTAGCTCTGCACCTGTTCACCAACCTCTACCTATCCCTTCTCCAGTACCCTCTCTAGCCTTTGGAAGCCATTATTCTATTCCATACAAATCAACTTTTTAATATTCCACATATGAGAGAGATTATATCATGTATGTCTATCTGTGCCTGGCTTATTTCATTTAACATAAATGAAACTTCCAAGTTTATACATGTTACTTGAAAGGACATGCTTTCATTCTTTTTTATGGACAAAAAACATGTCATCGTATGGACAATTAGTCTTATTTCCTATTTTGGCCATTGTGAATAGTGCTGTAATAAACATGGGAATAAGGATGTCTCATGAATATCCTGATTTGTTTTCCTTTGGATAAATACACTCAGTGGGATGTTGGATCATATAGTAGTTCTATTTTTAATTTTTGAGGGATATATTGTTTTCCATAATGGCTGCACTAATTTACATTCTTACCCACAGTGTAGGAGAGTTCCCATTTCTCCACATCCTCGCCAGAATTTGTTATTTTTTGTCTTTTTGATAATAGGCATTCTAATAAGAATTAGGTGATATCTCATTGTGATTTTGATTTGCATTTCCCTGATGATCAGTGGTTTTTAAGCATTTTTTTTTCATATTTCTACTGGCCATTTGTATATCTTCTTATGAAAAATATCTATTTAGTTCTTTTTCCTTTTAAAAAATCAGATGGTTGATTTGGCAGTGGCATTTTTTTTCTTGTTTCATTGTTTGAATTTCTTATATATTGTGAATATAAATCCCTTGTCAGATGCTTAGTTTGCAAATATTTACTCTCATCCTGTGGGTTGCCTCTTCTTTCTGTTATTTTCTTTGTTCTGAGGAAGCTCTAGTTTGATATAATCCCATTTGTCTATTTTTGCTTTTGCTCTGTTCAGCACCAGCTATTCAATTTTGAGTGGAAAGTTGGGCCACCTTTTCTCATGGCCTCAATCCTACAACTTTCTCTCATCTACTCCTTTTTTACATATGTCTTTGCTCAGCTTTTCCTTACCTTAGGAGATGTCTATCAGAATCCCAACACAAAAGGTTTGGAAGATAGTGAATTAGAGGAAGGATGAGATGCCCAACATGTCCTCAGCACCAGACTGACAGAGTGGAAAGACTGCTCCTCAGAGAGGTCGGTAACTAAAGGAACTTACTTAATACTTAGGCCTGTAAAAGAAACCACAGAGACACGGAAAGTCAGAGCTTTGAGTATATTATAAGAAATATTATGTTAGAGACGGGCCAGATGGGCTGGTGGTGGTAGCTGTCCTGGCAATGGTCTGTGAAGAGCCTGGGATGGGTGCCAACAGAGGGAGACGACAGTGTGGCAGATTGAAGAAGCTGGCAGGAGGGGACCTGAGGAATAGAGATGGAGGCTGATCATAATGAACCCAGAGTCAGTGGGGGAAGTGAACTCCAAACAAAAATTGCTTGAATCATGGCCAGATAGTTCAGCAGAAATAGGGAATCACTTGTGTCTAAGCTGGTCAGCAGCATGGGAACCATCTATAAGTGTGGTGTGGCCGTGAGCAGGTACAGGAGTTTGGAGAATTAAAAAAGGATTTTCCAGTAGTCATGTATTAGGAACCCCAGAGTTTGCCTGAACCAGAGTGACTGAATGATAGGTTCAAAGAAAACTATATCTGAAACATACAGCCTCCAGGTATCAAGAAGAGAAAGTTCCCCTTATTTCTGGTGCCCTATAAGAGCCATTGAGAAGGTGCCAATAAGAGTCCCACAGAAGCATCTGCACTCCAGGATGGATACTTTCTAATTCATATTTATAGTGGTGAGGATGAAACAAGGGAGGGTTTGTTCCTATGTCCTCAAACTGGAGTTTATGGGGGGCTTCAAAGACCCAGACATTCAGCAGAGACCAGCATCTATGGAGAAATAGATTGTGTGGACCAAATCACAAACACCCATCTATAGAGTTCCAAAGTTCAGCCAAGACTGCATCCCAACTACTGAAACTTCTAATTTAGAACTCTATTCCACCCCTCTCTAGGAGTACCTAATATTTCAGCACTCTCAAGTATATCCCACCCTGTATGGAAAGACTGGAATCTGAGAGCTACTCCTAATCATCACGGCTGGAAGCTAGGAAAAGAACACAAAGACTTTGGATTTAACCATCCCTAGACATTGACCCAAAGATTACGGAGCCAAAAATAAAAATAAAGAATGAAAATTCATACTTGCCAACAGTTTTGACCACCTCAGCATAAACAGCCTTTTATTTTCATTAAGATTTTTAATATTTTTCTTTTATTTTTTTCTCATCTTTTATCCTCCAGTATTTTCCCAATGTTACTCTTCTTAAATTTTAAATAAAAAGTTCAATATCATTTCATTGTATTTTATAATTTTTGCTTTTATCCATTCTGCAAGATTTGTAGTGTGTGTGTGTGTGTATGTGTGTGTGTGTGTGTGTGTGTGTGTGTGTGTGTGTGTGTGTGTTTCACTATCAAGATAGGTCTGTAAAAAATAATATATGTACATATATATTCATATATTGCTGGTTGAATTTTCAGGATAGATTTGTTTCCTGATACCTCATGTTTCCAAAGGACTTGGACTTTGCATCAATTAAGATGAATTCCTCTTCCACTTTTACTCTTGTCCTTTGGATGTAGCTTTCATTTGTTCATTTGTTTGTTCATACCTGTAATTTTACATTAATTGCTTTCTTTTGAACCTGTTTACTATCTAGCCTTGGTTTGACTTGGTGAGGTATATTTATACATAGGTTTGAGCCATTTTGATCTTACATCAGATTGTTTGTATCTTGTTTTTGTCCCTCATATTTCCATTTCTTTAATCTCTTCTTCTAATAGCCAAATTTTCTTGTTTCCTTTTACATTCAGTAATTTTTTTTATTTCTCCTGCAGTCAACATATGTACCTATCTTCTGACTTTCCTCTGTTCACTTTTTAAAATATTTCAAACTTTTCCTCAACTTTCTATCCCATTTTCTCTTCACTTAAGGAATTATAATCCTACTAATAGAACTACATAGTTTATGTAATTACTATCCAATTCATGACATTGTGATTATTAACAAAGTGGATGATGTAGTAGATACCTGTTGTCTAATGCCTGCTGGTACTGATATTAAGTTGCTGATGCTACCAAACCTACATAGGTGGAAACTAGTGTTATAGATGTCAAAGTAGATACAGGACATTTATCTTACAGCTGCACATCTGTTCTAATGTTAGTGCTATTCCTAAAAATCCACTTTCTCTAATAAGGACTAGAAAGTAATTGGAACATGTCAGGCTCACAGAGTAGAGATGCGGCTACTGAGCAATACCCACAACTCATCCATGTAACAGCAAATCTCACCCCACACATGATGCAGCCCCACCTGAGCCTCAACATTACATCAAACATGGAATTGGGAAGACAAAAAAACCAAACAACAATGAGGCCCTAAGGAGAAACAACCAGAGGGGGATCTCAGGTCCCATCCCTAAATATGTACTCATACATCAAAACCAGAGGGAAGTCCCAGAACAAACAAACAAACAAACAAAAAGCTATACACAAAAGGACACATGTAAAAATGGAAGAGGAATTCATCTCAATTGATGCAAAGTCCAAGACCTTTGGAAACATGAGATAACAGGAAACAAATCTATCCTGAAAATTCATGATCCCCAACAAAGGATCCCACAGATATAGAAGTGGATGAAATTCCAGAGATACATTATAAAAAAACTGATTATTAAAATGATGTTTAACAAAGTAAAAGAAGATCAAATGAATCAATAAATGAGCAAATACAGGAGATAAAAGACAATTTTACTAAAGAAATACAAATATTGAAAAGAAACCAAACGAAACTTCTGGAACTGAAAGACACAGTGAATCTAATTAAAATGTCATTTGAAAACATCACCAACAGATTGGATTGCATAAAAAATAGAACTTCATGCCTTGAAGACGGGGTATATAGACTTGAATTCTCCAAATGTAATAAAGGAAAAAAATTATGGTTAGAATCTATAAGAACTCTGGGAACACTTCCATGGAACAAATCTTAGTGTCATTGGGATAGATGGGAACATGGATATACAGACTGAAGGCATTAAGAATATTTTCAATGAAATAGTAAGAGAAAAATTTCCCCATATCAGAGTTGAGATAGATATCCACATACAGAAGGCATATTGGACATCACATAGAATAGATCTGAATAGAAACTCTCCAAGACACATCATAAATGCTTAGCATAGAAAATGATAAAAGAATACAAAAAGCTACAAGAGAAAAGCATCTGGTTGCATTTAGAGGCAAAACAATTAAGCTCACATCTGATTTCTCAATTCAGACTCTACGGAGGCCTGAGATGAGATATTCCAATCTCTAAAAGAAAACAATTGCCAACCAAAATTGCAATACCTAACAAAGCTGTCTTTCAAAATCAATAGAGAGAAACAAAAACTTCCCATGACAGGATAACCTAAAAGAATTAATAATCACCAAGTGATCATGACAAAGAATACTAAAAGATAAACTGCACACAGAGATACCCAAAAATAAATAGAAAAGCTCCAGTAAGTGAAGAACCCTAAAGCAACCAATTAAATGAAAATTAAGGCAGAATTTAATATAGTACAAATCAAAGTGTTAGGAAACTATAAACACATATCCTTAATAACACTGAATGAAAATAGTCTCAACTCTTACTAAAAGACATGGATTAACAGAATGGATCATAAAACAAGATTCAATTATATTCTCCCTGCAAGAAACTCATTTTATAGACAAAGATACCCACAGGCTAAAAGTAAAAGTTTGAAAAAATATTCCATGCAAATGGAACCTGAAAACAAGCTGGAGTAGCTATTCTAATAACTGACAAAGCAGATTTCAAGCAAAATGTCATCAGAAGAAATAAAGAAAACTACCTCATCCTGGTGATTGAAACAATTAAACAAGAAGATTAAATGATAGTAAATACATATGCCTCAATTCTCAGTGCACCTACATTAAAAAAATACTTCTTAACTTTAAATCCCAGGAGATTTTGACAAATTCTTATCACCAATAGACAGGTGTTCCAAGCATAAAATCAACAAAGATGTCTCCAACGTTAATAATATTGCCAATAAAATGGATCTAATAGATACCTCCAGAATATTTCACAAGCAACTGAATTACTTTCTTCTCTGCAGTTCATGGAATCATTTCCAAAATAGACCATATTCTAGGTCACAATGTAAGTCTTAGCAAAAATAATCCTCAAACAAACAAAACCCTGACATTATCTCATCCATCTTATTAGATCAAAATGAAATGAAAGTAGAAATCAACCACAAGAGACATAATGAAAACCATGTAAACACACAGAGATTGAACCCTTTTGAATGAAGAATAGACTATACAAGCAATGAGAGAAGAAATCAAGAAATTCTTCAAAACTAATGAAAGCAGATATACAACATACTCAAATCTCTAGAATAGTATGAAAACAGTTCTAACAGGAGAATTTACAGAACCAAATGTCTACATTAAAAGACACAGAGATCCCAAATAAATAAACATATGATCCACTGACAGCCCTTAGAAAAGGAAGAGCAAACTAATTTCCAAATCCGTAAAAGATGGGAATTAATTATGATCATATTTGAAATTAATGAAACAGAGAATAAAAAAACAGCATACAGATCAAAACCCACAAAGGGTGGGTTCTTTGAATAGATAATTAAGATTGGTAAACCCCTAGCCAAACTAACCAAAAGAAAGAGAGAGAAGATCCAAATCAATAAAATTAGAGAGATGAAAAGAAGATATCACCACAGACCCTTGTGATTTCCAGAGGATCATCAGAAACCATTTTGATAATTTATGCTCCAATAAACTAGAAAATTTAGAAGACACTGACAAATTTCTAGACACATTTGACAGGCTGAAATTGAACCAGGAAGCTATAGAAAACCAAAATACATTAACATCAAGTAATGAAATTGAAGAATCTGTTAAAAGCCTTTCAATAGCAATAGTGGCAACGATAAAATCCAGGACAAGATAGATTGTCAGTTTAGTTCTTCTAGACCTTTAAAGAATAACTACCACCAGACTTCATCAAATTGCTTCATGAAATTGAAAGGAGGGAGCACTCCCAACACATTCTATGAAGCCAGCACAGCCCTGATACCAAAACAGACAAGGACACATCAAGGAAAGAGAACTACAGACCAGAATCCCTGATGAACACAGAAGCAAAAATCCTTAATAAAAGATTAGCAAGTCACATTTAAAAATGCATCAGGAAAATAGTACCCCATGATCAAGGTGTTTCATCACAGGGATGCATGGCTGGCTCAACAAATGCAAATAAATTAATGTTTTTCACTACTTAAAAATAATGAATGACAAAAATCATATGATTATCTCAGTGGATGTAGAAAAGGCCTTTGATAAAAATTCTATACCTATTACTGTTAAAAATGTGCAAGAAACTAGAAATAGAAGGAACATTATAAAGGCTATATGTGACAAACCCAAAGTCATCATCCTGTTGAACAGAGAGAAACCAAAATATTTATCTTCTCCAAAGTAGTAATAAGAAAAGCTTATTTCAATCAAATATCACTGGCAGTCAATAAGCAGCAAAAAACAGTTTATAATTGGAAGACGCTGTGGGACCCATTTCATACTATGAGTCTGAGAAATCTGGATTAAAAAATTACCTCTTCAGTGTTTTATCATGCAAACTTTTCTTCTAGCATGTGATAATGAGTAAAGTAAAAATTATTTTCTTTTGCTTTCCTTGCTTAACATTTTGATAGTACACTTCAGAGTGATGTTATCTGAGTTAAAGTGTTTTAAGTATGTTAAATATGAATCTTTTACACAACACCACAGTGAACACATTGGGGAAATGAGCTTTTTTTGATAACTCAAAAGTGCTAGATTCCAATTCAAAGTGAAACATTCATCATGCTTTTTTATTCTTTTTTTTCATTCAATATATTTTAGGTTAAGATTATATTTTTTTTATAGTTTTCACAACTGAGACATAATACTAATACTGTAGGAATTTGTGAGACTTTGACTTAACACTTTCTTTGTATTGTGATTTTTATTTTGGGTATA
The DNA here is from genome assembly GCF_045843805.1 of Urocitellus parryii. Classification (NCBI taxonomy): domain Eukaryota; kingdom Metazoa; phylum Chordata; class Mammalia; order Rodentia; family Sciuridae; genus Urocitellus; species Urocitellus parryii. The sequence continues at coordinate 111,765,186 of NC_135540.1, read as the reverse complement.
TTTTGAGAAGTGAAAGTTGTGAAAAGTTTTGTTAACTATTTTTTTTTAAAATAAAAGCTTTCACACACACACACACACACACACACACACACACACAAGACAAGGATGTCCACTCTCATCACTTCTATTCAATATAATTTTTGAAACTCTAGCCAGAGCAATTAGGCAAGAGAATTTGCTGATTAGATGATCTTATAAGACCCAGAAAAAACTCCATAAGAAGAATACCAGAGCTGGCAAATTAATTCAGCAAAGTAGTAGGATAAAAGATCAACACTCATAAATCAATAGCTTTCCTATACTCCACTAGCAATACTGCTATCACACTAACAATAACCTCCAAAAAACAAAACAAACTAAAAAACAAAAATCAAACAAACAAACAAACAAAAACCTTGAGAATAACTCTAACCAAGGAGGTAAAAGATCTCAACAATGAAAATTATAGAACCCTGAAGAAAGAAGTTGAAGGAGACCTTAGAATATGGAGAGATCCCCCATGTTCCTTAATAGGCACAATTAATATTGTCAAAATGACCATGCTACCAAAGGTAATATACAGATTCAATACAATCCCCATCGATACACCAATGCCATTCTTCTCAGAACTAGAAAAGACAATTCTTATATTCATTTAGAAGAATTAGAGACCAATAATACCCAAAGCAATCCCGAGCAAGAAGAGTGATGCAGGAAGCATTTAAAGCTATGAAGATATTAAATTATACTACAAAGCTATAACAACAAAAAAAGCATGGTATTGCATTAAAATAAACATGAAGACCCACTGGAACAGAATGGAGGACACCAAGAGGAAAGAAAATATTCACAACCATGTGATACTTGACAAGGGTGCCAAAACTATATCTTGGAGGAAAGATAGCCTTTTTAGCAAATAGTGCTGGGAAAACTGGATATCCATTATGTAGAAGAATTAAACTAGATCCATATCTCTCACTCTACATAAAAGTCAAATTGAAATGGGTCAAAACACTTAGGAATCAGACCAGAAACCTTGCAGCTGCTAGAAAAAGATATAGGTCAACACACTATCATATTGATGCAGGCATCAACTTCCTTAATAAAACCCCTAAAGCTCAAGAAATTAAACCAAGAATCAATAAGTCAGATGGCATCAAGTATAACATAATTTCCGCATAGTAAAGGAAACCATTAAGGATGTGAAAATAAAGTCTACAGAATAAGAGAATTTTTTTGCCAGCTGCTCTTCTGATGGAGGATTAATATCCTGAATATAAATAGAACTAAAAAAATTTAACACCAAGAAAAAAAAAACATCAAAAAACTAAACAGACATTTATCAAAAGAAGAAACACACATGTCCAACAAATATTTGAAAAAAGTTAAACAACTCTAACAATTAGAAAATGCAAATCAAAACTACAGCAAAAGTTCATTTCAATCCAGTCAAAGTGGTTATTATTGAGAATACAAACAATAATAATTCAATATATATGCTGGTGAGGATGTGGGGGAGAAAGTTACACTCATACATTGTTAGTGGAAACTGCAAATTAGTACAATCACTCTGGAAAGCAGTATGGAGATTTCTCAAGAAAGGAGGGATGGAACCACCATATAACCCAATTATCTTTTGGTATTTATCCCAAACAAATAAAATCAGAATAGTATGGTGATACAGCCATTTCAATGTTTAGCTCCACAATTTATAATAGCCAAATTATGGAATCAGTCTATATGCCCATAAATAGATGAAGGGGTTGAGAAAATGTGTTATATATACATAATGAATTTTATTCAGCCAGAAAGAATAATGAATTTATGGCATTTGATGATAATTAGATGAGAATGAAGAATATCATACTAAGTGAAATAAGTCAGGCTCAGAAAATCAAGGATCAGTTATTTTCTCTCATTTGTGTAAGCTAGAGCCAAATTAGGGAAAGAAGGTGGGGTGGGGGCAAGATACCATAAAGTATAGGGAAGATTAGTGGAGTAGAAGAAGAAAATCAGAGGGACTGAAGAGGGATGGGAAAGGGGAGGAAATGCAAATCAATTTAACAAAATCACATTCTGTGCATATATAAATGTAGCTCAGGGAATTTCACCTGTATGTACAATGTACAAAACACCAATAAAAAATAAGTAAATGAGCACAAGGAAAATCAGTAGGGCAGAGGAAGAAGAATAGGAGGAGGGAGGAGGAAAGAAATGGGGCATGGGAAGGACTGAAATGAAATAAATCAAATTTTATACATATTTTGTCAAAATAGCCCAGCTTCCTTGTATATCTATGCTGCTCCAATAAAAAGAAAAGAATCCCACTGAACATCTATCTTACCTGATGATAGTGAAGTCTGAATACTTGATCCCTCTTCCTCTCTCCCATGTAATTTAAATCCTGAAACAGAAACTTAAAATGCAAGGGAATCTTATAAAGTAAGAGCCATTTTCACAATAACTTTTGATTATCCCCTTTCCTCTGTTATGAAGTCTATCTCTGCAAGCAGAATGTTTAGCAATGAAATGCTTTTAATGGTAGCAAACAGGCACAGAGGGGAGCCCACACAGATACACACGGACCCCCAGGTCCTGAGCAGGCATGCACCATCTCTACAATTCTTACAATAACTCTCTGAAGTCAGTCTCTTTTCATAATTTTGTTTTAGCAGAGAAAACCAAAATTCATACAGAAAAAGTGATTTTCCCATATTTACAAACTCTAATAAGTTAATAAAGATTCAAATCTTGCTTGGCTGGACACTATGCTGAAGGAAGAATCCCAAGGGGTCTTGGAGTCACGATTACTTCATAATTCAATCATATAAAAGCTAACACCAGAGTGCCAAGAACAAATAAATGTAGCCCTGTCTAGCTAAATTGCAAGATTCCCTCTCTGTGTGAGAAAATTTTCCCCTTTGTCTCTGCCACTGAGAAACTTTACAGCAAATGGAAATCCCAGTGACAGCAAATAAACTGATCATTCTATTGATACATTTATATTGTTATTTTCTGACATTCAATTTTTACTTGTTTTATTCTACTTAGGAATCTCTGCTTTTGAAAAAAATATCCTAAAGTTACCTTGAAAAAAATAAAGAGAACTACAAAGTGCCAATATATTGTCTTATTTCAGAAAAATTTTTTGTCTTATGGAACTTCATAACCTTTTAGGTGCAGAAAATGTACCTTAGAGCAAAAAGGGCCAAAGAAGTTAATATCTTTAAATTATATATTTATCTGATGCAGATAGAAAAATCATACTTTTTTCTTTTATGTATAAATTTTATACAAGCGACCCCCCACCAGCTTCATGAAAGAAGGTTTGAATTGTAAGACACGGCCAGGGAGTTTTAAATTAAAGAGACAAGACTCTAATTACCTCTAAAACCAGCTCCAGGACGGCTCCTCCCAGCTCCAGCCTCAAGCCACCTAATGTGGTAGCCATTTACTGAAGAGGCTAGTGAGAGAGAACTCCAGGGAGTGGACTTTTATTGGGGAACAAAAAATTCTGGGGAAAATCCCATCCAATGAAGATTAAGGGGGGCAGCATCCCAAGGTCAGGGGTGCCCATTGGGTCTTCCGGGCAGTGGCCAGACACGCCTCTGCATGGACAAGCCTTCACACCTGGAGAAGGGTGGGGAAAGCTCTGACACAGCTGTGTCTAAGTGCCTCTCACCCAGCCAGGGAGGTAACTCAAATCATGTGCGAGGATGACCTCCCACAACAATGCAATGATCAAAACCAGAAAATTAATATTAATAAAGTACTATTGACTACTCTGCATACTTTATTTAAATCTGGCCAGCAGTTTCTCCGATGTCCTTTATCTCATCCAGGAATCAGCATTGGTTTAGACTTGCATGTTATATTTCATTGACATGTTACCTTCATGTCTTCATTTGGGACAGTTCCTCAGAGTTCTGTCTTGTGATGACTTTGACAGTTTTGAAGAGTATTGCCCAGTTGGTGCAATATCCCTCAATTTGAGTTGGTTTGATGTTTTCCCCATCGATAAGTTGAGATTATGTTTCTTGGGTAAAAATACACGGAAGTGATATGGGGCCCTTATTTGAGCATCAGTTCAGAAGACAAATTATGTTAATTGCCTAGTGTTGGCAATAACTTTGATCATTTGGTGTAGGTGGTACCTGACAGATTTCTTCACTGTAGAGTTAATGTTATTAGGTTGTCTTTGTAATAAATAATTATTTTGAGGGAATATGTTTGGAGAATATGCAAATATTCTCTCATAATTTTTCCCTCTAATATTAACATCCATTGGGTCTTTGCTAAAACAGTTATTAATGTGGTACTTCCACATGCTGTATTTTCTATATCTAACATTTTTCTATGTTTATTAGTTATGATTTGATGGTAAAAATGAGCATTCCCTTTTCACCACATTTATTTATTCAATTATTTATTTATATCATATTATATAAAATCATGGATATTTTGTTTATTCAATGGATTGTAAAATATAACTATCATTATTTACCTTTTTTACTCTCATCTTCCTAGATTTGAACACTAAAATGCCCCCCAGTTGATTTCTGTGTTCTTTGGACATGTCTCTGTACTTTTTTTTTTTTTTTTACATTTCCATACTACCTAGCATCACAAGATTATTTACGTTTATCTTGTACTTTCTCTGTTCTACTTATTTACTTAGTAATTTATCTCAGTGCTGAGACCATATAATTTTTAATATATTGATCAACAAAGGGAGTTTTCAGGATAAGGTAAACTTAAAACTCTCACATTAGTCATGTACTGATCATTCTTATTGATAAGAACACCCAAGACTAGTTACAGAAAAGCTAAATTCTTAAGAAAGTCATCTCAATTTTATAATCAATATATAAAATTAATGCCTATGATTAAGAAGCAGTTAAATTTCAATTAAACTAAATTTAGGAGGAAGAGATGAGGTAGGAAGTAGAGAGAATGCACATAAGAACAGGTTATTCCTCAAGCCCAATGCCGCAGACTCAAATATATATTGTGTCTCTGTGTATATCTCTGTGTGTGTGTGTGTGTGTGTGTGTGTGTCTAAAGAAGATTCCTTAATACTCTGCACAGATTAAATTCCCAGGTTTCCTTGCCTAGATTGTAGGGTTTTGTAGGGTTTCCTTCCTGGAGTGATGGGTCTGAAAATATTTGGAAAGCATTTCGTAGCAGAAGAACTAAAGTAATTCATAAAACCCCAACTCTCTGCAGGTGGAACTGATGGTGGTGGAGGACAAGGAATGATCATTGGCTCATTATTGCACCAGCCTGCACAGCATTTGAAATCCTGTTGACCTAGCAGGCTTACAAGACCCTTTTGATAGTGTAGCTATCTCTGGGACTTGGAATACACGTAAGCACTTGCACACATGTGGATTAGTAGCAAACAGCTGAAGTACACATCAGCAGGTGCAGGAGGAAAATGGGCCACAGAACTTTAGGACACAGCAGATGTAGACAGAGACACACTCATATGTAGACAAACATTAATTTTCAACAAACATGAGTTAAAAGTGACTTAAAAAGAAGGTGATAGACTGAAGTAGCTACATTCTAGTGTTTGGATTCAAGGAGACTAAACAAGATTGAGAATGTGATATCTCCAGTTTCCTACACAAAAGAGCTGATCTTTTAGTTTTCAAAGTCAATTTATGAGAGAATTTGTTTATATCATGACATAGCAGTCTTGCTCCAAGACACAGCTGTAATTCTCTCTGTATTCAATATGTTGCTTTACATCTGAGACATATTCAACTTAATTAATGATAGTAGGTGCATTTCATGAAACATTATAAGTGATTTTCAAAAGATCCATTATAAGTGATTTTCAAAAGATAGAACAAAATTTTCCATTGAAAATAATATTTAAATTATGAATTAGCTACACACACATAAGCACATATAATAAGTTTATTATAAGACAACAATTAACATCATTTGCGTTTATCTTAGAAAATAAATATGTGAATATTTGTCTTATTTTTCATTGCTTTTATCCAAGTCTCCATTAAATTCACATCTCTGTTTTCCATGTACAAGTTGTTAAACCTGATCTACCATAATATATGTGCCATTTCTTTCAGCATCTACTTTATGAATAACCAGAGAATAAAAAGCAATCATCCAAAAATAAAGGTAATAAGGGACAAAACTATAGAAATTATATAGAAGACTAGTTGAAAACAAATATAGTAGTCTGCTTCTATTTTGGATAATAATTACCTTCACTTTTGATTGCTAATATTTTGAAAGAGACTATAAAGCACATTGTGAGGTGGTTATAAGCCATGATATAATACTACACTACATTTTACCCATTGAAGATATTAAATTGGCATTAAGTTTGTGAGGTGCCATCAATTTGAGTTGCAAGAGGAAATGCTTTACTTGTTGGATGCAGGAACAGGTAGCAAAGGGTTGGAATCTATAAATCACAAAAACCTAGTCTTTTCATTTCATATTTTCCTTTCATATATTCTCTCCCATGTTTGTAAAGTATAACCTGTATTTAGTAGAAATAATATTAATAACTAATTTTGAATGTTATTCAAAGCAGAAGTCATATCAACTTCTCATTTGAGGATTTTTGAATGACAAACGTAGTTCAATTGCCTGAGCATTCAAGTTGATTGTGTAATATAATTGCTGGAAGATCACAAATGAAGAAAATTACTTATGTCTTTCTATGGAATACTTTTCTATCTTATGACCATTATTTCTATGAGATGAAAACATCTGAAAGTTGGCACCTATAGACTAAGCTTTAAATAGATGTTGGTACTTTCCATTGTGTGGCTCACACTATTTGGTAGGAATATTTGATGTTATATTCTTTTTAATGATCAAGTAGAGATTCAACTTTCTCAAACATTCTAATTAGTGGGGAAATTGAGATATTGGTAAATGTATAATCATAAATCAAATGACTGAACATTTCTAGTCATAGATCACTACAGATATTAATATTAATGTCCCTAGATAGTAAATATTCTCCCTATAAATTAATACACTGCATCTGATTTAGAAAGCACAACTTAATAATTTTATTAGCATGAATCTGTCCTCTGGGTGAACTAACTAAATCAGATTTGCAAATCTACCAGATTGAGGGTCATGTTTGAATAGCTTCCCTGGTGACATCAGACAAAAATGTGTGAATAACACTTTCTTATATTACTCAAGAAAATCTAATACAAATATGAAGTATCAGGAAAATAGGATATTCATACAGTAAAATAAAGCTAGAAGACAATTAAAAAATGGAAATTCTTCTAACTCAGAAATGAATCCAGATATTTTCTTCTCAGTTGCTATAATTACTCTCAAGGAATTCTCAAGAGATAACTACTTGATGAAAACAAATTGTCTCGTGTGTTGTTTATTGACACAGAACATCTTTATGGTTTCCCCACATGAAAAGTTACCAAAACAAACAAACAAACAAACAAACAACCCAAAACACTCAATACTCTTATAACATCTGTGGGGAAAATTTATTTGTGACTACATAAGACACCTTCTTGGGTATCTTGGAGCCTTGGTGTGCAATAGATGGTTGATGGTTAGATTCCAGAAAAACAAACCACTAGTAGAAAGATTATTGTAAGAGAATAAGTTTGCACCAGGCTTAGAGTCTCCATTCAACACATAACCCCATTCCCTCCATGTGTGTTATTTCTAAATATTCTCCTGCTGTACTCAGGGGAAGGTGGATTTTGCCACACTGTCCAGTGTGAGGATGGAATGTCTCACAGTACTTGGTAAACACCAGTGTTTTATCTAATGAAGTCCTTGCTTTTACTTGAAGGAATATACTTTGGGGCCTGAGGCTTTGCCATGATTTTGGAAAGGAAAAAATGTTAGTCAATGACACAGCAAGGCATATGGAGTGTCAGTGTGTGGTGCCTGGCCACATGTGAGGATGTGAGTATCTGTGCCTGGAGCGTCTCTCTGGCCCAATCCCGCCTCTTGGGCCTCTCCCAGGTATCATGAAGCAGCTTCATATAGAGGTCCTCTTACTCTCCACTGCTCTCCTCACCCAAGAAGATTCCTGCTTGGGAATTGTCTCCTTTCCTTCTGTGGCTATTCTCCTTTCAGAGATATAGACAGATGGGGAAAAAAACAAAAACAAAATGAAAGACTCAATCTACATTCAGAGCTAGATGATTCAGTCTCTTTGTTGCTATGACTACTTAATATATACACTGGCCATTTATGGGATTATTTTTCTATTTTATTTTCAAACTAGCAGAGATATTTAGTGAAGAATGTTTATAAACTAGTGATATTGCAGAAATGTAAAAAGAGCAATAGGATCACTGATCAAGGATTTGGTTGGAATCTTTGACCTCATGTGTCTAATGTAGCAATGTGACATTGTCTTGTGTCCTTAGCTTGGAAATAGTTAGAAGATCAGTAAACCTCTGGGTACTGTGTCAAACACAAATAACAATGACTTTCATGTGAGGAGTAAATATAACATCTATGCGAACATGCTAATATATAATATTGCACAACTAATACTAGTTATTAATTATTATTGTAAATAATCACTGGCCACAACTCAAAAAATGTGTAGCAGATGGGCAGGTATCTCAAGCTACGTTTATTCTTTCCTATGGAAAAAATAGCACTTCTCCTCAATGTAAAAGATTTACATGCTTCTATACTATGTGTCATTTCAGATACAGGATTAAAGATTGAAGATATTAATGCAGATAGTATGAAAAATGATGTTGCAGAACTGTTTCATACCATATGTATTAACACTTCCACTGACTTAGGGTGACGTATCATTTGTCCTTAAATATTGCCCAAGGTTGAGTTTCTGGAAGAAGTATTTAAAACCTAGTACCTAGCAACAACAAAAAAAAAAATGAATACATGCAGAAACTCTGTAACAAAACTTTCAGTTCTATAAATAATTATTTGTGGTTATCTATTGTGATTTAAGAAAATATGCATATGGTTATGGTTTCCCTAGAAAGAGAGTGTAGTAAAATATTTTGTAGTTCTATTTTTCAACACATCATAAATAGTGGGAGAACATGATTATCAGTCATATACTCCCAATTTTCAGAATATTAGCATCCAAATGAAAATGTTCAGGTCTTATTAAAATATTCCAATTCTAAGATCAAAACCTTTATATGAAAATTCATTTTTTGTGCCACCCATTCATTCCACATGAATATTTATTGGGTGCTTGAACTATTTCCAATACAGAGGAAAATAAGTTTCTGAGTTCACAGTTGTGGTTTACAGAGACTTAAATTATCTCACTACACGGAATAGAAGGCAGCTGGACAGAGGTGATATTTGAAGGGCAGCATGTGGTGAGGCCCGACATGATGTGGCCCTGTGTAGTTTTCCACCCCCATCTTGTGTCGTGGTTGCCCTTGTCCTGTGATCCAGCTGCAGTGTCTCTTGAACACAGCCCTGTCATGGTATCACATTCTTCCAGCTCTTCACACAGTACTCCTCTCTGTTCTGAGGCCTTTGCATACTCTGCTGAGGGCCGTGTCTCTGGTTATGGCTGCCTGTCTGTATTTCTGGGATTCCTCTCGTTATGAGTTCCCCGCATGCTTCGCTGTGGTTTGGATATGGTTTAAGTGTGCCCCTCAAAGGTGCATGTGTTGGAAGCTTGGACCCCAGTTTGGTGATATAGGAAGGTGAGATTTTTGAATAGGTGGGGTCCCATAAGAGGTTTTCTAGGCCAGCTGTGGGCACGTGCTTTGGAAGGAATTGGATCTGGAATATTCCCCGAAGTCTCACATATTGAAGGCTTGGTCCCAGTCCGATGGCTCTTTGGGGAGGAGATGGGAACTGTAGAAGGTGGGGCCCTGTTGGAAGGGGTTGGTTACTGAGGAGAATTTCTTTGAAGGGTCTATTTTGTCCCCAGCCCCTGCTGTGCATTCTCTGAGTCCTGGCCAGTGTACAGTACTTTGACATAATGTTCTGTGTCACCATAGTGATGAGGCCAAATGACCATAGATTGAAACCTCTAAAATTGTAAGCCAAAATGCACTTTTCCTCCTTTAATTTTTTCACTCTTGGGTTTCTGTCAGAACAACAGAAAGCTGATTAACTCAGAAGGGACGATGGGACCTCAGTCTCCCTGTAGCTTACTGTTTGCAACATGAATTTTTTCTCACATACATATTCCAACCATAACATAGTACAGCTAAGAGTATATTCATCATATCTGAGACCAATACAGCACCATGTCCTTGAATATAAAAAAAAAAACCATGAGTTAAATTAGCCTCTTTTCTTTATATAGTTAGCCAGCATCAGGTATTTCATTATAGCAATGTACTAATGTACTAATACAACCTGCCTAACACGAACATCATACCACAATATCCCAGACTTGCTTGCACTTGGAAGTAGACCAGATGACCAGGACCTATCAATCAAACAGTCCCAGAAAGCTCCCCAAGGCACTGAGTGGTAATTTCCTTTAGATTTCTGCTGAAGGCAACAGAGGTATCTGGGTTTTGGTGACAATGCTGAAAGCTGTGGAAGTTTTTCAGTGTTTGAATTGTTAAGTTCCTTATACCAAAGTGACATTGATGGATGCAGACATTTCTCTGGTCATTGTGGGTCAGCAAAAGCATCTAAGTAGCTATTTCTTCCCTTGTCTGGTTTTGACCTGTGTCCTAGAAGCTCGGCCTGGTTTCCATTCTTCCTGACAATGTTGTAAGCTGCCTGATATATTTTGAACATTTCTGATTACCAGCTAGAGTCAGCTGCTGTTGCTCACAATTAAGAATTCTGTCTGCTAAACATTCCTGAATTCAGCCCTATCCAAAAGAATCTCTTTCAGTTATTTTCCTTCTTTTAACACATCACAAATTCTAATTATTATATTTATGGACTTGATTTTGACGGTGAACTTCCTGAGGGTGGAGATCTTCTTTTGCACCATGGTATCTGGAACAGGACATTGACTAGTCTGTGAAGAAATGATCTTGAAGCAATGTAGGAAGCATGCCAAAACTTCAGTTTCTTTATTTTCTCTTCTTCTATTCTTTGCTCAATCAATAATCAATGAATCAAGACACCTTATCTTATTTTCACTTAATCTGATTTCCCAAGATTAAGTAGAACCTGAGGCAAAGGCTTATGGTTTTTTACATAATTAGGGAGCACAATCCCAGAGAACAGAAGTGGGGAGAGGAGAGTTAAGCAGATCTGGAGGGAGAGTCCCTGCCAGGGTGTGCTGTTGCACTGACTGTTAGTCTGCACTGTTGAAGGTCTAATGGGAAGCCACACACATGTGTGTCAGGAAGTCCACTGGGGAGGTGAGAGGCCAAACATGTGTCTACTAACTCCTAACGCCCACTAGACACAGGTCTACTTCATGGAGTGTCAAATTCTTCTCCATCTGGGTTCATCCAGAGGGGTCAGGAGAGGACAGTAGCATCTGGAGGCCTCAGCAGTGGGGTCCTAGGGTAAGACAGAGCTGCACACAGGAGCAGCAAGAAGCAGGGGTGGGCAGGTTCTGCTGTGTGAAGGTGATGGCAGCTCACACAGAGCTCCTGGCTTCAGCAATAGATCAAAGGAAGGAAAGAGAATCTGGGAAGATGTCCATAATGGGTGTTTAGTGTACTCCTCAAAGTATAGCTTAGGGAAATTGTTGTACTGAAACCTTGCTCAGCATATGAGAAGGATACCAATCGCATCTTTTTTAGCTTTACTTTTCTTTTCCATTTCCCCTTCCTTCCTTCCTTCTTTCCTTCCTTCCTTCTGGATAACATTATTTTCTCCTATCTCCTGTTGTGTGCCTTTCTGTTTGCCTTCTTGCTTTCTCTCTGTGTGCCTGAGAATTGGCTCCCCATCCACATAGCTCTGGGAATGGCTTCTAGCAATTTATTTAACAGGACCAGAACCCTGGCCACTTCTGTTTAGTTTAGAGCACAGCATCTCAACTTTTAAGCAGAGGCCATTAGATTTCTATTCTTGGGCTTTGTAATTGGGAGTAGAGGAAGAAAGATTCAGTCTATTACCAAATGCTACATCGGTCACATTTCAAGACAAAATCTCTCAGATAAAATATGCTTATTAAGTGAAATTATAGGCAGGGACATTTTGTCCTATGATTTAAAGTAACAGCTTACTGGGAACATCTGAGACTCTATAAATGGAAAGCAGGTACAGTGTGAGCAATAATAAATATTAGTGTTCCATTAAGTTAGTATTCTTGTATCTTCCCTCCTTTGAGTATTAGGGCTTCAGAGCCTCAATAGTTTTCATATTCTCTTCTTTGTATGCTTTCTCCTTGGGCCCTTAGCTCTTCTTTAGAGTTGCTCTTCTGGTAAGTGCTTCTTGTCTTTATACTCCCTGTTGGGCATTTTTGTTGATCTGCAGTGAGGCTGGCTGAGCGCTTCTCCTTCCTTGTTGGTATATGCCCTTACTGGTATCCAAACATTTTCTTCTGTGGGTGGGGTACAGGGAAGGGCACACAGGAGAGGGGCGTGAGGAGAAATTTCTTGTAGTTCACAGGTCTTCACATTGTCCCCAAATTTACTTTATCTGTGCCTGTTAAGCACAATTCATGAGAATAGCTATTTCTGTCATGCAAGTCTAAAATCATAGGCTGCTTAATGGTTTTACCTGTGCTTATATAAATTAAAAATAATAAGCAAGCAATAATTAGTATACTAGCATGCTATTAATATTCTTCTAGTTTTTGTTTCAAAAATTCTGATCAAAAATTTAAAAATAAATAAAAATAAAAAATTCTGACCATGCTCATTCTATTGACTGCTAAATCCACAGACAATGAGATCAGAATGTTTTCTTACATCTATTTTTTTTTTCATTTGTTCTAGGAAAATGTGACAATAGACCTGCATAGAGGTCAGAAAAATGTAATTTTATTTCCTCCACTTAAAATTTTCCTATTGCATCTTCAAGCTGCACTTATTAAGTCTGAGTTCATATGTTCAAACCCATTTCAGAAAATATAATTCAACACCCTGGACACTTTACCAAAGAACTTTCTAAGTGCTTGCAAAAGATTCCTTCTCCTACAGGATGGGTAAATACAAAATAACAATGGTGCTAATCATACTTACCGCTTTCAAAATATCTTGCCAATAATTAGAGCAATGCTAATCTGAAGAAGAATATAAATATAGTAAAACAATGTTTCTTTATACTTCCTTCCATAGAGGTATGAAAATTAGAAAATATGACCTGCAGATTAAAAGCATGGCTTTGGATTTAAATAATGCTAAATTTAGACTTTGATTTTTACCATTAAAATACCTATCTTACTATTATTGTGCCCCTTACTTCTGTTTTCTCATCTTTAAAATGAATAGATACCTACATCCACACACAGTTGTACAGAGTGCATGAGATCATGGATGGTGTGGCATATACTCATTTTACTCAATCGAAGACTGCCAAGGACAGCAATCATAATTTAATAATTTAAAAGTAGGGCCTTTGAATTTCAGTAGATTTAATGTCTACCATGCACTCGATCTTGGGCAAGTTGACTGGCCTCTCTTGAGATTCAGTTCCTCTACAGTTACGTGGTGGTTAAGGTGTGCATTTCACCATTTTTTTTGTTGTTGTTGTTTAAAAATTATATGATGTGTATAAAACACCCAGCATAATTGTTGACTCATGGCAAGTACTTAATAAATGCTAGTTTTAAGGATTCAACTTCATCAGAAAATGTGATACTAGCTCTATGGAGACTCCTTGAAAAATTGATTAGAATACTTTTCAGATATTATAATTCAATTTTATAATCTAAAGAAGTTTAAGAGGGACTTTCAATATATATCACTAGATATCATTGATAAATGATATTTAAAAAATAGCACCTATAGTTTGCTAACTGGTATATTAGATTATAGTATTTACAAGAGTTTTTTTTTTCTCAAGGTATGTAGACATTAAGAAATCATTTCCATTTTGAGAAGTTTAAGTTTTTAAAGAAAAAGATCACAGTATTTCTCTGATAGAACATTTATTTCCAACCATGTGCACAGTCATAATTAAGAATAGCCTTCCTTTTAGAGCCTTCTTGTCATTTTTCACCTATCTGCTGGTGTTTATTTCTGCTTGAGGCAAACTGATAGTTATTGTATTTTGAATAACAAAAGATAATTCTTAAAAACCGCCAACATAAATATAGAAGTGGTTATATATTTTGGAAAGTGCAATATCTAGTATTACTCTCTTTTAAAATTTAATGTATTTCAATATTTTATCTGGATGATTTATTTTAGCACTTTTTCTCTCTATGCTGTGGAAGCAACTTTCTGGAAGAGAAAACACTGATTGAGTGATTTCAGCCCCTACTCACAGACAAGTATACTTTGTCACTCCTTCTGGGTCCTAGAGGAGTAAATTCATTCTTAATCACAAAAGACCCATTTTCACACTAGGACAGAAAATGGAGAGTTTGTAAAAAATATGTTCTGGTCTCAGATAACCTCAGGCAGGCCATGGTATTATTATTTTCTATGACTACAATTTAAAATGTTTAAGCAGCAATGTAAATCCATGTAGAAATACTAAAACCGTAGTAGGCTCTTAGTGTCTAAAAGGACTATTTCGTATCAATGACATGTGCTTTCATCTTTGCATGCTTAGAACCTAGCACAGATGAAGAGATTGCAAACTGAAATTTGTGACTTTCAAAGGATTTTTGTTCTATAGGATGAACTCATCCCTTTACTCTCTTTTTAAATGCTTCCATTAAAGTTATGAAATTCTCCATTAAGCAGTTTGACTATTTTATGTGAGAAAAATGTGTGTGTGTGTGTGTGTGTGTGTGTGTGTGTGTGTGTTTATTAATGGCATGGCTGCTTGGAAGCTCTGATAAATTTCTTATGCACCTTTTCTCTTTCAGCCTGCACAGTGGTTACTTATATGCTATTCTTCTCTCCATTTTATAGGTAAACAGTGATGTGAAGATATTAAGAGACTTAACCAAGTCATATAAAGTGTGAGGGGAGAGTTACTATTTCACTTCAGTCAACCTAACTTCAGACCCCTGCTCTTAGGCAGGGCGCCAGAGTCCTCAGGAACCTGTCTTCTGTAATGGCACCAGCTGAAGCCTCTGAGCAGTGTGTCTCCTTGATGGCTGAGGTGAATGGTCCTTGTCCTCAGTTTTCTCTCAGACATTCAATTTGTGCCTCATTCACCTTCATAAAAGCATAATATAATAAAATAAAATTTATTAAGCAATTAAATATGAAAGCCTCATATTGCTACAGCAAGAGTAATATTTGATAGAGTTGCATGGAGACTGTCATGGAATACTAACGCTGCTCTGTCAGAGAAACTACTTTCCATGGTAGTTTCTGAATCTTGCGGGCTGTTTTTATACAGGAAGGCACATTTTTCCTAACAAAATTTGAAGTAGAAATACCATTTTCCCCCATCTACAAGGTTCTGCCAGATGTTCCAGTGAACAGAGAGAGAAGCAAATGAGTAGGGAGACAAGATAGAGATGGAAATTACTACAGGCTTGTCTCAAAGCAAATGCTGGGAAAAGCAGTGCTAGTAGAAACCAGCTGTAGAGCTGGGAAGACAGTGGAGGAAGCTGTTGCATTTGATATTTGAGTTGAATTTCAGCACAGTTTGGAGACTGATGTTTTCTTTTGGTATTACCTTCTTCAACCTAGGAAAATGTCAAGTGTTGTATTGATGGCATAGAACAGGTAACCATGGAATACAAGGAAGATGGGTTTAAGATATAAAAACTGGAAGGAAACAGTTGAACCAGATGAACTGGGAAGATAAGGACTCAGTCTTCCTCCATGAGGAGGGATGATGATAAGGTGAAATCACTTTTTACATATAGTGAGAAAGAGAAAAGCAGCACCTGGTATCTGTAGCTGGGGCTGATGCTATTTTAGCTGGTGTTCTGTTGAATATAACTCATAGAACACCAGCATCAGAAAAAGGCATGACTCTAGGATGTTGATGGATCAAGAAAAGAGAAAGGCCACTCAATGATCATATAGATATACATTAAGACATCAATAATGTCCATACCATAAAAATCACCAAAATTGGCTAAGATGATTGACTGTTGCTTCTTTATTGATGATATCTATTGTTTTGTTCTAGTCTTGTTACCTTCAAGATGAGATTTATAAAGAAATCAAACCATGAAACTACCCTTGCTTTCCTGACAGCATTTAATCCAGAATGACACCCAAAGGCTATAATTAGTGTGTCCCAACACCTTCTATTGAAAGCTTCCCAGTTGTTCATGGTAGGCATTCATTTAACCTTGATGCAATGTGCAATAAGCCCAACTTGCTCAACTATAGGTGTGCTCCTATGGGTGGTTGATAGGAGGGCACAGGAAAGAGCTTGCTGCAGAGACAATTACACTGAAGTTATTCTATCACTGTGTTATTTAAAACTTTGAGATGGCAAATAACTGAAACCCACTTGTAATAGCTTAAGGACTATGGCGTTTTCTTCCCTAAAATCATATTATGTGAGATAGGCATGAAGAAATACTGGAAAGAGAACTTTTAAGTGAGTAGAAATTTAGAAATTATTCTCTCTCTCTCTCTTTCAATCTCTCCTGTTTCTCTCTGAGTACTGATTCACCCTGCCATTCACTTTCTCTTGAAAAACAGATTTGTCTTCAGTTTTGACCAATGGGATAAGGTGGTCACCCTCGGCTTCTGAATGGGTATGTTATATTTCAGTTACAGATAGAGGCTGATGTGTAGTCACATGTAGATATTTAATGGCTGCTTTTCAATCTCCTGTCCCTGTTCCTAGTAAAGGGAGCAAAATGGGCCCAGCTTGGATCACACATCTTATGACTGAGTCAGCACATTAACCAGGCTGCTGGGTCTCACCACCACTAGGATAGGAAGACATGTAAAAAGTGTTTACTGAATGCAGTTTTTATTCCATAAGCTGGTTTTAGTCTCAGTTATTTTCTTGTTTTTATGATGCTCAAACAGAAAACCAAAGAAGTGTGTACTTTTAGAGATTAATTTGAGAACTGAGATAATAGTGATAGCCATAATCAATGTTCTAGTGCCTCCTTAGAGTAAAACCTTTCAAGGTGTTCTAGGTTAATATAATTTTTCCACTGTTTGCACTATATATTACATATCCATAAGAATACCTTTCAATTTATTAGTAAAACAACAAGACAATGTTTAAATCATTATTATTACCAAATCAAACAACTTCAGTTTTATCCAATGAGTATCGAACTAGCAATGATCAGCTGTCTCCTTAATCCCTAATCCTTGCACAGGAATTTCATGCTCATATATTATTTAATTTAGGATATTTCTGATGTTTAAAAATAAAATAGCATTATGCAAATGCTGCCAAGACAGATCTTTATAAATCATCTAAATGCATGTGTGAAGTGAAGGATTTTTAGTGGGTAAAAAGTAAAAGTTTAAACTTAAATAACTTAAACTGTTCAATAATTTCCTCTGGGCCTAAATGCTAGGTTCTATGAAATGTAAATTTTATACCCCAAACCCATATGCTTATGAGAATTGTTTAGGTGCTATTTAATAAAAAGGTCTATGTGTGCTATTTTAATAGTGCATTTAATGATTTTGATGCATATAGATATAGCCTGGCTAATATTATAAAGAATTATTAACATGATTTACGTTAGTAAATAGAATTTTGATCAAATTCTTAATTTTTCAAAGACATATTTTAGTATGCTTATATTTTTAAATAAAATTAACTTTTCTATCTCTTGCAAGATGATATAGTTTCTAAGATACATTTATACTTATGTTAAAATAGATTAATAGTCATGAGGAGTGTATCCCAAAATACTGCACTAAACATCATCTCATCAATATGCAATATGCTCTGGGATAAAAGTTTTCTGTGTGGTAATGTGCTTAGGGAATTCTATATGCAGTTTCTCTGTTTGATATTCACAATGCATTAAAAATTTACTGGAATCCTGTAGCAAAGAGATTGGTTCAACCTTGTTTAACTTGATATTTCAAAAACTCTTATATCCACATAAGCCTTTATTTGTGCCATATATTTTCTTAGAAAATATTTCAAAAGTGTTGAAGGAAATATCAGTATATTATTTGGTAATTTTTTTTCTAAGAATAACAAAATTCCTTGCATAAGAATAGGTAATACCAAATCTCAAATGTGAATGAGAAACTTGAGGTGATTAATGAGATAATGCACAGAACAACATTTACTAATGTTTAATTCCTTTATAGGTGAACACAACTAATTGGAATATTTTTTCAGGATACTAAAGTCCTAGAGGTTTTTCCTGTTTCTGTTCAGACAAAGCAGCCCAATTTAATAGTATTTATTGACTTCCCACTTGGGGCAAGGCCTAGTTTTAAGTACTCTCATGGATGCAAAGACAATCAGACATCAATCTTTGTCAAACAGAATTCATCATCTAGCAGGATGTCAGAAATACACACACACACACACACATATTCACTCACACTCACATACACACATACTCACACAACACAAGATGCACACACTGACAAAAATTTTTCACCACTATGAGATGAGTTGGGAAGCATATTACTATGAGGAATGAACAAAATATTTAGAAAGTAGAGAGAGTAGGGAACAGAAGATTTCACACTTGCTGGAAGGAAGTAGGAGAAAACAGATTTGAGATATAACCCGAATCTGGAATGACAGGAATACAACTTAAGGGGCCAGAACATGGACAGACATTTTGAACAGAACTTGTACCTGATCCAAGAAATGGAAAATATTGCCTGACTTTCAGAGTTATGAATACAGCTTCCATAATATTAGATTGCTACGGGCTGAAAGTTTGTATTGTTCCCATGAGCCATGTTGAAATCTTCACCCACGGGTGGTATTGGAGGTAGGAATGTTGGAGGTGGTTCGGTCATAGAATGGAGACCTCATGAATGGGATCTATGTCCTAATAAAGAGACCTCAGAGTGACTCCTTACCCTTTCTACCTCGTGCAGTCATAACAAAAAGACAATTGTCTATGAGGTGGTGAGTGTGCTCCAGACTCCAAACCCACCGGGACCTAGATCTTAGAATTTTCAACTTCTAAAATCAAAAAGAGGGATGGATTTTTGTCTAAATTTCTACTGTGGGCAGGGATTACAGTAGGACTAAGAAAAGAAAGAGGTCTAAGACACATCCCTTAACTTTGAGAGTTTTACAATTGAGGCAGATATAATCTAAAGAATCAATAATGTAGGCATCACAGGCTCAGTTCGAAATGGGTGTCATAGAGAATAAAATTCTCCAGAAGTTCAGAGAAAACATCAAAGAATCCTGGGTTGATAAAAAAAAAATCATTTAATGATAGGAAAATTTGTCTTAAGAAGTTAGCATTTAGCTAAGGTAAGAAGAGGGAGAATATTCTAGGTATGGGAAACAGTGTGAGGTGTACTAGGAGTCCCATGTATATGTAAGTTCATTTGTTTATCCATCTATTAATCTAATAAATTTCGAGTGCCTGCTCTATACCAGATGGAATCTGCAGAGAATTTTCAGGATAATCAAATGAGACAAATTAATTGCCATGAGGATTTACGTTTGAGTGAAACTTTCAGTGATTTGTGGAGGGGCTTCCACCTACTTTGATTTAATCTTCATAAGAAGTACAGACCAAGATCTGATAGTTCAGAGAGATCAAAGAACTTTCACAACATGACATATGACATCATTTTCGGAAAGAAAACCACATCAATCACATCTTCTGATTCCAAACATTTTACAATATTACATGTCCCTTTAAAAGTTACATGGAATAACTTTTTGGATAGCAACCCAAGCATTTTAAAATTTGGATCTGAGTAATAGATCCAGATTGTAAAATGTTTAAATTTAGCACTGGTTTTAGTCCTGAGACCTGGTATTCTATATTTGCCCATGTCTAACAGGGCCAAATATGATTTTTGTGGGCCCTAGATACCTTTGTTTTTGTAGGTCTCTTACTTGATAAAAATTATTAAGTCACATTTTATAACTGCATTGATATAAAGATAAGTGTGTGGCATCAGACCTGGAAGATTCACATGTGTTGAAACCCAGAAGACCTTAAATGACCTAACCCTAATCCTCTCTTTTCTGTTTCCATGGGTAAGGTCTCTTAGTGTTTAGGTGTTGAATGTGTCCTCTAAAAATTTGTATATTGAAGCTCCAGCTTGAATCTAATATTCATAGTAGGGGACTTTGGAAAGAATTGGGTTCAAATTAGGCCAGGAGGGCAGTATCTTCACGATACGAGTAGTACTCTTTTGAGAGAGACAGGGAGGGGAGAGAGACAGCGCTCGTGCTCCTCGATGGCATGCACTGAGACAGACCATGTGAGTCCCAGTGAGATGGCAACTTTCTATAATCTACTAAATGCTGTACTCTCACTAGACACCAAATCTGAAGGCATGTTGATCTTGGACGTGGCTTCCAGAACTGTGGGAAATCACCTTCTGTGGTTGAAGCCACCACGTGTATGCATTTTGTTATAGCAGGCTGATCAGACTAGAGCCAAACAATCCCCTTTATCAAAGGGACAAGACACAATTCCTGCTTATTTTTATCCTCAGTTTCAGTTCCCTGCCAACTTATACAATTATTCAAGCAAGACAATGACATCCTCCTGTGGGACCAGGAAGTCCCCATACCCTCATGTAATTATAACAACTGTTCCCTACAGCTCCTGCTTTCTTACTCGGTTCTTAATGCAGCCTCTGTGTGGTCCTTATGGGGCAGTGCACTCCTCCACTGGGCTTGAGTATATGTAGTTAGGATGCTGCTGTCAATCTCATCCATGCAGGATCTGGGGTTGCTTTTGGTCTTTGCCATCATCCTCCTTCACAAATCTCTCTCAATAATGGGGCAAATAGGAGGCAATCAAAACAATAAGGTAACATTAAATATAGATAATTTTCTTTGATCTTGCTCATTTAAAATAATTATTTTAAAAGAAATTAAAGTATTTTAAATTATGATTTTTCAAGAAATTGAAGTTCCTAAAAGCAATGTGGGTTCTAGATCGTACGCTTACTGTGCCTAATGGAGCAGTCAGCCCTGGCCTAATGTCACATTCTACTGTAGCTGAATATTGTATTGTTCTTTTGTCTAATATAAACTATTTTAATCCACATGTTTTCTACAATGATGAAATAGAAATGCTCCCCATGTAAAAAATAAAAATTCATTCTAAATTAAACTATTTGCTTCTTCATTATCCTTAATGATCATAGTCTTATGATCACCCTTAAAAAGTCATTACCAGCTGCTTTCAAATAATATGCTTAAGCAGAATCTGAACACTGAGGCAGAAAGGACACAGATGATATACTTTAAATCATTTTGTGAGCTATAAAACATTACAAGAGTATGATATGTCATTCTTACCCAGGTCAGCAATTTCAAACCATGCTCACAAAGCCACACAGGGTTCATCTGGTATGTCTTGGCGGTTGCCGGAAAGGGCAAGTGTTGAAGTCAGGCATAAAGGTGTTGTACCCCGCTTTGCCCTTCCTCTTCCCTTACCCCTGTTAAGCAGAGTAGCTTTGTCTACTTATATTAGCTAACCATGAAGTGTTTTATTGGAAGCAAGGATACTGCTATGCAAAATGTGCTAAAATCACTAATCTTATTTATTTTCAACATTGTATTTCTAACAGGCATTTTCTATTAGAAAGTCAAGCCAAAGTTGAATTTAATATGACAAGTCAATGTGAAAGACAACCAGTTAATAAATATTTGACAATAGTAACATACTAGTAAGAATAAAAGTATGACAAGTTAGAAACATCATTTTTTTCTTTCCCTAATTGAAGATAAACATAGATATCCAGAGAAACCTCTAGACAACTTTTTGAATTTTAGGTTTTGCAGCCCATTATTTATACCACATACACATAGGCATATGTTTGACAGTGTCCATCAGAAGTGTGTCCCAGTGTTATCCCTTGTTAACAGGATACCATCTATGGAAACTGGTCTAACAGGAAATCTGATTGACAGTTATTCGACTATCTGAAGTACAAAACATTATTATATATCTTGACACCTTCGTGGTGAGTTATATACCAGAAACATTGTGAGGTACTTGTACAAATAGAGCCCAGGTGGTTTAATTTTACCATTTCTCTAGACATTCGTAGACGTCTCTCAATTCTAGGATGATTACAGTTTCAATTCAAGCCAAAATTCCCATGATGATCTTCCAATTATATAACCACTAATTCTTTTTTTAAAAAACTCAGTATTTTCTTAATATTCATTCTATTCCACATATTATTTTTGTCATTATGAGTACCAAAATAACAGTAACAATTCCTGATCTCATAGATTATATATTCTAATGGGTAAGATGAACAGTACACGTGTACATACACCATTATTCATGATCACAGGAAGTACTACAAGGCAACAGATTTGTTTACATTGAAAGAGTATATCAAGGCTCCCACACACGTTTTAGGTGGGAAGAAATGGCGATGAAGAACATTTCTTACTGGAAGTAAGTAACACTTTAGTTAATTTCTAAAGCAAGAACAGCCTAAAGCAAAGGGCACTGTGGATCACAAACACTATCTCCTGCTCTGTTAGGATTTGAGATGATACCTGACTTAGATGAAAAGCAATAATTAGGTGTTCTGTTTTGCTTAAAATGATTTTAGTTTTTTTTCCTGGTACAATATTCAAATGACCTAATTGAACCATGGTGCAGAGACGATTTCAATTATATTAATTTTAATTACTTACATTGAAATTGCACAGTTGCGCCTCATGCTACTATTTCCTTCTGCCTCAGTTCCGTGACAGGTTACTATTTCTGTGTGTAAATGTTACAGTTCCTGTGATTTCAAGGGTAATCCCACTGTCATTTGTTTGAAAGGCAAATAAATTAAATTCAAATTATTTTCCCTTTACAGAAATTTCATGTCCTAGTTAAAGTTCAAACATTACATAAAAATTTTTAAAACAATGCTATATCATTTCTGAATAAGATAGTTCTAGAGTAAAAACAATTTTCAAAATAAAAGTTTAAAAAGAAACATGAAAAATTATGGTTAGCTACTTATTTATGCTCTATATTTGGAGAAGAGTTTTATGTACAAAGATATTTTTTCTTTTTCTTTTATCTTCTCCACTTATCTTTAAGAAATTCACAGTCAGCAGGGAGGGGAAAAAATCTGAATAATACATTTTGGGTATGGACAAGAGCATGCATTTGGTGAACTAATTCTTGATTATTGGTTGTACTTGGAAATCTTCATCACTGACCAGAAATCAAGATGCAAAAAAAAAAAAATCATTTTTCTTTTATCCATCACTTCTGAAAGAGCTTCTCCTATTTATTTTTCATATGCTCCTACCTCTGTTTACTTCATACCTTTGTGCTTTTCACCCATCTTTGTTGGACCTGATATTTCAAATCTTCTTTGCTTCCCTTTCCTTTCTTGGGATTTTCAAACCAGTCTCCTTTTTCTCATGTTCAAAATCTTACACTTCTCTATTTTCAGAAGTCTAGCTCAAGTCAGAGCCCCGACTACCATCTTACTTAAAAGGAAATTATAGAGAGTTCTTTTCCTTAGAGGAAAATCTACCCAAAGTACTGGGCATGTTTTGTTCTATGTGGTGCTAAAGGCAAAGGTGTAAAAAATGATGCAAGATAAAGATAATAAGGGGAAGCAGCCCAGAAACTTCATCAAGTGCACATCTACAATGAAGGTCAGTGGAGGGGGTCTTCTCACGACTATTTATACAAGCACAGAAAGTAATGAAGCTTGAAATCTCCCTGTGATCCACTGGAGCGGAATAACCAGTTCTATACAGAATTTCCAAATAACCATCGAATCTTTCAGTCTAGCAGTGTGACAATCAGTTTCAATCTTTCTGGATAGTCTTTAAATGCTATTTGTACATATATTTTGTTTTTGAATCAACTGAAAGAAATCGATGTCTGCAAAGCTCTAAATGCCTAGTTCTTTTCCTGTTTGATTTTGGTTTTGAATATTTCCCCTAGGTAGTTGTTGGCTTAACACACATTGGAGATCATAAATTAAAATTCAGAACAGGAGTAACTGATCACATTGTGATTTGGAGAATTTTAAAAGCACTTTTTATTTATTGCTTAAAACATGTCTAAGACTGATAGCTCAGATTTACATCATTTGTAAAAGCATAATAGTTTCTATAACAATCAGTTTAATAAGAATTATGATAGGGCTGGGGATGTGGCTCAAGCGGTAGCGCGCTCGCCTGGCATGCGTGTGGCCCGGGTTCGATCCTCAGCACCACATACAAACAAAGATGTTGTGTCCGCCGATAACTAAAAAATAAATATTAAAAAAATTCTCTCTCTCTCACTCTCTCTTTAAAAAATAAAAAAAGTATTATGATAAACATTTTGAAAATATAAGGAAATACCATGGGCTTTACTTAATATTTGTCAACAGATAAGAATGTTACATTTTTTGAAGGTACTGAGGATTGAACCCCAGATTGGTGTATGCTAAGCATATATGCTATCCCTGAGCTATATCCCATATACCTTTGACATTTCAAATGATTCGATAGCTGATTATGTGGTTCAGTAGAAGAAACCTTGATCTTCAAAAAGAAATGAAGATCAACAGAAGACAAGCCATAGACTAGGATAACATATTTGCTAAAGACATATAATAAACAACTATTATTCATAGTATACAAAAAATCCCTCTTAAAACTCAATAAAATGGGCAAAAAGTCTTGACCTTAATAAATAAGATACACACATGGCAAATAGTAGGTGAAAAGATGCATCATATGTCATTCTGGAATTACAAATCAAAACTGTACCTCTACATACCTTTCAAATGGACAAAATTGTAACCACTCTAAGCACCAAATGCGGATGAGGCTGTGAAGCAACAGGAATTCCCATTCATTGCTAATGAGAATGTAAAATAGTACAGTTACTCTGGAAGACAGTGTGGCAACTTTTTACAAAATGTAATAGATTTTTACCATAGGATTCTACAATCACAGTTTTTGTTATTTATCCAAATGAGTTGAAAATTATGTCCACAATAAAGCCTTCACATAGGTGTTTATAGCAGTTTTATTCATAATTGTCAAAACTTAGAAGTAAACAAGTTGTTCTTTAGTAGGTGAGTGAATAAACTGTACTATATGTAGATAGTTGGAATATTATTTAAAATTAAAATGAAATAATCTATCAAGACATAAAAATGGAGAAATCTTGAATGCATATTAATAAGGAAGCAATCTGAAAAGGTGGTTTCAGCTATGACTTTCTAGAGAAGGCAAAACTATGGGTACAGTAAAAGAATCAAAGGTTTCCAGGAGATGTAGAGGGGAGATGTGAATAGATAGAGTAAAGGAAATATTTAGGGCAGTGGAATTACTCTGCATGAAACTATAATGATAGAAACATGTCTTTATATTTTTGTCCCAATTCATATAATGTACAATACCAAGAATGAATCCTAATGTGAACTATAAACTTTAGGTGGTAAGGATGTATCAATATAGGTTCATCAGTTACAATAAATGTACCATTCTGGTGAGGAATGTTGATAGTATAAGTATATACATAAGTGCATGTTACATGTATACAAAAAGCAGATCAATCTGCCTGTTGTTGATTCTTACAGTATTATAGAAATTGAATCAGTTGGCAATATTTAAAAATCTTACAATTTTGAATAATCCTGACTTGTGGTTTCTTGAAAAAGATCTGCCTCCAACTAAAGGGCAGTTTTGCCTGGTGAAAATCAGTTGGAGCTGAGTTACAACTATTCCTCGATAGATTTCCTGGCATGGAGAATTAATTCCAATCTATCATCACATTCCAATACTATTTCGCTTGTTTCCTTGAGTCGTTTCCTTCCAGTAGTCATTTGGATTGTGATCACTGGCTTAATTGCTGAGGAGAAGATTTTTAAGAAATGTATCTCTTGAGTTACATGTTGTAACAGAATTATTGTTGACAGAGTGTCAGCAAATTCAGTCAAATTATTGGAGGGGAGGGGAACATAGTATTTATTTTTCCTTTCTTTAATATAGCATCCTGATTTTCCTTTGGGAAACTCTGCTCATCTCTCCCAATGTTCTGAGATGTATGTTTTCTTGGTGCCTCTATTAATTAAGTTGTCCTCTGTGCTGGGACAATCACACTGGTAATTAAGAGCTCAAGGGAGGTGAAACATGGTACTTTCTGGCGTTCATTCATTTTGGTTATATGGCTCTAACATTGATTTCTGTCTTTTCTAACAATGAGTATTTTAAGTCTTTTATTTTTTAATTTGCTGAACTACATTATGTAATTCCAATAAAATATGATTTTATTTAAATTATTGAGAATCAAAAATATTGTGTGCAGTCAAAAGACTCTAGGTTTGAGGTCAATTAAATGTGAGATAAGGTGCCACCTTCTTCCCCATATATTGGAATGGGTATACAAGGGTAGATGTAGGTAGTTGGATACAGTTCTATGATGCAATTTTTTATCTTAATTTGTATCTCCAAGATATGAAGAGGATTTTCTCCCTGTATTATTTTGTATTTCTGTTTGCACCTTTCCCCATTTCTTTATGCTTTTTGTATTGAAGTCTTCTTTATTCTGATTTTTTCTTTTGACGGATTTAGTTGTTTTACATTTTCCTATTATTTGAATCATTTGTCTTAATATTTTATTACAATTTTTTTCTGATATGAAGTTTAAGCTGTTTAAAGATTATTGGAATCTTTATTTTTCTTTAGAAGAACACAAAGACCATAGAATACTTAACACTGATTAATATTTTCCTTCTCGTGAGCTATAGCTGTTTAACTTAACAAAAACTATTTGGGGGTATTTACATATCCAATGTTAGAGATTACCATAATATTTTATATCATTACTATAATTAGCATGTTGTCTTTCTGTGCTTTCATTCTTCTAGGTTCATGTTTCTTCTATCTAAAATGTAAAACATTTATTACTCTGTAAGCAAGAAGTTAAACAGGAAACTGTTAGTGGCAAATTCAGGGTTTGATTATTTGAATTCATTTTGTTCTCACTCCTAAAAAATATAGTTTAGCAGGGTATAAAATGATATTTTGAAGCTCTGTTCTCTCAACTCTCTAAAGAAACCTTTCTGCCTGGAAAAGTCTGTTTTTTTTTTAAATTACTTTTATAATAATTTGAATTCTTCCTTTTAAAATATTTTCCATAATTTGAAATTCTAGTTGTAGTATGATATATATAGGTGTCTAAGTTTTATGTATGTCCTCTTTGGGTCATAAATGTTATTCCTCAATTTGGAAAAAAAATTTAAGCATTATTTTTAAGAGTATTATCTTTCCCTTGTAGAGAAATTTGTTTTCCCTGTGAAGTTGTAATAATTGAGTCTGCTGAAACAAATTGAAGATAGAAGGACCAAGAAATAAAAGCCCAGAAATTTATTAATGTGCACATGTATAGGGTAATCATACAATAACCAACTCAGAGAAAGGCCAGATGGTTGAAGCTTAAATACCCTCTTCATAAGGCAAAGTGGAGTAGGGACTGCAAGCACTTTCGAGGTGGAGTAAATGATTTTCATAGGAATTGAGTGGGCCCAAAGTGTAGAAGTTAGTTTGTAAATGATTCTGTCTGGAAGCAGGATTTGTATTGAAGACCAAATTCTGTTAGTGTGTGGTGACATGCCTCAGGCTTCCCTTCTGATTTATGAGTTTAATCTTCCGTAGTTAACTTCAGGGAGGAGATCAAAAACAATTATCTTTCAGTTGGGTCTCTTCCTTAAGTAGATAAAGTAACTTCAGAGAAAATCCTCTGCCTGTGCTTGGTGGTCAGAAACAAGAAAGGACTTGATTCTAAGGGCGCCTCTAAGGCCTTCCCCCTTCCTTTAATTCAATGTACCCAGCATCTCCTATTTTGGAGTATCATTTTCTGAGCCAAATACTCACATTCTCTCCATTCTCGTTCTCTGTAATTCCAATTAGAATTATGTTAGAATCTTAACCATTTCTTCATATTTTCTTTACTTCATTTTTCTAGGAGTATGTTTTGAATAATCTCTTCTGGGTCACTAATTCTCTCCTTGGCTAAACTGATATTTAATTCATCCATTGAAGCTTTTTTGATTTTATGAATTATGATTTCAGTATTATGTATTCTATTTGGTTTTCCCTTAGCTATTTATTATTTTTTCATTGTAACTTATTCTTGTTCTAAGTCTCTGATCATTTAAAATATACTTAATTATCTCTACCTAATAGCTGCATTCAGTGTTATTTCTATTCTTGACTAACTCATATTGTCAGAGGAATTGATTTGTAGAAACTTAGGTGACCTGTGTAAGAGAGAATTTCTCAAGAGAGGATTTTAATTTACTTTGGCCAGACTCTAAGGGGTATCTTTAACCCAAGAACACTTTATTATAATGGCAAGTATTTCAAAAAATGTAAGTAGTTAAAACTGAGCTTCAATTAAATGTGACTTTTGCCTCACGATGATGAAGTCTTACAGACAACTAATCCCCAACACACCCAAAGCTTAGGGGTCTACATATGAACTTTATACTTTCCTCTTTTGTGCCAGTGCATGCATTTTTTTAATTTGACACTTTGGTTAAGCATATAACATTTTGCATGTTCTGATTTTGTGTGTAGACATCAATTTCAAGTTTTGATTTGTATATTTGTTAAGTATTCTCCTATGTCTATCAAAACCCAAGCTTAGGTTATTGAGACAACAGCTTCCCCATGGCTGATCCCCTGAGGGTCAGTTCTTGTGCCTACTAGTTTGGTTTTCAATGAACTCTTCACCTTAAGACCTTGGGAGTTTCATTTATGTTTTACTGGAATGGCTTTAAATTTAAAAGTGCATATCTTATATTTTACTCAGAATTTCTATTTGTTTTGTTGAGAAGAATTTTCAGGATATCTAATCTGTAACACTACAGGAAATGGAATTTTCTATACTCCAAAAAGGCTTGCATTTACTCTTTCTTATCCCAAAAGCTTTTATCAAGTGTCTAAATTGATAGACAATACTGTTTACATTTTTAAAATATGGCCGGACATAAATCAACTGAAAAAGAATAAATGAAATGACAGTGCCAATAACTATTTTTAAATGTCCTTGTTTTTAATTTTATTTGACTGTGTTTCTTACTTGGCATATACTGAGAAAATAGTACTTTTATGTGCCTTTTTTCTTTTTACATTTCATAGCCCAGACATGCTTAAGATTTCACTCTAACCATATTTCATTTCACCCTGACTTTCACTTTCTGACCTTTCCCTTCAATGTGAATAAATAAATATTTATAGAAATGACGAATTTCATGTGTAGCATATCTTTTAATAGCCTCTTTCAATTCAAGTGTCAGAAACCATAAAGGATCATGCTGTTTTCCGTCTGACCATGTGTAGGGTTATAAACTCTGAAGATTTTTGATCTCAGGGACTCTTACCTTTCTTGGAAATGATTTCACATAAAGGAAGTGGTTAGAGGCATGAAACTTGGAAAGGTGATGTGGAGATGAATCAAAGGTTTTATCCTCCTAATATCTCCTTAACCATCCCTGGCCCACATCTCAAGGCTCCTTGTAAACATATGATCTAAATAAAAACAAATTACTTGTTATGGAATGATAGACTAAAGATCAGGCCTCTGGAATAGTGATTCTCAGTCTAAAGGGGATATAAGTCCTCTGGGGATCTTGTTCAAATGCAGTAAGTCTAGAAGGGCCTGAGATTTTACACTTTTACCAAACTACCAGATGCTGCTAGTCCTTATCTTGCAAGACCTATCAATTGCAAGACTGACATATTTTCTTTTCTTTTCTTCTTCTTTTTATTGATTGATTGATTGATTGATTGGTGTTGGTGCTGGGGATTAATCTCAGGGCCTCACACATGCTAGGCAAGTGCTTTACTACTGAGCCACATCCCCAGCCCCTAGACTGAGAAGCTTTTTAACTTGATTATCTACTCTTTCTAAGTAGAAAGTTTGAAGTTGTAGCAAAAACAAATGCATAACTAGAAGCAATTGTACATTAAAAATTGGATACATCTAAATGAAGATAACAGAAGAAGAGAATTATCATTTATTCAATAAATATAACAAAATAAAATATTTACAAATTCTATATAGAAATTACCAGTATATAAAAACAGTTTTATACACTGAGTTTGGTAATTTTTTTCTACTAAAAATTTGTATTTTTTAAAAATTGCAAGTTTACACCAAAATTTAAATGATGTAAATATCTATATCATAAAATGTAAATGTTTTGAACCTCTCAATTTCATTTCTGGGAAGTAACTAATGTTTGTTGCATACTCTTCAAAATATTTTTGTTTTCTCTGTAAATTCATATGCATATGTTTAACATTTGATGGTTCAAAACATAAAACAAGATTTTACTGTCCAGCACTATGAAACTTGTTTTTAACATAGTATTTGGTAATTATCTTCCATTTTATCACATATAGATCTTCTAAAGTTTTAGTGGTTGCATGGATATACTGTTTCCTAATATTTTATAGTTTCTTAAATTGATAGGTAGGCTAATTCCTATTTTTATTTTCATTTGTATGTTCTACAAACTAAGAAAAATTGTCCAAACAATTACATCCCAATATAAAATATCTGAGTATTATGTAATGTGTTTACCTCTCCCACTCTTTGTAACTTGACTTTGAATTGTGCAGATCAAATTCAAAGAAGTCCCAAGTCCTGGTCATTTAACAACAGTACCCCTTTCCCAGCTCCAGATAGACTCCAGAGACTTCACTTTTGATTCAAAAAGGGGAAAAAAGTATTTCTATAGATTTTGACTCTGATTACTGTTAAGACTCTTAAAAAGCAGACATAAAAAAAAGCAAGTGAGGTGGAGTGTACAACTTTCCATATTTTTAATTGACAGATGAATGCTTTATGCGCATAACCCACCCATGTATTTTAAAACCACACTAAATTAACATGTTCAAATACATTCGTTTGTTCTGGATAAATAGCCTTGGTTTGCAGAAAAGAGATGATATGTTTATTCTGGTTTATAAAAAGTCATTTTAGAGATACAAATTGGATATGGGTGCTGAGAGTTATGAGACTTCCTAACTCATAAAATAAACATAGCTAGTTTCCATATATTTAAAAGAATCAGTCTGCAGTGCCTACAGTCTACACTCTAAAGGGAGAAAAATCATTTCCTCTAATGTATATTTAATAAACAAAACTGTCTACACAGAATTGCTAATAGAAATTGCTTGGCCTACCAAATAGTCTCTGATCTAAAAGATCATTAGAGAATGTTCTGGCAATATTTTGAGAGGAAAAGCAGATGTCTTTATTTTTTATTTATTGACAGGCTACTTTTAGTGATAGGTGTAATAAAAAAAACCTCTGTTTTCTATTGTGTTCTTTCTGATGCCCTTATAAACCTCTTCAACTGACCCCGAGATTAATTATTTCACTTCCAACAGCAACAGATAACTTCATTTACTGGTTAGTGAGAAGATAAAAGTCTTTTGAAATGCATCGTCTCTAATCTCCTCTCTCACCCTTCAAACATGACTATAGATTTACCAATCGTTTTTCCATTGGGTTTATGTGTCTTTGCCCCTTTCCAAGAAAGAGCTCTTACCTCTGTCTTTGATTTTATGGTATAACTTTACTATTTCTTTGTATTGCTTTCTTATTGCTTATAAGATCTTGGAAGATAAACAATATCTTTCTTATGTTTATATTTTCTAGCACTTCTGTCTTTAATTTTTTAATCAATCCTAACTTCAAAGATGCCCAGAGTTTAATTTAACACACAACAGTGATAATCTTATAATATATATAGCTCATGCATATCTCCCTGAAATGTTTTTGGTTTCATATTCTTATTTGTTTCTATTTATACTTAATAGCTCCTTAAATATTTTTGGAAGTAGATTTGATATAAACTAATAAAATTTGTGATAAATAAATAATGAAGGCACCAGAAATTTTATTGCTTCACATTTTGAGAAGTGAAAAAAACTGCATAGAAAGAATAATAGTTATTGGTTTTATCCTAGTATGATCTTATTAGACCAAAGTTACTTCCCTCTCAAATTCAATTTACTTTCCCTTTTCATTATCCTATAGTGTCTTTAGTGTTTTGAATTTACTTATTTACATCACATATAGTGTTTAAAACAACTGGTGTGAATATCTAGGCTGCCAATATTGTGCTACTCAAGAAGGGCTACTTTAACTCCATTATCTTAGATTTATTCTTAAGAAACTGAAATTTAGTCATCTAAAATATCAGGAAGACTATAATATTATAGCCCATCCTTCTCTCTAGTTTCTACAATGCAAATATCCCTAGGCAAATATTTGGGAGTATAATTGATAAAGTCATCTTACCTATAAAATAGGTTGGAAAAGAAACCTAGACTCAATAGCTGATATGAGATGCTTTGGTATTACTGTCCTCAGACCTCAAAAATGTCAAGATGGTAATCTTGATAGTCAACTTGGATTGTAGCAATAAGTTCTGTGAACAAGTACCCTTGACATACTGTTGGGGTGAGTGGGAGGAATATTGGTCTCATTATGGTGGAACTCTAATGATGAAGAGGAAATAAAATATCAAGTTGAATCAGAAACAGAGAACTCTGGAGCTAAAATGAACGATGATAATTACCTACACAACCCATAAGTGTATAAATTTGTCTTATTCAGTACCTGGTTGAGATGAAAAACATTTCCAGAGAAAGCATTCATGGAGAAAGGAGAAAACCACATGAGCATTGGGCAAGTCCAAGATTCAGATATTCATGTTTTCCAGTGGAGCACCCTGCCACTGCTCCTTGCCCCTCAAACCTACCACCTTCTCTTTGACATCCTTAGTGACAATGTGGTGCCAAATAACTGGTCAGTTCTTGAGTTCCTATAGCAATAATGTAGGACCTGAAACAATAAGGTTTTTTCTTTAATGATTCATTAGTGAAACATTCAAGCAAAACTTTTTCAAAGAGAGGATCCACAGAAAGAAGAAGGATCCAAGAGAAGGGTGACGAAATAAGCCTTAGTTATGACAATAAAGAAGGAGTCCTCGGGGAGGGTCCTCAGTTGGCAAAAGAAGGAGGTAGTGGCATTACAGTGGAGCAGAGAGCTCTGATGGTGCTATGCAGGTAAAGCCAGTGCAGATTCCATACCAAGATGAAAACAGAGTCCATTTTGCCGTGTTCTATGTGTTCAAAATACACTGTAAAATCGAAACTCTTAATAAAAAAAGAGAAGACTGGCAGCAGCTCTGTCTGATAGAACTTTCTACGATGATGTGTATGTTCTATAGCAGTTATGTTCAACATGGTTACAGAGCATCTAGGAAGTGGGCCATGTAGCCAAATAACTTAATTTTCAATATCACTTAGTTTTAATTAATATCAATTTAAATTTAAGCAGCCAAAGTAATGTAGAGTCAGGAAGCTTTTGGGGGTAAAGGAAATGTCCTTTATATTGGTTGTGATGGTATTCATAGGAGGGCATATAGTTTTCAAGGTTCATTTAACTGTATACTTAGAATGGACACATTGCATTTGTATACGTCAACAAAATTGAAAAACTTTAAGTACTAACCACAAGTGACCAGAAGCTTCCCTATCGGACAGCACAGGTCTAGAGTGACTTGCTGTGTGGTCACAGGGAGAAGAAGGCACCCACCATCTGAGAAGTGAAGTACATTGTGTGAGGTGCTCACGTGTTGAAACATTATCCCACTGTTACTCATAATATCAGTTGATACTCTCATAAATCTTGTCTTCAGGTCCATTTCTCTTTTATGCTATCATTTAAAATTGATTCTTAGGAAGGGAGAGTGTATTAAATTCGAGTAGATGGATTGTTATCACTGACCAGGCATTGTTTTGAGGTAATACAGAAGGACCAAGGGAAGCATCTTTCTCTATACTTTTGTCCATACTTGATGTTTCGGAGAGGTCAACTTGAAGAGTTGAGTAATAGAAATCTTGGGACCACTAAGACTTCTTTTGTTCTTTGAAGTGGACAAACCTATGACCATTGAAAACAAAGAGCTGGAAATTTTTGAGAGGAGAGGTTCAGTAATGGGAATACATGCTGAAGTTAATGAAAATGCCTAAAAGAACTGTATGTAAATTTACATGAAACACAGTTCACAGAACTTGAATTCCAATCCTGCCTTCTCCTTAATTCAATATTGTGTGTCAGTATCAGTTAAAAGAATATGTCAATCAGTATTAGTGTGCATTAAATGCATATTATTACAGTGGAATGTTGAGATCATTGGTTCACAATGAGTTGCACCATTCAGTAGAATTTTGAAATAATATTAGTGAAAGGGTAGCCTGAGTAAGTGCTGTTAATTGGGTTTCCCCCTAAAGCATTAAAAACATAGCAAAACCTAAAAGGCCTTTTGTCTACACACCTCACCATTTCCAAAGGAATATTTTAATAAAGAGAAAGAGGGGGAGAAATTGACAACCAAAAATAATAATATTAAAAAACCCACAAATTGGTACTGTTAAGTCTGAAAAATTCACTACTTTAACCTGTTAAGGTGCTATTCCCCAATTTCCAAATAATTCTTTGGGTGCTTTGAAGGTAAAGACAAAATATTTATTTCTGTCTGGGGCTGACAGAGAATCAAGCACTTAAAACCCACAGTGGAGGGGGCAGCAGAAGCAATCATAATCATAAGGTCTATTTCCTATAAAAGGAGAGTTACAAAAGACAGTCATATTTTCAGAAATTACATTCTCAGAAAAACAATCTTGCATTAGTCCCATAGATCAAGGATCTTGTGGTCAGGGTGCAAGGTAGGTGTGGGTGGAGGTGTTAGCATTGATGCGAGTGAGCTCATGAGGGAGGGGGGCCATTTTCACACAGGGTGAGATGTCTGAACAAAATGGGGTGGGTCCGGGCTAAATTTCAAATCAGCCCATAACAAACCTAGCTTTGTCATCTTCATGTAGGTTGGTGAAGAACTTTACAATGGATCAGTTCAAGCCCACAGAAAGGCACTAGGTCACTCCCTGTGTGGAGCAAATGGGAGGAGATTCTACCCCACCCCCTGACTTAACAAGAGGCAGCTGTCCAGGGCTTAGTGATTTTTGAGAAGCCACAAATTAAGGGAGTGGGCAGACACACATCTGGTGTCGGAGCTCTTGGTTTCCATTTCCAGCCCAGTGTTCCCTTGGCCACATTTTTATTATGTCATCTCTGATGTTTTAGAGATGAGCAAGCTTGCCTTTTTTTCTTTTTTCTTTCTTTTTCCTTATGTGTTAAAGGAAATATCACAGGCCTGGGCTCTCTGGAAGCAGATGCTGAGATAGCAATGCAAAATAGTTGTTAAGAATCAATGTCTTTGAAAAAGGTGAATAGGCAGGAGTAGGCAGAAGAAGAATTTGAACTGTGACACAGGTTTAAGCTTGTACTTACTCATCAGGGACATCTGGAGCACTTTATTCCCCAGAGTCATTCCCTTTCTCAGTTTAAAAGTTTCAACTTTTGCACTCCTGTTTTGTGAAGTTGCTGGAAATTGGCTGCTCCTGGAAGGCACGATTTGGGGTGAGGTGTGTTTGCAGCTAAAGAGCACCCTGAAGTTACAGAAAGCAAGAGGCTGCCTACTGACTGAATTCTCTGCATAGGACACTTCCAGTGTTCCTCTGTGTCTACTACAGATGGCTTGTAGTCAGTATTTAAATGAAAGAGCAAAACCTCAAGATCAGTTATTGAGTAGTTTAAATCAGTTTTATAGCCTACATAAATAATTCACTCTGAATCCTCTCACTCTTCAGATTTTTTCTTCTATTATAATTTCACTTCTTTTTCTATTTTATTCAGAAAATGATTTCACCTTTGAGAAGCAAATGTTAAGGACATGAATCTGATTGTTAATTCATCACTAAACACCTGGATAAATAATTAAATGAAAGATTTCCATCCACATCTATTTCATAGTCATAAATTAAAAAAAAAACAAAGTGTTATTGAAAGACTTGCTGAATTGCAATGTGTTACAGGATCATTGTATTTGTTAAGATTTTTAGAAAATATCTGATGTTTACCCTCCCCAAATCACAATCATTTCTTAAGAAAGTGTATGTCCTTGCCAGATAGGAAAGTGCACACCTGTAATCCCATTGACTTAGGAGGCTGAGGCAGGAGGATTACAAGTTTGAGTCCATCCTCAGCCTCTCAAATAAAAAATAAAAAGACACACACACACACACAAACAGATCTTGGGAAGTAGCTCAGTGGTAGAGCACCTCTGAGTTCAACACCCATTAACAAAAAATATAAAGAAAGAAAGAAAATATATGCAAACGCTGCACCAGAAATAAATAACATCATAGAGTAATATTGTTTTGACCTCTATTTAATTAGTATATAAACTATTAACAGACATATCTCAAATGTAAGACTAAATGTCTACTCAGTTTGTTATATAATGACTATATTTAGAATTATTTGGTGAAATAACCCAAATAAAGAGATGATTTTATAAAGAAGAGAATCTATGAACAAATAATTAAAACTATAATAAAGTAATAAACTTTCTATTCTGTAGCTCTTTGACTTCTATAATGGAAAATAAGTTTATGTATAATCATTTGTTTTTAGTTCACTAGAGTTTTATGTGGTAAATTTGCATGATAAATTCTAGTATCCAAGAAGATGAAGTGGTCCATTTACCATTTGACCACTTTGTAAAAAGAGGGTGTTTTTTTATGTAAAATGTATAACTTATTATAACACTTCAAGTTACTTTCATATTATGATGTATAAAGTAAGCACTAAAAATTTGAAATATATCAAAACATGATGAAACTACCTATCAGGGTCTGCCAGTCTCCTAAATTCAGTCATAAATACTTTAGGATGTATCTATGTTAAGCATAAATAATATATTAACTTTATCTAAAAAAGGGCTAACAATATTAACTTTATATAAAATAGAAATATTTATAATACTTTATTTACATAAAATAGACAAAAAGTAAATTATAGAGTATAATTTTATTGAAGTATTAATTTGCCAAACAAAAATCAACAGAATAGTTTCTCATTATGCTTTTAATCTCTTAGTAAACCAAGTATCTGGAAAGGCAAACAAAACAAAGGCTAACTACAGTAGGCTTCTGACCTAGAACAATATTTGCTCCTAAAAGCTGTTTCAGGTTGAGGTATTCTAAAAGTATATACTGAATAACAAAAAGAAAACTTTCTTCTATTAAAAACACATCTCTCTTGGTTGCTTTTGCTGATTCAACTCCCATAGAGGGAGCAGAATTGATTCCCTTCTTTTTAGATGACATTATATAACTCAGAGTTGTTAAAAATTGCTGACATTAAGATCTACTGTGGTATTTTATACTGGAATTCCCACATTCAAAACCCAAATCATAGAATGTACAAGATTAATGATGTACTTTAACTGCAGACTTTATTGTCTTTTTTATTTTTTGACAAGATACTTCCATTCTAGGATGAAGCAATTTAAGAAAATATAAACAATTGATAACAGTTGTTTAGGTTTCAGAGATCTTCACCTAAAATATTCAGTCGTTTGGGGGTAAAGGTACCTGGATCCATTTCTTATCATATACGTTTCTGCAGATTGTGTTACTTGGTGTAACTCAAACTCCTGATTGCCAACCCTGACCCCAAATCCTTCTACTGTTATGAGAATGACTCAACAACATAGATGTCAGTTCATATATGAGTTGACCAAGGTATATTGACTTTTATTTTTGAGTTAAGTAGTATTTGATACTGTATCTGGACAACAAGAGAAACCAGTTTGATCTATTAGCATTTTTTGTCCAGAGGCTCACAGTGGTGATACTGGGGGTTATTGAGATGCTTGCTCAGAGTTGCCAACTCTACTGTAAAAAATTAGGCAATGATTTCTTAATTATTGTTGCTTTTTAGGTTATAGGAAGAGTAGCAGCTACTGCTCTGCTATTGATGTTGCTCTTCTTTTTTCAATCCTTGTTTTGCACTTGCAAATTTATATAACTCATTGCAGGGTTGCCTGGAAGATGCTGCTTTTAGTCTAATCTGAAAAACCATACTTCCTCTTTTATTGAATCATACATTAGTTCAGTTATGTGAAAAAAAAAGTATTGCTGGTCTGCTGGTGCAAACTGCTGAAGACGCAGAAGAAATTAGACACAATTCCCATCCTTAAAAATACACAATGTAGAAAGAATTCACTGTGAATATACAAATACCTGAATTTAAAAAAGGCTCAGGAAGGAGTCATAGAATGGGAAGCTGTTTTAAGTGAAACTTGAAGAAGGAGGAAAATGGCAAGGGAAATAGCAATGTACAAGGTACAGTGGCACAAAACAAGGAGGGAAAATTTAACATGATGGCTGATTATCATGATTGTGAAGTATATATGTTGGCTAGATAGGCTCCCAACAGAATACAAATGTCCCAGAAATTAGGATAAGTTGACAAGCACTTTGTCACCCCCCCCCCCCCACACACACACATATTGGTAGGACTTCTAAAAGTGTTTAAAGAAACCAAAAGAAAGATTCTGGTCTGTGCTAAAGAACACTGGAGAAGCTAATGTTTTTAACCCTTGAAGAGATAAGAAAAGGGAGCAATTTTCAGATCGCAGGAGCAGGAAGCCTGGGAGAGAAGCTACCTTTGTGAGAAGTACTAACTTGAGTTGGAGGAATATAGCGAGCCCAGGAGGCTTTGTAGAGAGAAGTTCAATCCCTACCAGGTTGGGATTCCTCCTGTCTGTCACTCTGATGTTCTGGGGTTCCGTTGGCTGAACCTACCTAGAAACCAGATGGCACAGGAGCTCAGTGGCTGGTTCCTCTGTATGCAGCAAGACAGAGGGATGGAAAATGCATCTGGAAAGGCAAACAAATGTACCCTACCTAAGATACGTGTAGAAACAAGGGAGGGAAGGCAGGTGAGGTGGATAGTGGCAGGGCTGTAAAATATCTTCAGAGCTTAACAGTAAGAGGAAGTAAAATATCGAAGGCTTTTTATCAGGGCAAACACAAAGATGGTTCTGATTTGGAGAAGAGATTAAAAAGCACTAAGGAGGGACAGGATTATTCTTCTCAAAAATGTCAAAGTTGTGAAAGTCAAGGAAAAACTGAGTCCTGAGTCTAAACCAACTTGACAAATGAACATAAGCTTCACCTAAACCAATTTCTTCTCCAAAACAGGACACAATTGGGGCAATTGATGAAACTTGAAAGATTTTGAGGACTGGATGGTATTAGTACATCAATGTTAATTTCCTGATTTGAAACATTATATTATGGTTGTGAAAAATAATATTCTTTTCAGGAAGTATATTCTGTAGTTTCGGGGGTAGTATTGGGTCCTTATATTAATAAGTTAATCTCAAATGATTCAGGAAAAAAATTCACCCTCTGTTTACTAGTTACTATAACTTTGAGACCGTTTGAAAATTATTTGCTTTTGCAATGACAATACAAACATATACATTAGTGTGGCATGACATCCTTGTAACAATAATATTTCACTTAATTAAGAAGCCTAAGGAGCAGAAATGTATTGGAATTATATACATAATACATAATTTATACATAATTTATAATTATTCTTTTTAAATGGCTATGATATTCTGTTATGGTTTGGATATGAGGCATCTCCCAAAAGTTTCTATATTAATGTAGGAAGGATTGGAGGTGAGGTGCTTGGATTGTGAGAGCTCTAACCTAATAGTCCACCTAGTTTGAATGGACTAGCTGGGTGGAAACTGTAGGAAGGTGGGTCATGGCTAGGGGTAGGTTACTGAGAGCATACACTGGAAGGGTACACCTTCCCTACAGTCCTTCCCCTTGAATTTTTTTTCCTGCTTCATGGCATTTAAGATTGGAATAGTACTTTTCCACCATGTTCTTTTTCCATGATTTTCTGCCTCTGACCTCTCTTGGGTCCAGAGTAATGAGCTGGCTGTAATGCACTGAACTTTTGAAACTATGAGCCAAAATAAACTTTTCTATCTGTGTTGCTTTTGCTGGGTATTTTGCTCACAGCGATGAAAACCTGACTTTGATATCCACCAGTCAAAGTTTAAGCTGGAGCTGTTTAACTTTACATAAATTCTTATGTGGAAGACTTAGAGTCCTTGAATGACCCTGTGGGATCAGGCTGAGTTTTGAACTTTATCTGATATTGAACCTTTGCTTGGCTTCTTCCACTTTTCTCTCCTTCTTTTCCTTCATTATTGGGTTCTCCAGAGAGCACTTTCTAATACAGCCCTTCTACCCAAATCTTGGCTTAAGCACAGCTTTGGGAGGACTTACTCTAAGACATAAGGTAATTAGAACTTGGAGTCAGCTTGCAATCTGGAGGATATCATGTCCTTGGGACTTAATTCTCAGAGTGTTCTAACTCAGTTTTTGAGCCTTAGGGATTTGGTTCCTTGTTTTACAATAGTTCTGTTAGGACCAGCAGTGAGTATTGGAGAGCTGCCTTATAAAGTTAGGGAAAAGAGTGCTGTTCAGATAGATGACTATTCCTTCCTCAAGAGGGTAGCATCTAAGACCCAGTGGCTTACAGGAATAGGCAAAAAACAAATAAACAAAAACAAACAAACAACTCTCCAATCAAAAAAAAAATAAACAACAACAACAATAAAACAAGCTAGGTGGGGGAACACTACTCCTGGTGTTTCTTTCCATATGGGAAGGGTCTCCATTAGAATAACTTTTGGTCATGTGGAAACCATCATTTAGTTCTCCCATGGTAGGAGGAAAGCTGTAAGCTCAGTGGAGATAGTAGAGTTAACTTCTATTTTAGTCAAATATTTTGTTGCTGCAAACAAAAGACCTGAAAAAAGTAATTTTAAGGAGGTAAAGTACATTTGTTGCTCATAGTTTTGGAGGCCTCAGTCC
The DNA here is from genome assembly GCF_045843805.1 of Urocitellus parryii. Lineage (NCBI taxonomy): Eukaryota > Metazoa > Chordata > Mammalia > Rodentia > Sciuridae > Urocitellus > Urocitellus parryii. Next base: position 111,724,296 of record NC_135540.1, on the reverse strand, counting down.
ATAGAGGCTGACTCCATGGGTCTGTGTCTGAGGTGAGGCAGAACATCATGGCTGAAGAGTGTGGCTAAGGAAAGCAGCTTGGGACATGGCACCAGGAAGCAAAGAGACTAAGCTTAACTCACAAAATATAAACCTGAAAGGCATGCCCCCAATGGTCCTATTCCTGCAGCCATACCCAACTTTAGTCAATAGTTACCACTCAATTGATCCCTATCAGGGGATTAATGTACGGGTAAGGTTAAATCTCTCATAACTCAATCACTTCACCTCTTAACTTTCTTGAATTGTCTCACACATGATCTTTTTGAGGACACCTCATATCTAAACCATAACACTTCTTTTCTGCTTGGCAGTAAATTGTTTATAAGGGAAGTTGATTCTGAACCAAAGGGACCCTACAAGACTGAAGCCAACTTCTCAGATCTTCTCTTTCTGATTCATTATTGTTAAGACACCATCACACACAGCTCTTTAGGCCTTAGTGGGCTAACACATCACTCGTGTCTTTTCTAATTCTCTTTTCTAAAGGACTGCTTTCTCTCTGATATTCCAGTATAATAATTTTTTCTTGGTTTTTTATTCATTGAACAAACATGACTACTTTCTTAACACACCCCCTTCTAATAGTACATTATAGAAGCTACATATTCTGTTCCATGAATACAGGAATGACTTGAGAGAATAACACATTTACTTTTTTCTTTTGGTATCAGGGATTGAACCAATGAGCCACATCCCAAGCTCTTTTTATTTTTTATTTTGATGTATAGTCTCACTAAGTTGCTTTGGGCCTTGATAAGTTCCTGAGGCTGGTTTTGAACTTGAGATTCTTCTGCCTCAGCCTCCCAAGCCTTTGGGATTACAGGCAAGTGTCACCACACCCCGCTAAGATTAACACATTTCTTTATTGATCTTCCCCTTGATTATAGTTTCAAAAAGATCTCAAACTTCTAGCTACTGAAAAAAATGACATAACTTGAAAAGAACCAATAATATTTAAATTTCCATAGTCCCAACAATTAATGCTTTCTATAGCAGTTTGAAATTAGTTAACTCTTTTCTCCCCATTTTGCATGTGTTTGCATGTTTTTATTGATAGTCAAAAGAGGGAAATATAAAAATGAAAAATAAAAGCAACAGAATAGCCTTATCAAATGTTATTGAGAACAGATGGCATCCTCAGAGGGGCAAAAATTCATCAAATGATCTGTTTCCAAACATGAGATACAAAAATCCAGGTGTAGCTGTGAATCACAGATCAATTATGATTCAAAAATCTTTGATTGTAATAAGCTCCTGAAGGTCAACAATGATATCTTCAAGGTTCTCTTTAGAGACAATTTACCCTTGAAAATGAGGTCCCAACATCCTTCAATACTGAATGTGTAGAAAATTACTACAATCATATTCTCTTAACTTATATTCCCTTCGGTGCAGGCACTCTGTGCTTTAGGAAGAAGAAGCTCTGATTTGCCTAAAGATTTTACATAGTTCAGACATGGATCTCAATATGCTTAAGACGATTCAGTCTTAGCATTTTTCCTATTTACAGTCTTGCCCACATAAAACTGTTTCCATGGATGACTTTCAATACATATTCATTCATTTGCTCATTTTTTTTTTAAATGAAGGACTGGCTTAGATTGCTGGATATTCAGAGGAAGGCTCTTAACCCATTCCCCCACCACCCACCCGGGCCAACTCTTACATTCCTTTCAATATTTTGTTCTGGTACCATCTCTTTTGGAAACCTTCCTGATTTCACAAATCTGGGCTGAGGTATTATTCTCCAGCCTGCCATCATGCCATGCAATCACCTTACCCTGGAGCTCAGCTCACTCTAGTTTGTCGGATTGTTACTAGTCTAACCATGAAGTTTAGTTGTCTTAAGGAGCAGGATCCTGGCATTACCATTTCTGTTGGTTGTACCAACAAATATATATTAATTGTCTAATTTTTTGCTAGTGTTTTAATTATCTAGCTGCTGTATAAAAACCTACCCCCAGATTTATTGGCTCAGAACAATCATTTTATTTGTTCACTAGTCTATAACCTGGACTGGGACTTACCTGTGTTGGATTTATTTGGTGGGTCACCTGGACACTGGTCCCAGCTGGAGTGCTGAAAGGACAGAGTCTGTGTCTTTGTCTCTTTCTTTGTCTCCACTCTGGTCTGTAATCTTGTACTCTCAGGGATCTCTCAATTCTCTATGGCTTCTCCACTATAGTCTTTTGTGACAACTGGGAAATCTCAAGGGTACAAAACTGAAGCTGCCAGGTTTTTTGAAAACCAAAGTGACAGAACTGGCATTGTGTCCCTCTCACTGTATTTGGATAATAAGGAGAGTGAGTCTACATAGATCTAATGGAAGAGACTAAGAAACAGTATGGATATCATAACCACCAGTATCACGGAACATCACAGCCACTTTTTGGAAACTCAAAATTCATATTTCTCCCTCATGAAAGGTGCTTCATCTGTTCTGTATACCTCCCAGAAGCTTCCCTCTTCTATAGGCTCTGATTCAGTCTCAGGGACTCATCTCCAGGTCTCTGCAGAGGCACCATGGACTAGGCTTCTGGAGTGTGGTTGCTGGAGTACAGCCCCTAGGGGCCAGGTCCTCTGGATTGGAGGTTTAGGGAATCAAAGGGGTGTGTTGTCTGCTGCACACTCACCCAAGATACCCACAATTGATCCCTTTTGAAATAAGTGAGGAGCTTATTGAGAGTCACAAAGCAGAGGGCTATAACGTGGGTGGGTAGGTAGCTGGGAGCTGTAAGTTGTAAGGAAGTGAATGGCCTGTAAGGATCTAAAAACAAGTATATATATATATATATATATATATATATATATATATATATATATCAAAGAATACTTTTTGTGACCACACACAGGAAGGGTTAATAAACAGTGTCAGTGATAAATACTTATCCTGGTTGGAGCAGATCTTCCTTGCTTCCCCTTTGGTACACTACTGTATTCAGTCTTGCATTGATAGTAATTCTGAAATCCAGGGACACATAAAACCATTTCCTTGTTTAGGCCCAGTACTGTCCAAGGAGTGACTCTGCATGGCCCCACAGTGCACTCCACTGAAGGAAGTAGATCTCAATGGTTAAGACTAAGGGCTGCATGATTAGCTGTGTGGCCCCAGACAGGTGACTTAATCTCTCCCAGCCTGCATTCCTTCATCTGCAATATGGGAATTTTTAAAAACAGTACCTATTGTGAGATGTGTTGTGAAGTTGTTATGAGACTTAAATAAGATCTTACATAGAAAATCAATAATATTCTATATAATATGTGACATCACTTTAAAAATGAATTATTAAATATAAAACATAGAGTAAATCCTCTATTGATGTGCTATCATTGCTATTTATATGTGTCTCTACTCCATGATATATAATACAAAGACTAAAAAGATTTGGGGCCCAGAAAAGTATTATATATTACTCAGATATTACATGGAAATAATATTTTTTTCCTTCTTATGTTTCCATCCAAATACAAAAACAATGTGAAATTGCCAACAGCTTTCCTGAAGTTGGGAAGAAATACTTTGAGAAAAGTTTATGAAATTATACTGAAGATCAGAGCCTAGTATAAATCTTAAAACTAAAACATGGATTGATTTGGATTCTATAAGGCATAAAATCAGCGTAAAAAGCTATAATTTAGTTAAGTTTTCCAGCAGATTTAAAACATGCTCAGGGTAGCCTGAAAGATTTTGTAATGGTCTCTTTTGTTATGTAAAGGGCAAGAAATGTAAAATCAGATGTCATGGCCCTCTCCTGGCTGGGAGGAACTATCCAATTATCTTCCTCCATTACTAAGAGGCTGCAGTAAAACATTGGGAGGTGGCTGCTAGTGCAATGTCCAAAGTAACAGTCTTGTCAGAGAGTCATATTCTCCTTGCCTTTCTGGCAAACACTGAAATACTGAAAGAATTCAAGAAGAGCTGAATCTTTTTAGAGGACTTCATGGCAGTGATATGTATTTCAACAGAAGCAAGGTGGGATAGATGTCATGACTGTTTTTTGTTGTTAAAACAAACCATTGGCCCGTACCTCATTTCCTTGTTCTGTCTTTTGTAGTTTCTCTTGAATCCTTTCTCCTCCTTGGACAGAACTGGATCATGCCAAGCTTTTAAGGCAATCTGAAAAGGATAAAGGTGAACAATCAATACAAAACTAAACTTCTCTAATTAATAAAAAAGAACCTGCAATGAAATCATGAGCTTGAGTCTAAGAGGTCTGTGGTCTGACACCTGTTCTTAGGTTGTTGTCATTCCTCATGAATCTCCTTCTCAGCATTTCTGATGCAGATTGCACAAATTTATGTCACAGAATTCCATAAGTTCACTCTCTGACTTCACTGACACATTTCTTCAATAACCAGAATCTGACTTTTCCCCAAAGCTTGCCATTTTAGGTCATTACTCCTTCTAGCAAACGAACCATCTTGACTAAGTAAGAGAATGAAAATGGTATTTTTTATAGAGACCCCTGAACCACACCTGGCTAAGAATTGATGGTTACTTTTTTTTTTTTTGATCTGTTGCAATATAGGCATTGTCTAGAATGATTGTCATAATTCTGTTCTGAATTCTCAGAAGACCTGGTTTCCTCTGTGAATTTCTAAAACAAATGGATGACTGGGGTCCCTTGGGTACTGATTTTAAGCCATCTACGTGCCCCTTTTTTTGAGATTAAAAGTTTCCCTTTGTAATTCTTTGTTTCACCTGATGAGATTCTCTATATTCTCTGTAAGCAAAAATAACCAAAATGGTTGGCACCGTAGTGAAAGCCTAACTAACCAGGACAGGGGCAGACTTCTTGGATCAGCCATGCCTTTTATTCAGCAGTGGAGTCAGGTATCAGAGAGGCCCATTTTTGGGGATAGAAAATGGCCCCTGGTTATAGGAGGGGTCTGGGTTTCTATAGGTTACCCTGAGAGAGAACTTAATCACTTCAATAGGATGTGTCAGTTTGGGCATTCAGGAAAAAGACTGAAAATTTGTAACTTTTATTTACTGGGAAGAGATGGAAGGTTTCAGTGCTTATCTTTTTCCTTTGGAGGTCACTTTATTGTAAAGGATCAATGTTTATCCAGGGACCACCATTTTAGGATTAATGTGTACACTCTTCCCAGGGATTATTTTGTGACTGGGAAAGGATTTATGGGGGGAAGGATCAATATTTTGCCTTCTTCCTCCCTATCTCATCCTGGGTCACATTGTTTTGGGATTATTATTTTCCATATCCTTCACTCTGTATCCTGACCTAGAATGGTTAAAGAACAAATAGATCTTACACCTTAGCTACTCAATTTAGGATAGGTATGATTTCTATTGTGCTATTAGCTCCATGAGCTAAAAACCAGTCATAAATCAACTGCTTTCTTTTTTCTGTTTTCTAATTAAAATATCCCGGTAGATTACAGCTCAAGAACGCCCTGTATCTACTGACTAGCTTGAGAAGGATATGTTCATATGAAATTATTGAGTCTTTATATGAAATTATTTTTTAAAATAGGGATAGTCAATGATGCTAATTGGGGCAAAAGAAAAGTGTTTGGATATTGAAGCCCAGAGATGATTCACATATTTGGTCTTTGCTAAATAGCCTTTTAGTTTTTACTAAGCACTGACAGTACTCAGAGTGGTTAATGGCATAATTTAGTGAGCCAATAGAATTTTTTTATCTCACTTAATTATGCCAGTTTTTGTCTTTTCTATTATTTGATAAAAGGAATAATTAATAGAAAATTCACCAGCAAAAGTTGATGAGGAGGAAATGTTTACAAATATTATTCAGACCAATGTCAGCCCAAGGTGGTTGACAAAGGAAACTCTTTAGAAGTAGCTCAGGAACCTTCAACTTACAGGTTGAAGTCAGGTAAATTCTTTAGTTGTTGTAACAACAAAGTTATACATGATCCTGTAACCCAGCAGGCCCACCTAGGTGAGTCCCTGAGGTCTTTTTTGGACTGAAACTATAGAGCACATCCCTGAACAAGAAGACACACTGTAGTTTTCAAAAGGCCCAAGTCTATATTTCCAGCTATACAAGGTCTTTCAAAACCTTGCCACTCCCCATTCAGAGGTGGGAACTTTGTGCTCTCACTTTGAACCTGGGCAGCCTCTTGACTTCTCTCACAGAGCACAGCAGAAGTGACTCTGCATCTTAGGACACAGCTCTTTATTTTCTCTTTCTCTTTCTGACACTCATCTTTGAGACACAGTCCCCATGTTGTAAGGAAGAACAGGCAACTGGCACATACCTTATAAATATGTTCAGGACATTAGCCCCTGCTAATGGATCTGCCTACAGCCAACATCACCACTCAGCTTTTTTGATATAATTATGGCCTCCAACTTTGGACTTGAAAGGCCTAAGACTGCAGGGGCAGGGATAATCCATTCCTAATATATTCTGTTAGAATTCTTTACCTACAGAATCTATAAGCAAAATAAATAGCTGTTTTATGCATTGAGTTTTGGGATAATTTGTTTTGCAGCTTGAATAGTTAGAACAGGTAATAGTTGGATGCTTCTTAAAGCGGCCTAATTTGTCTGAGCATATATCCCTGAATTTATGTAATGGAGAAATAAAAAAAAGGAAAGAAATCATAATTTCTTTTTTATCCTCTATCTAAAAAGCTAGATATATTGTCTCTCCTCTTTCAGTTATAGTTTCTGTGTTTTTTATTTCATAATTTGAAAGGTCTTACTCATATTGAGATTGATAATTTTTGTTTCATAAAATCCTCAAATTTCTGCAAGGCAAATTCAAGACAAATTATTAACTGAACAAAAAATATACAACTCAATTCACAGCAGGCTAATTTTCTTGATTTATAGTGCTATGACAAATCAATAAAACAACAATAGCCTGATAAAAATACTGGTAACAAAAATGTCCAAAAAACTCATAGAAAAGGAAATGCATATGTTTTATTAAAGTACAATACTGTACCACAAAATTTGCATAAATGCTATATGTCAATCAAAACTAAAAACATAAAAAGAGACCTAATTTCACTTATAATAAAAATTGCAAATTAAACTGAGTTATCAAGATATCACTTCTTTCCCCTATCAGATTGCCAAAGATCAAAAGTTTGGCAACAGAAATATTTTGTATAGGTGTGAGGAAATATGTCTTCCTGTTCTTTGTAAGGTAATTCAGATTGGAACAATTTTATACACATACAAATATATGTATTTACACATTTATATAAAATTATATACATATATACATATATGTACATATCTATATATTTATTGCACTGTCATTTGTAATGACAAAGATTTAGAACAAAGATTCTCAAAGATTATTTGATTGGGGTTTGGTTGTATAAATTATGTCATATTCCTTTGATAATAGCAAATAGCCAAATATATAAATTAATGAGAAAGTTCTTTATGTGCTAGTCAAATGACAGATAAAATATTAGAAATATTATTAAGTAAAAAAGGCAAGCTACAAAACCTTGTTTTGCTTTTTACATTATCTGTGTAGAAATTTAAAATACACATACACACATTCATACACACACACACACACACACACACACACATAACTTTTATTCACTCAAGGAATATCCCTAGAAGTACATATAAGAACTGTTAACTTTGGTTCCCACTGGAGAAAAGAGTTGAATAACTAAGAGAAAAGTAAAAAGGAGAATTTTGATGGTTTTATCTTTCTATAACTTTTAAAAATTATAAAAATATTATTTATTTCAAAATAAATAAAATATTAAAAAGCAGTAACTCTGAACCCAGCTATCATATATACCATACACATACATACATATATAAATATATATAATTTTTAAAGGTATGTCCCTCTGTGCCAGGATGGGAGCATCTAGGATTCACTCCTCTCATATCCCCCGTGCCTGCCTGCAGTAGTCATGGGCCTTTAGGAGCTCATGCATTTCTGGAAGGAATGCTAGGAGGCCTCTGTGAGCAGTAGGACTCTGCCATAATCCACAGCTCAAGGGGTTTGCAAGTGATGAAGGTGAAGCTCCACATGGAGGCCTTTGGGAGGGCTTTTGGAGACAAGTGCAGTTTAAGCTGGACCTCCACACAAAGGAAGGAGAGATACCTACAGGATCTGGGATGGCACGGTGGGTAGTGCCGGTGTCTTTCTGGAAACTTGAGTAGATTGGGTGATGCAGCTGGTTTGCTGGGAAGGGAGAGAGTATGCAGTTAAGAGAAAAGATCAAGAATGATCTTCCTTTCATGAGCTCAGACAGCGAATACCATTGTTTAGTTAGTGCAAAGGCCCTGGCAGTCAAAACAAAGCTTGATGTGTTTTAAATGATTGATGACTAATTGAATCAGGTGGTTGCTGCCTACTTTAATTCTTTACCACTTCACTAACCAAGCCACCATATGTGGCTTGCGTGACAGATGCTAGCTGCTTGGAATAGGAAAATGTAATTTGAAGAAACAATTTTTAATGCTATAGTGCAAATTTAAAAACCATTTTGTTGGCCTCTGTGGATAAAAAATGAATATAGTCATCTGGTAGTTTTAAATAGATGACTTCAGTTTACATTTACATTTTTAAAACACATCTCTCTTATATACACACAAATTAGCATTTATAATATTAACATCTGGTGTTTACACAGTGTAGGCAATCTCCCACTTTGCAGTTGTCACCCTAAAGTTCATTTGTGAGTTTATTATTTTCCCATAGAATTAATGTTGTCAGTGATACCCAGATTTTCATCCAGTTTGCAGAAATTATTTTATGCATCATGTATCTGAAACTTTATGAAGAGAATATTATTTCAGCTCTATATCACTATAATTCATAGCTTTTGTGTGTCTGAAAAAAATATTGCAAAAACTCAAACTTATTTCTTTCTGTAAAGCAATAGAGAGATAAAAGTACTGGCCTGTGAACATGATCATGTTCTTAATCTTCTATCATCTTTACCTCTCTACTTGTGCACATTAAATATTAAATTATGTACATTATGCTCTAGGTGTCTACAGATATGTAAAAAAGAACAACTAACCATAGATTGGAAGCCAGAAAGTCTTGAATATGAATCCAGCCTATGCCACTCATTCTGATATGTTTTTGGTATCATGTGCTTCTTCTAAAATGGGAATAAGCTCCCTTCCTTTCTAGCCTTGGTGAGTAGTCAATACTATAAAGTCCACATAAATTAAGGGCAAAATAGATGTTGTTAATATGTAGGTGCCGGAGTTAGACTGCCTAGGTTGAAATGTTTGACCTATGTGGTTCTACATGGTGGAGCTTGGATTAGTAGTTTACCCCATGGCTCATACATCATGCTGCATATTTGAATTACCTGGGAAGACTTCAAAAATTCCTAATGCACAGCCCCCAACTCCTATCAATTAAATGTTTTTGCACAACCCTACCCTAGTGCTTCCAATGTGTAGCAAAATCTAGACTTCCGTTCATTCATCACTTATAAAGTAGGTGAATTTACAATTAGAAAATTGAAGGAAGTAAGCAGGCAAGTGAAGCACAGCACTGAGCCTACACACAGTAAGCACCTCATGAAGCTTTGCTCTTATTTTATAAAGTCACTGGTGTGATAAAATTGTGCAACGTATCTGTGCCTTTTAGAAAATTGAATGATTATCTACTGTTCCAGTTCTCTCCTCTACCTCATTTGTATTCTCTGTGTCCTGGATCATCTGTCATAGTTTTACTATATAATAAAATTGCAGTATATGGGGAAAATATGGACACCTGGTACCCCAAATCAGATCTGCCCCACATGACCTTTTGCTATTGGAAAAGAGTTTAAATTGATCTGTGCCAGTTTCCTTTCCACATTTTTCACAGAATCTAAGTCACTGATGCTTATATATTTGAAAGAAAAGAAAGGCATTTGCCAGGGTTAGGAAGCCAGGACAAAATCTACCCAGGACCCTGGGTCCCTCCTGACCTTTGCTGGTAATAACTGCTGTTGCTCCCAGGATGGAGGAGGAGAAGACAGGAGAGGAAGGTTTATAGGTACCCGTGTTTTTTTTTTTTTATTTTCCAAGATTGAAGTTAAGTTTGTTCCTTATTTTTTTTCCTTAATGTTTTTTTTAATCATCAAAAGTTGATTCACAATCAGCAGAGCTGGATGAGGTATTAGAAATTCTATAATTCTATACCTTTGTTTTGCTGATGAGAGAAGAGACCTCAGGAGGTGATTTGAAATTAGGCGAGTACATAGTCAGGATGGGAAGTCAAGATTTATTATTCTCTTGGATAGGAGTTAATTATTATTTTTAAAAATTTCCAAAAAAAAATTTCTATTGTACAGCCATTATAGAAGGGGGAAAGCACATATACACTTTACCCAAAAGAGAGAGATGTAAGCCAACATGTCCTCCGCAAAAAACATTAATGTTCCCTGGAGAACATATATGTTCACTAAATACAGTATTTAGTAATAGCCAACAGTAGGTAACCCTAATGAAACTTTAGTTTATTACTTTTTGGGGGGGTGTTACTAGGGATTGAACTCAGGGGCACTTGACCACTGAGCCACATTTCCAGCCTTATTTTATATTTTATTTAGAGACAGGGTCTCACTGAGTTGCTTAGTGCCTCGCTGTTACTGAGGCTGGCTTTGAACTTGTAATCCTCCTGGGGATTATAGGCATGTGCCACGCTCCTAGTGTGGTTTATTACTTTTGATAAGAGAGTAACTCATTCCTAATGAGTAAGAGGTAATGAGGGTTGGGGTTACACATTTTCTTTCTTTCTTAAATTTGTATTTAACTATTTATTGGTAAGGTTAAAGATATTTTACATGTTTATTTGCTATTAACATTTCTTCTATGGATAATTTATTTATATCTTCTGCTCATTTTCTCCAGAGTTATTTTTTAATTTTTTAAAAAAATTTGTTTTACTTAGTTATACATAACAGCAGAATGCATTTTAATTTATTGTACACAAATAGAGCACAACATTTCGATTCTCTGGTTGTATACAATGCAGAGTTGCACTATTTGTGCAATCATATACATACCTAGGGTAATGATGTCCATCTCATTCCACCATCTTTCCTGCCCCTCTTCTCCCCACCCTCCCTTTTGCCCAATCCAAAGTTCCTCCATTAAAGCCAGAAAGAACTCTCTATGACCAACTATATAGACAGAAAGATACACATATGTCAACATTCATGTTCACATATTTTTATTTATACTTACTTTTTATATAGGAGACCGCAGGGACAAAGTCTCTTTTTGTATGATATAATTTACAGGTTTTTAAAATGACTTTTTTGTTATTCATATATTTACTTATTGGTACTCTGGGAATTGAAACCAGAGCCACTTTACCAGTAGCCACATCCCCAGACACACAGCTTCTTTCTTTCCTTCCTTCCTTCCTTCTTTCTTTCTTTCTTTCTTTCTTTCTTTCTTTCTTTCTTTCTTTCTTTCTTTCTTTTTTCTTTCTTCTTTCTTTCTTTCTTTTTTTGTTTTATTTTTTGTTTTAGGACAGAGTCTCACTAGGTTGCTTAAGGCCTTGCTAAGTTGCTGGGCTGGCCTTGAACTTGTGATCCTCCTGCCTCAGCTTCTGAAGTAGCTGGGATTACAGGCATGTACCCCCTCACCTGACTTGGAAAACAAGCTTTATGATATAATCATTGGACAAACTTCTGCCAGGTTTAGGAGTTTAAAACCTTTATTGGGAGCCCAGTGTTAGTCATCAGCCAATTCTCTGTATATGATGATGAGCATAATAAAATATAACCAAACAAATATTTCATGATCATTAAACTTATTTCATAATTACCTTTAATCAGACAACTTCCCCTTCTTTACATCGATTTTACTATAAAATATTTTGACTAAAGAGAAACGACTGGGTTGGCCTTCCTAAGAGCATGTTTCCTAGAGCACATTTGAAATAAAATCTTGACATGTGCTTATAACCCATTTGTCTGAGAAGTTGTTTTAACATATTCCTTATCACTGTGTACCCAGGTGGTTCCAGCAGTGGCCAACTTTTCCTGTTCCAGAATACTGAATGCAAAGTCAGAGATTAAACATAGGTATTGGCTCAGCCTCTCATCAGCATTTAATCTAAGGGAGGTTTAATAGGGTTTTCAAGTCATGTGCTTTCCAGTTAATTAACTTTGCTGAAATCCTGATTTATTAGACAGACATTACTTAGACTTAAATGTTTTCTTCAGCTGCAAAAGAGGTGCTGAATCTCCTGTCACAAAAGCCCTCAGTTATTAATAATTATAAGTCACAACCATCCTTTTGTGCATATTTCCCCTGATGCTTTCATTTAGCATCTCAGCACAGGCAAAAGTTGAGGAAATTAAATATGCAGAATGATAAAGAGTAGGAAGCTAAAAGCTCCAGCATGTTGGCTGCTTTGTAGACTCTTCCGAAAAATAGTAAATGTTCTACCCGCTTCTCTGTTAGTAGTGCTTCCTTCATTTAACACATTTGATGCACGCTCCGTGCTTGGCAATGGACTGGGCACTGTGATGCAGCATGTATAAGATGAATTGGTCCCCGCTCCAAGAACATTCTGCCTGGTGGGAATACATACACTCAACAAGTAATCACAATTACAAAAGAAGTGTACAAAGGAGGCAGACTGGGAATTGGGGACAGTTTCTTCCTGAGAAAGTGAATTTTTATGCAGAGATATGATGATCAAGATGGAGATGAATAGGTAGATTGTAAGGAATGAAGCAATGACTTAGGGCAGGAAAAGGAAATCATAGAGCCACAGCATAGCAAAAAAAAAAAAAAAAAAAAAAAACTACTCAAGCTTCTTATTTTTGATCTTGAAAAGATGTGACTGCTCAGATATTGATTCTCTGCACATGACCTACTTTGAAACTATGAGCTAGAGAGTAGGCATCTGATATTCTAACACTAAATTTTATTCCTTTTGATTAAAGCACTGTTTCCTGGAAGAGTATTAGAATGCATTGTCTGCAGTTGGTAATACCTTGGGCTAGATAATTCACTATGCTGAGAAATGAAAATTATATCTAAAATTGTCACTTCTTGGGTTGAAGAACAAGGGCTAGCTAGGTCAGGCAACACTCATTGAGTGGCTACATTAGAGCTAAGGTGTATGAGATATGGTGAAGAAAGGGGTAATAAAATGATTATTCTTTAAAAAATTTTGGGCAATAGGTAGGACCAATAGAAACTGCTGGGCAGTCAGTACACCTTTGACATATACACCTTTGAAAATATAGTATATATATATACATATATATATACACATATATATTACATATAATATTGAAAAGTAGATGTGCTTCATATTACAACCCAGAATTACTAAATTATTAATAATTAATATGATGCCATATTGACATCTTTTTAAAGTTAAACAAATTATCTGTTACCAAGTTGAAGTTAAAGATGAGACTGATATCTTAGGAAATAAGCATACTAAGTATAAAAGAGTTAAGGTCAATCATTAGGAGTTGGAAAATGAAGTTTCTGGAACTGGGGAAGCCATACTCCTCTGAGATGGGGAAGGGAGAACATTGTAGAAAACAGAGGGAATACTTAGGACACTGGGAATGACACATTCAAAGGTGTGATTCGGAAGGTAAAAAGGTCAATTAGATGAGTGAAGCTGTTTTGATATAAAATGACAGAGAGGGAAAGAATTGTGGCAAAGAGCAGAAGGTGTGTCCTCCTAGAGTAGGAGGAGGAAACAACAATGGAAAAGAAGAAGAAGGAGAAGTTGAAGGAGGAGGAAGAGGAGGAGGAGAAAGTGGAGGGAGATAAAAGGGAGGAGAGGGGGAGAAGAAGAGGAAGAGGAGGAAGGGGGAGGAGGAACAGAATAAAACAGACTGATGAGGAGTGTAGTTCTTTTTTTAATATTTATTTTTTAGTTGTAGTTGGACACAACACCTTTGTTTTATTTATTTATTTATTTATTTTTATGTGGTGCTGAGGATCGAACCCAGGGCCTTGCATGCGGTAGGCAAGCGCTCTACTGCTGAGCCACAGTCCCAGCCCAGGAGTCTGGTTCTTGATGTCCTGTTTGAGCTCTCTGATCAAAACTGAGGTTAGAGTACAGAAGGAGAAGGTGGGACCAATAGAAACTGCCAGGCAGTCAGTACACCTTTGACATTCATCTTCCACTTCTGCCCATGGCTGACTCTTTCTGTATCTTTTTCCATATTTAAAGGTTACAGACCACGAGAAGAATCTGAGATACCGTTAAGGAGTAGCATCTTGATGGGCACGAGTGTTTTAGGTTGTTGACCAATGCTACAGCTAAGAACAGGGCCTTCCAAAAAATGGGTTAAAACACTATTAAATTTGCATGTTGAAAGAACAAGGTCAGAATCCAGAATACTACCCACACCAGGAAACCTGAACAGTTTCACTGGGAGGAGTGGAGATAACCTACAGCACTGGCCTGCTGATTACCTGGGACAATGTACCAAGAAAAAAAAAAAAGAAACAAGGAGGAAGCAGGGGGCAAGTGAAAAGAAAGGACAGCGAGAAAGAAATGTGAAAGAGATCCTAAGGCAAAATTTTTCTCCTTATTTTGTTTTCCAAAATAAGGAACTTCATGAAGAAATATGACTGGACATTTTGTCAAAATGCCTGAGGCTGGTATTTTGGGCCATTGGCTCTATAGCTACTCAGATATATATTCAGGAGCTTGTTAACTTTTCAAGTCTCAGTTTTCTCATACCTAGAGTAGCACAATAAACATGAATTTACTATGAAAATCCGTTAATATAATGCATATGAAATGGTCCCAAATACTTTAGAGTGCTATAAAGGAATGTGATATTATCATTCTCTACTCTCTATAAACATCATCTCAGTATCTCTCTTCTTGGGGAGTAAGTGCATAAGCTGCCAGGAAGAGAGGAAACTGATTTTTGGTTAGCACTCTCCTGATATACCATTTTTTTGGTACATAAGCAGCAAACAGTTTTCGTATTATATTTCCAAGGGAATCTTTCTTTAACTAGAGAAAAAATATATTTTTTGTATGATAAACGTAAGGCTATCTATTCTAAACCTGTGTGGTTTGGAATTTGAAAATTGAATGTTGGGGATTAATGAGGACTCTGCTAGGGGCCTGTGTTGATCATAAATTTTTCTTCAACATTTGCAATTCCATTAATTCCCAGAAGGACTCAAATATTTAGTATAAAAAATTATCCATGCTGTTAGAGCAGCATTCAAACTGAAGTATGGCAGTCGTAATTTTTTTTTCCCCCTAGAATTAAATTGTCTGCTTGCTCCATCATCTGGGTGCTTCTGCATTATGCTTCACTTTCATCATAATTGTTTGTGCCAGCCTAAAATATCTTTTTCTCCACCTGTCAGAGAGCCTAAATTTCTACATTTGCAGATTTATTCCTCAGGAATCTTCAGTTAGAATTTAAAATGTTCTGCAAGTGAAGGAGAGAAATCTATCAAGGCACCACATATTGTTAACACCTTGGTGTGAACTTGTTCATCTTTTACATTAAATTATCTGTCCATAAACTCTGTATAATAGGGTCAATAAGATGCATCCAATTGCTCTCTTGTTGCTTTTACTCCCTAAATTTCTTTAAGGTCTCTCAGAGTCTTGCCAACCTCATTGTTCATAGGATCCTTCACCTGTACAATATTCTTCTAATCAGACTCGAAGTCTGGACTCCAGTGTTTTAAAACTTCAGCCCGTCTATGAGTTATCTTTCGGTGCTTATTAAAAAATTCTGGATCCCAAATCACACTTTGAGAAGCTGATTCCTTGAGTTGAGGCTGAAGTCTGGTAATTTGCACTGTCACATTTCCCAGGTGATTCTGATGCAGGTGGTTCATGGATCAGATCCTAAGCAACCCTTCCTTGATTGCTTAATCTAACATAGCATTTACCCTTATCACCCCTTGCTGAAGTTATTTTCATTGCATCACTCTGATTATCTCCCACAAAGCACTCATCAGGTCTTCTTTTTCCCTTTAAAAATGTGTTTATAATGTGTTTAAAATGCTTTTTCCCAGGGCTTTACTTCTTATTCACCCCGTATCTTTAGATCCTGGTGGAAGCTTGTTATACAGGTATGATCCCCAATTCATACCTTGATTCCACTCAGGAACTCTGGATTTTACAATAGTGAGAAAGTGATACAAATTCAGTGGACACCATACTTTGAATTTTGCTCTTTTCTTAGGGTAGCAATATGCGGTGCCATACTCACCTGTGATGCTGGGCAGTGGCAGAGAGCGACAGCTCCCAGTCAGCTGCACAATCATGAGAGTAAACAACCCATACTCCACAGTGAACTGTGTTGCTAAGCTATAACGTTTGGTAGGTTGGAGGTACTAAATGCATTTTTGACAGATGATATTTTCAGCTTGTGATGGGTTTATCTAGATGTAACACCTTCATATCTCAAAGAGCATGTAATGACATTCGTGAGTATCCTGGGAATGAATGGATGAGTGAGGAGATTGCTTAAGGCATTGGGTATTCCTGATCTTCATTGCATTCTTCCCACTTTTTCAGAGTTAATTTTCAGAACATTTCTGATATTATTGCTCTCTCCCTTAGAATGTCTATCATCTCTGAACCACTTATAAGATAAATTTAAACTCCTTCACACAATGTAAGACTTCTCCAATCTCATCCTGCACTTCCTTATAGTCTCGTTGATTTTCCTCAGTATCCTCTCTTCTTAGATATATCACCCTTCAAAAATCACCCAATTTTTTTTCACATATCTATGCTTTGGCTCATGCTGGTTTATTTTGCCTGGAACGTTGTTCTGTTCTTCTTTTCTGTTTTCCCCAAACTCTGCTTAAATTCATGTTCCTCTAAATTTTAGATTAAAATGTCCCTTTTTCTCTAACATATGCTCTAGTTCTTCTACTTATTTATTTGTTTGCTTCTTGTGCTGTCATCTTACTCTTTTCATGACATTATTAAGGCATTCCCTCTAGTATTTGTTGGCTCTCATCTTTGTACCCAAAGATTTAGGACATGTCTTTCACATAATTAATACTTAATAAATTACCCCTGAATGAAGAATTTATAGAATGTAGAACTAAGAATGGTTATCAATATGTGTTCTCAGATGTCAAACTTCATAATTAGTCTTGATTCCAGTGGTATCATAAAGAAAGAGGAAAAGAAGGCTTTAAAGTACTCTAAGGTCTCTTTTCGTTTTTCTGTTTGGCTCAATACTTGACATTTTCAGCATTAGATGTTCTTTTTCTTAATGACTTTAAGACATTTCATCAGCTAATGCAATACTGGGGGTTGTGTTCTGTGATTTCAACCAGTTGTTGACTGAATGGGGCAAACTCTGAGGGTAGAAGCAGGGTCATCTCTTAGGGTTTATTAGGGCACTGAAATGACAAGTTCAAATCAATACTGTGATCCTGTGAAGAAATTAGTTCTCTCAAGAGTATTGATAAACTTCTACCAGTGACTTTTATCACCCAAGGCTCATTATGATTCATTCAATGATCCATTTATTAATTTTTCCATTCTTTATTTAACTCTGTACCAAGTGAGGGGAGAAACAAACAAACAAAACTTACAAATTATGAGAACATGGGTAGGTTCAGAAGTAAAGGAACCAAGTACCTCTGGCAGTGGAGTATGAAGAGTTTGTGTAGTAGAGCTTTAGGATTAAGTTTCTACTGAAACACAATGATATAGTATATATGTGAATTTTTGGAGTGAGGCCCAGGTCACCAAGGGCATTTTTTTAATGAAAGAAACAAGACATTTCTTTATGTCTTTGGGTATCATCACTTATTTGTAGAGTGAAAAAAAAATGTTGAGAAAATAGGGAATACATGCGAGTTTTGCTGATGGGTTTCTTTGGAGAGAGTTTCTGCATGAAATTATTTTCATTCTTTCTTTCAACTTTAGTGAAGAAGGCTTTCCCTGGGAACACTTAGAGATGTTAAAGTGTTCTCTACATTGGGTGTGTTTGGGGGGGGGGGGAAATGACTGATGCTTGAGAAAGGAAGCAGAATACAGGTTACTTACTGTGCATTCCATGGATTTGTTAGAGCAAAGTAACAGAGCTGTCTGGGAGCTGTTTAATCCTGATCCAAGAGGTCTTCTGCTTTGGAGCAAGTGGATCTCAAAAGTAATGTGTCTGTGGGGTGGAATATCTGGGAGCCTAGAGTTTAAGGGGAGATACTTTCTGCTGTCTAAAGGACAATATGTATTTCCTATGTCAAGAAGCTGCTGTGGAAATTCCTAATGCTTGAGAATTTCCCAGGAGGCAGTCTGTCACCCAGAGCACCCCAGTTCAGATAATAATTGCATCCTTTACAAGATTTGTCTTCTCTCCTGCTCTCTAACAGAAGAGGGGAGAGAATTTTACAAAAGCAGGGTTTTCCAAGTATGAAAATGTGGAGGGATAGATTAAAAAAATGACCACATACTTATTCCTGGACTAGGTTTGTTTGCTAACAGTCCCCAGTTGGAGAAGATTTACTGCTAATTAAATGTAGGACTTGAAGATTGTTCACAATTGAACATATTTGTGGATTCAAGGAACTGGAATTCAAAGTATTTAAAAAATTTTACTGAACATTCATGATTTTTTTTTGCTAATCATTATTTCCTATACAACATAGTATATATTTGCATTGTGTTAGGTACTATAAATGATCTTAAAGATGATTTAATGTATACAGGAAGATATGCATGAATTATATAAAAATACTACATGATGTTGTAGAAGACACTTGAGCATGTAGATTTTCGTGTCTACAGGGGTTCTAAACAAATCCTCTGTAGGCATCAAGAGAGACTGTGTGAGTTAAAGGGGTCTGAAACTGAGGGCAACCCCAGTGTAACTGGAAATGTCCACTTCATGGCAGGGGAAATATAAAACTTAAAATGGCTTTGAGATATAAGTAAGTGAATAAATAAAGAGGTTTGTAAACAAAGAGACAAATAAACACATGTTCCCTTGATTCTGTTCTGGGTCCTGCTTATATAGTATCCATGCCCAGAAGTCTGCCTGTGGGAAGAAGCCCTTCCACCCTGTGGAAGAAGGAACCTCACTCTGTGAAGAGGAGAACCAATCTTTGGGTTCCAAAGTTGAAGAGAGTTTCCATATTGAAGACAGCAGGATTAGGTAAAGATCTGAATACTGATGGCAAGGTCTCCTCCTCCTACCCCCCTTGGTAGAAGTCTTAATGAAGCCCCACACTTAGCTCTCTGATTCCTCTCTCTATGCCTATAAAAGTTGCTGTGAGTTTTTTTATGCTTTATTCTTATATAAGAATAGAAATCTATGGATGAAAATCCAAGAAAGTCTCTATTGTGAAAGACAGTGACCAAAGTGAATTAGGAGGAACCAGAATTAGGGAAAAACTGGATGGCTGAAAGGGAAAAGTAATGTAGTTGGTACCTGCAGGAAGAAAGAAGGTGTTGCAAAAGTGAGAACAGAAAAGGAAATTATGAGAATCGGAGAACAATAACAATGAAACAGAGACTGTGGAGGTTTAAAATTTGTTTTGACTGTAGAAATGAGAATTTTGTAGATGGTTTTGCTAATAAAGTAGGGAATATCACCCAGACAGAGAATAAAGGAGAAAAGGCAAAAGAGAGAGAAAGGTGTCCCAAAAGAATAGTAAGAGAAGTTTCACAAAGAGATAAAATGAAAGGGAGAGAACTATCACATAAATTATTTTTGAAAAATTTCAAGGACTTGAAACATGAAAATTTAGACAGAAATGATACACAAGTGGCTTAGCCCAATAAGACCCAAGTATACAGTCTTATCCTTGTGAAATGTTGGACTATAGGGGATAAGGAGAAAGTATTAAAAGCTGTCTCAAAAAATACACAGATACAAATGGATTTTTTTTTTTACCCCTCAGGAAGCTATAGTAGTGCACTTTCCAGAAAAATAAAGGAGAAAATCAAGGTAGAAGAAGAAATAGAAGTGAAAAGAATTCCTAGGAGAGTAGGAACAGAATCCCCAGCAGCCACCCTGAACACACCGCCCATCTCTTTCCCATTCTGGCATCAGAACCTTGACTGCTGTAATCAAGCTGTGCTAGGGCTATAAAAATATCTAGAGGATATTTCACAGTTGGAGAATCTACAGAGATTCTCAACATCACTGATTTCATTTTATTAAATGAATATTCTATTGTTGACCACACAGCTAAACATAATATGTAATTGTGCAAACACAACTTATTCTTAGTCAAGAATTGCTTTTCTGTCTTGGGTTGCTTTGCTTTTCATGTTCCTTCTGTTCTGAGGACCACATGGGCTACATCTTAGGTGGTCAGATCTGTCATGGTATTTTCTGCTTCATGAGGTCAATGAGTCATTTACATTGTGATCTCTTGTACAACAGGGAACCCCCTATGTTACAATAAATCTGCCAGACACAAAAAATTAGATGATTGGGGACCTTTCCATATTTATCATCCATCTCTCACATCCTACAGGTGGATGCAAAACTGATCACTTTTTGCTCTCATCTTTATCTGGACTGTCCTGACTTCATGTCCATGACATGGCTAATGAGAAGCCGGTTACTTCTTTCTCATTGGGCTCTGCAAAGACTTAATACCTTAGGGAAGGGAAGGCTGTGATACCCATGAATATGCATATTCTATAATGGGGCTTTCTGTTCAATTATAGGAACAATATGAAATGCATTTAGGAGTTAGAATCCACATACAGTTTTCGATTTCATAGATAATGAAAGCTAATGCATCTGGCACTATTAGAAAACTGATGGATTCAAAACTATGTAAAACATAGCATCTGACATCCCTGAATCCTTAGAGAAACCCCAATACACAAATATGAAACAGAATATAAGGCATCAGTATCTAAGTGTGTGGGACTTCATGTACGGCTTAGGAAGGAAGAGACTAATGTCTGTTTCTACTAAAGAATGATGGCTGTGTCCCTATTACAAAACGATATTGATTCTCGCTGGCAATAAAGCTTGCAGATTGGGAGCCGGCCAGCTGCTGAACTCATGCAGAGAACCATATGTCCAAAGGAGACTGGGTGTGAGTAATGCAGAATCTGTCTGCAGTAAAGCCTTTGTCACAGACAAATATTTTACAGATAATCCCCGGGTTCAAGAGTCATTTTAAGTCTTAGTGGATATGAACAAATAGTAGACAAAAATGAATTTCAAATGTCCAAAAGATATTGACTCACAATCTGCCATACAAAATATGATCAGGTACTCCAAGTTTCTACAAAATAAGCCAGGATGACAAACCTTCCTGTGTAATGGGATTGCTTTACTTTTTTTTTTTTCCATCCAGGAGTGTATGTTTTGATATGAAGAATGATCCTTCAGATAATAAAGAAATCTTATTTTTTCTTCAGCAGCCCTTGTTGAATGTCAGCTTATGCCTAGAGTATAAAAATTATTAAAAGAAGAAAGACTTTATTCCATGAGAAGGAAAAATTCATTATTAGAGACTTGAGGTTTTAAAAATGAACCTGAAAGATGTTTGAATATCTCTAACAACCATTAAGACTTTATCTGCCTTAGGGGAAATATTAAAGATTTTCATTCATGTGAAAATAAATTGTAGACATTTAACTGACACTGCCTAAAGTTAACTTTGGTTTCGACAATCTACTTCAGCAACTTAAGATGTGAGATGGCTGAGTTTTCTAATTCTCCAAAGTGGGCGGCAAAGTCTACTTATTACAGATACATGCACCTCACCCATGGTAAGTAGGTTACAGAAAGTTCCTCTGGCTCTGGTTGGACTGGCTAATGCTTCTTCTGACCTTTAGTTTGTTCATAGGAGAAAAATATCCAGTGGAAGGAAATATTTTTAAAAATTTTGCATAGATGTAGAAAGTTGCAATTTTTCCTTGCGCTTCTGTCTGTAGAGATACCTTAAAATCCTTCTTGAAGTTGAAGAAAACTTATTTTTTTTCCTAATACTACTTTTGTGAGATGCAAATGAGAATCCTGACTCTCTTGCACTTTAGAAATCAAATTTTCATCCCAAACAACAAAGTGAGTTAGATACAGAATAAATACCATTCACCCAGGAATGTGGACCAACTGGTATAAATTCAGATGCCCTCAGAGTCCTCCTTGGAGGCAGTATAATAAATTTGCTTGGATACGAATTCATAAAGTGTTTAAGACAGCAGCCCTATATCTTCACTTTCCATATCCCACCTTTCTTTTCTGTATGTTTAAATCAATTTCATTTTTAAAATCCCCAGCCATATTTAAGTTATTTAAATGGACATGAAGATATAGGTTATAACACAGAAGACAACCCTGGAACATAATTTCTACAATGTGAGGAGTCCATTCTCTTTTTAATTTCTTTGTATTATAGCTCAGAACACATTCCCATACTTTTATAAAAATAAAATCCTTCACAATTAAGAAAGAGGACTAACTTGCATAAAAATAACTTGCTTGGGGGCTCTGAATGTTTGTCCTGGGTCTGCCCAATCAAGGCAAGGAAGGCTCCATCTTGAGTGCTTCCTGCTGTGCTGGGCTGTGCAAAGTCTCTAGAAGCACATAGTCAAGAAGTCCATGTTCAGAGTGGAGCAGTAACCCACCAACCTAGAGGCTTCTGGGAACTCAAAACAAGTCTATCCCAAATACGGGGCTGATGGAAATGGTTGAAAAACACTTGGGAAAAACAATCTCAAGCACTGGGGTTGTGGCTTAGTGGTAGAGAGTTTGCCTAGCATGTGTGAGACACTGGGTTTGATTCTCAGCACCACATATAAATAAATAAAATAAAGGTCCATTGACAATGAAAAAACAATATTTTAAAAAAGCAGTATATAAATCAGAGTATATATTTCTTAAAAAAACACACACAAGCTATATGCTGAAAAATTTCTAAGCTCAGTTTAATTTCTGCCATCATTTGTGCCAAGTGGCAAATATGAGCCTTAAGTGGAGAAGTGAGAATGCATGTTGCTGGGGCTGGGGATGTGGCTCAAGCGGTAGCGCGCTCGCCTGGCATGCGTGCAGCCCGGGTTCAATCCTCAGCACCACATACCAACAAAGATGTTGTGTCCGCAGAGAACTAACAAATAAATATTAAAAAAATTCTCTCTCTCTCTCTCTCTCACTCTCTCTTTAAAAAAAAAAATGCATGTTGCTACGTTAGGGGAAACAAAGTCCTTTATTTTTATAAATAGTTGAAAAGAACATTTTTACCTGTCCTATCATGAAACTTTGTAAATCTTGTTTCCCAGGTAAACACACTGATTTAATAATAGTAATAATAATAATACATGCAAAGAAGAAATATTTCCCACATGACATTCTATACTGTTGAGGTTAAGAGAAAAAGAGGGAAAGATTAATTTTCAATATGCAACTGAGAATTACTCATACGTAAACTGGTAATCAGGGTATAATTGATTATAGTGCAGGTTGTACATCCTTAATCCAAAAATCCCAAATCTAAAATGTTTCAAAGTTCACAACATTTTGAAAGCCAACATCAAGTCACAAGTGAAAAGTCCATAACATAAAACTTTGTTTCATGCAGAAAATTATTTTAAAATATATAATAAAATTATCTTTAGGCTATAGGTATATGGTGTATATAGTTTACTTCTGTGTGTGTGTGTGTGTGTGTGTGTGTGTGTGTGTGTGTTTTACTGGGAATTGAATCTTTAGCCTCATAGGTACTAAGCAAATGCTGTAACTCAGACCTCCATCCCTGGCAATGTATAATGCATACATAAAATGCAAATGAATTTCATATTTAGAGTTGAAACCCATTCCCAAGATATCTCATTATGTATATGCAAATATTACCAAATTTGAAATCAGAATCGTTTCTGGTCCCAAACATTTTGGATAAGGGATATTCAACTTCTAATGTAGCGATATTCGTTTTCTAGAAAAGAATATCGAGGGCAGTGTTTTATCACTAGGATTAAATATGATCCTTGGCTGAAACAAGTCATATTAATTAGGAGTTAAACTTTGTTTTTTTAATTTTATAATTTTTGTTGAATATCTAACCCAATGAGTCTATAGAATATCAGTTCTTTTAATTTCCCATATGGTCTAACAGGTCACATAATTTCTCTTTCATATCTGAAAAATCACCTGGGCACCTACAGCTTCACACTCACCTTGGGACTGTTTTTCTCTGCAGGGGCTTATCCTGGGACTTCTGTCCAGCTCTCCACTTGGAAAAGTTCTATTTTAGTTTACCTACGTCATAGTCACGGAGAACATTCTAGTCTAGGAGCTTCCTAAGAAAATGTATATGGGCAGTACCTTTTTAAAGACCAAAATTTTAAAAATATCATAATTCCACCCACAAATTTGATGAATAATATAGTTTCATATCAAACCCCTGATGGATAGCGACTTTCTATAAATAATGAAAGAATGTCTCCTCTTTTCTTGTTTCAGAAGTTGCTGTTGAGAAGTTGTGTGGGATCCTGGTATGCCATTCTTCTATATGACCTGGAAATTTAAAATTGTTTCCTTTAGTGTTCTGAAATTTCGTTATTCTGTGCTTCAGTGTGAAACTCTCTCACCAGTTGGATTGTGTTCTGGAAACTTGGGTCTATCTAGATGGGAGAAGTTGTCTCCATTTCTTCTCCATTTCTTCTCTGTGCTCTAAAACTGAGTTATTAAACCTCCTGGATTGCTTGTTGAATTATTTCATACTTTCTTTTTATTTTATTCATAAATATATTGCAAAATAAATTGTTATCTTTCCCAACATCTATTGCCATTCTGTTGAAATTGCTATTTAAATCTCTTTTTTAAAAAAATTCCTGTTGCTGGAATACTACTTATTTTAATGTGATTTTCCTCTTTATTTATTTATTTTTGAGGGTACTGGGGATGAACTCAGGGTCACCAAGACACATCTCTAGCCCTATTTTGTATTTTATTTAGAGACAGGGTCTCACTGAGTTGCTTAGTGCCTTGCTTTTACTGATGCTGACTTTGAAATCACTATCCACCTGTCTCCACCTCCCCAGCCACTGAGATTACAGGTATGTGCCACCCTGCTTGACTTCCTCATTATTTTAAGGCTACAATAATCTGTTTTATATTTCTGAAGGTAATATGTATAACATCATTTAATGCATAATATGATGTAGTTACATAATTTTAATTATACTAATATGTTTTTGGTTAATATTCTCTTTTAAATCTACACTGTGTCTGTTATAAGTTTTTTTTTAATGTTCGGTAGGTCTGTGTCTTTTATGCTTTCATCTCCCTTGTTCAAATGTTTGTGATCTTTTTGTGCACAAAAACTTTGGTGATCTTATTGAAGAGTGAGACCCTAAAATCTTCATTGCTTAGTAATTTCACTGTAATGTCATGATTTGGATTTTTCCCCCACCTGACAGTATCTATAGAACTCTCTTCTGGAGTGATTCAATTTTTGATAAGAGTCTGTTAGTCTCCTGCCAACCAAATGCCTGGTTGCTGGTGCTTTGAGGCAATAGTGGGAAAGAAGACTAAGAATCCCAGGAGTTATCAAGACCCTTTTCTCCCTTCTTCCTCTTCAAAGCCAACTGTGCACTGCTGCTGGGGCCAGGGCCTCTTTGTTTCAGTTTCCCTAGAGGATTTTTTTTTCTTTTGTTTTTCAGGGACAGGGAAGGACAGTCTCCTTACTCCATAAGCATGTGGAGACATGAGGACTATATAAGGATCTAATTGCTGTGAAAGGAAAATTCTAGCAGTTTCCCCACTCCAGCCACTCAACTTCTCTCTGCCTTTAAATATAATTTGTTCTTTCAATTCCAGAGCCTTCCTAGGGTTTAACCAGATAGTTGAACTGCCTTTTTCTCTTTTGCTTTAGTTTGAATCTCATCTTTGTTAAATGGTTTACCTTTCCTCTACTTTTTTTGCATTGTGTTTTAGAGTTATGTATGTCTACTTGTTTCACTGAAGATGGGTTATACATTCCTTTTATGCTTCTTTATGGGGTGATTTTTTTGAGGGAAGGAGCAGAATATTTTCACTCTGTCCTCCCCTGGGTTACATTATTAGGGATAAATGAAATCATGTTTATTATCCATTTTGTTTTTATCATACATAAAATGATAACCCTCATAAGCTTAACTTTCTTTTTTGTGATGGATGTAAGCAAGTTCAGAACCTAATTTTCTAGATCAGTGTGTGGATTGCTTGGTTTACCATGTAAATTTCAATATACATCACTATAATTTTCCCTTCATTAAAATTATGTATACACCATAAACATATAAAATACCCACATATATATACACTCATGTCTATATATGTGTATATGTTTGTATAAATACACACACAGAGACATCTATTTTATTTTGAATTCTATTTATTTCTGTAAATGAATAAATTCTTATCTGGCTCCCTGAGAGGAAGCAGTTAAGTGAATAAATAGAGGAAGGAAAGAATGAAATAAAGGAACTAACAAAGATAAGGAAGGGAGTATAGAAAGAAAAAAATAATAATTGAAGATGAAAGAGAAAATTTCAGCATTCTCATCTACAAGTTGAGATACTGAAGTTACTTTCCAGAGTTATTTTGATATAAACTAATGTGAAAATATAGCATTTTGTAGGCTCTTAAAAAATATAAGTTCCCCCTTCTATCCCCAGACACACTCCTTTTTTCTTCACTTCATAGTGTAACTTCCCAATGAAAAGTTAGCAATGATAGGCATGATTAATAATAGCAATAACCATAATAATAATAATGGTGATGGCTGCTTCCACCTTTATGGAGTGTTATTATGTGTCAGAAATCATACTTCATGTTTTAGATAAATTATTTCTAGGACTAAAGGAATAATAACTAAAAGCTCTTAGCACAATTAGTTAATATTTTTCTTTCAAGAATTTATTAATTTTCTTTTAAAATTCCTTTTATCTTTCTCTGGCCCTTTTGTACCTTTAATTGATGGTCTGATAGTATTCCAGACAGGCACTAGACTCACACATTTCTAGCAAATTGCTCTTTGCTGCCCATATTTACCTTCTGCAGGGCCCTTCACCTGACTCTTCTACTTCTCACTAGATTTCATGAGCCCTGGGTGGCCGCCCCAGTCTTCTGGCCTCGCACTGACCATGACTCCCAGGGAAGACAAATCATATTTTCAGTTTCCACTGCAAGTTAGCTGGAAACCCATGCATTTTAATCAGGGATTTTAGCTTTATGTTGACAGTGCTGCAAGTTTCTTTCCTTATTTGCCCTTCTAAGATAATATATGTTTGTTTTCCTCTCAGCCAGTGTATCTGTGACCATTTAATTTAGAAAAAGATTGCTTGTTACATGGTTTACTTATATGCGTTTCAGTTGTATCCATTGCAATAATTTATTTTAAATCTTTATTTAAGGCCTTTTGTTAAGGGTTTTCAATGCCCAGGTTTGACTGCCTAATGCCCTCTGTTGATTATCTCTGCTATTAGAAGTCTTTTTTTCTAATCACAGTAAGATGCATATTAATCAGATTTTGTCTTTTCAAACACAACCTATCAAGAGCCCAAAATGGACAATAATTGCCCATTTGTTCTACTTCTAAAATTAGAACCTAACCACAAATTCTTTTATACTCACTGATATCTATCATAATTTACCAAATGATAATATTCTCAGAAAATATGACATTTTCATTGGTAATAATCATACCTCTTTTCCCCAAATTCTGAATACCAAAATTCTTTGCACAAAATGAATTAGTGCTTATAGTGAATGAAGTAGAAAACAATGAGAGGCCCTAGGTGTTCATTTTTCTTTGATAGATCTGTGTTATTTCATACTGACTTGCTCATGGGAAGATGAATGAATCTGACAAACTAAATGACAAAGAGGCTGATAACTGGGTTCTGAATGTTCATTTCTGCACATTCATGTCAATTTAGGAAACTATGAGCACCTCAGAAAACTATATAAATAGATTCTTAACTTGATGCTATAGAAGGGAAGAAGAGTGTGATGGGGTCAGGATAGACAGGAAAAAATAAAGAGAATATTTATGACACTATTCCTGTGAAGTGAGAAAACTTTAATTGATGGTTTTAAAAATGGAAAAAAAATATTTAAATTTCTTTTTTAAGAGTGTTTAACTATTTTTACTGTAGTACATTGTAAATTTCCATGATTTTTCTCTGAACATTAATTTCATATAGCTCTGGTTCTGATGATTTTTGAAATATAATGAATTAAAAATCTAATACATATATATTTATAAATATAAAAATATATAATATTTATAAAGTTAAAAATCCAAAGTAATCAGAGATCTATAACATTTTAACATTACCAAAGTATAACTATATTTTGATATTACTAATTTAAAATTCTTTTTCTTTTATTCTTCTTCAGTGATATAGTCACTACAAATTATATTTCTTCTAAAGTTTCTGACATGACAACTTCCTCTTTTCCATATTGATTGCTATTGTGCTTTCTATATTCATATTTGTTATTATTTTGATTATTGCAAATTAGTAAGGTTCACTGAGTTTGAATCTATTATAAAATTTTAGCAATTTATAAATATACCTCTTTTTATTTGTTACAAAATTAATATCATACTCACTTTTAAAGTTCAACTACTTTATCATTCACCTCTTGGTTATATTTCTGATATGTTAGTATAGTTGGTCAAAATAGAAAGAAGGAGAAATTCATAGCTAAGAATTCTCCATGTGTTTCATTGACTAGAAATGCTTGTGACATCTCTCACAATGGCTATTGGAACATCAACTTGTCTGGCATTTGACTTCTGAAGAGCACGGGCATAGAGTTTGGTCTTACCACGTGGGGGATCTCCAGCTGAAAGGGTAATTTTAAATTGCTCTGTATCATCCAAACTAGATTAGATTGATATTTTTTTTTGAGAAATTATTTCCTTACTGTATGAGAACTGCAACAGCTTTCTCTTCTGAGCTTCTGATTCTCGAATCAATTTAGCAAAGATTTGACATACAATAGCCATAAGGTAGGGGAGTAGATGGTGTATGTGTGAGTGTGTGTGTGTGTGTGTGTGTGTGTGTGTGTGAGTGTGTGTGTGTGTGTTATCTACAAGAAGTAGAATATCCACTTATGCATAGTTATAAGCCTAAAACTAATTAGGTTCATCTAAAATGAATTATTTTGTGGACAAGACCAAAGCTGATTCAAAGTTGAAATTGTCAAAATTAGTTGAAAATATGACTAAATTTACACAGAAAAAAATACATAAGCTCATATATACTGTTTTCTTCATAGATTGAAAGCTAAATATTGTGAAAATTTCCCATTTGTAAATATATTTCTAACAGTGTAATATTTTGACAGGATTGTTAACATGTGATAAAATGAATATCACAGATTAGCATCTTGATTTACAACTCCGTAGACTCTTGAAGATTTTAGAAGACTATCTTGAGATAAATATCATGAAATAAATAAATAGAACACTGATTACAAGAAAATCTCTTTTCATTCAGAAGTGGGGATGGAAAGTATACCAATGAAAAGACACCCTAAGTCAAAAGATTAAGTAAAAATTAAATCAGACCCTTGAAGTGAACCACTCCAAAGGCAGTAAGTTCCTTTGAATAAAATCTTAGAGCGGTAATCAACAACAATTTTGGATTCAATGCATTGTTCTGCCGTGTCATGCATGTCATGCATCTGGTCATTGAATCATTCAGTACCAGTAACTGAACTCCATCCTCAGGAAGTGATAGTATAGTGAATAAGATGAACTCTGGAGCTAAGCTCTATTTGAATTCTGTCAGCCCCATATTGCTATGGGACCTTGTAAAAGTCACTTAAATCCTTGGTGTCTCAGATTCCTTAAATGTAAAATGAGGATAATAGGGGCTGGGATTGTGGCTTAGTGGTGGAGAGCTTGCCTTGTGGGGCACTGTGTTGAATCCTCAGCACCACATAAAATAAAAAAATTAGTATAACAATGGTATTGTGTTCACGTTAAGCTAACAAAAATTTAAATGAGGATAATAGAGCTACCTTATATATTCATTGTGTGTAATAAATATATTAATATATAAACAATTCTTTTAAAAGTTGTAGGCACACATTACATAACACCTTTGAATATTCTATAGTATTATATAGTGTTTGACTATAGAATGAGAAGATGTCTATTTAGTAGTCAAAGTAGAAGAGACAAACATATGTATGTAAACATGTGTAAAATAAAAAGAACTCCTTATTAATTAGGATGTTTATCGACTATTATTTTTGCCTGTGCATCTCCATCCATTTTACTTTATCTAGATACCACCACGGTTTTTCTTTGGAGAGCCACCCTTTAACTTAGTCCAAGTAGTCCAAGAGGGTTTTTGTCATTTGTCCCTTTGTGCCTCCAGTTTCTGAGGTGGGCACTGCTCCAGGTCTGACAAATAAGTTTGTCCTACTCCATTAGCTAAAGCATTTGGCTCAGGATGAACAGGTGAAATAATGAGCATCTACGAAGAGAAAATGCTGTAACTTTAGTTGAACTATTGGGTTGGAGAAGCTCTCTGTATAGGGTTCCCTAGTTTTAATTATTACGTAAACCTTTGGACAACAAAATCCAAAATAGAGATATAGCGTGTGTATGAAGGAAATAAATGAAAAGAAAATGGTGCTGAGACTTGGACAGAATGAGAAAAGGGTAAAGAATGAAAACGAGAGAGGGAGAGAGAGAGAGAGAGAGAGAGAGAGAGAGAGAGAGAGAGAAAGGGAGGGGAAGGGAGGGACATAGTCTTCATGATGTCAACCAAGCTCCCAAGTGGCACCTGGACCTGGTGCAAACATGTGTCTGGGATTTAGACCTGCATGAGTTGATGTATCCTCATATTCCCAGACAAGGGTGAGTTGAGTATCTTCCATTTGCTGATGACAGTTCTTCCTAATACATAAGAGTCATAACCAGCACAGGAGATGTGCAGGAAACATCTTGTTGATATTCTACATGTTAAAGGATGCTTCCTCAAGGGCATTGAGGCTGAATAAGAGTAGAACTTTAAGATTCTTAGTCTTTTTAAAATACACTTTAAGAAGAGTATTTCTCTATCAGATTATTTTACAGGCCTTTCCCAACTCCCAAATTTAAATAATTAATTTCTCCTTGGTTTTCCTACATACTCTGTCATAAAGCCTTGACTGGGTTTTAATCTGTACTTATGTTTTTTTATATGTGTCTTCCCAATGAGTCTACAGCACCTGAGGATACAATGTCATGCTCATAGCATGGCCTTCTCTGTACCTATCATAACACCTGAAACACTCCAAATTTCTTAAACTTCACGACTGGTATTTTGGAGCAGAACAAAATGGTGATAATATCTGTCATTGAATATTATTGTTAATTAGATAAAAACACATCAGAGACCAGAAGCATTAGTTTGCTATGGCTGCCATAACAAAGTCCTACGGTACAGATGGTTGAAACTTGGTTTCTTTGTGTCCTTCTTCTAAGGACTCCAGTCATGCTGGATGAATGATCCTCATAAAGGTCTCATTTTAATTTGATTATCACTTTAGGATCTCTGAATACAATTACATTCCGAAGTTCTGGGAATTAGGGCTCTAACATCAGAATTTGGGGAGAAACACATACCATGACACCAACAAAATGTACAAACCAATCATTAACTATAGACCTAACCCTATTTCTAATCAAACAGTGAAAGTAATGTCTATTCTGTGGCTTGGGATTCTCTGTACCACTCATCCTCAGTTGTGACGTATCTGCTCCACCCTAGACTATTCCATGTGATCATTTCTCTGGTCTTTTTGCACTTCCTATCTTTTTTTCTTTCCACTGCACATTTTCAATTCTTTGCTCCCTTGCAACCTCCTCCCATCTCCCTCATTGTTTACTCCCTTCCCCCTCCCTTCTGCCTGCTTGTCCTTCTTGGCCTCAAGTAGAATGGTCTTACATCCATTGCCATCTAGTCTTACTTCTTAAGAGCCCTGTTTGAGGTAGAGAGAGAGCAAACTTTGAATCTGAAAGTGTAAGAGCTTGAAAGTCTTGACTCCGTTTAAGGTCTGTCCCTCCAACTCACTGTTTAAAAGACAATCAGTGGCTTCCCTAACTTTAATATAGTCCCTGCAAATCTATGTCCCTTAGGCTATTTTTCAAAACTTCCTTTCCTTGTTCTAGCAAGATATGAAGTAAGAGTGAGGAGAAAGGAGAAAGTCTCTCACCACAAGCAAATAAAATAAATTTGGGGTTTTCAACTGGTGACTGGGGGAAACAAATACTATGTCCAGGACATGAAATATCATTGGGACATTTATTGCCGACCGATGTTCTTGATTTTCTCTGGTGGCCAGCACTTCATTTGTTAATTTAAGCTTCTAGCTTGAGCTCCACAGGAAGGGAGGAGACTCACTATCACTAAAGAAACTTAAACAACTATTTATAGTCTAGTTTTTCAGTAAATCTGTACTGACTGATAATAGAGAATACCAAAATTCATACCTCAAAATGGTAAGTACTATTCATGTGGAAGAACAAGAAACCCAGAATAGCCAAGGCAATCTTCAGCAAAAAGAACAATGCTGGAGATCCAATACCTGATTTGAAATTATATTACAGAGCCATAATGAGTTTTACTGCATAAAAACAGACATGTAGAACAGAATAAAAGACAAACCCACAAACCTACAGTGTTTTAGTCAGCCTTTTCACTGTTGTGACTAAAAGACCCAACCAGAACAACTATTGAGGAGAAAGAGTTTATTTGGGGCCTTACAGTTTGAGAAGTGTCAATCCACAGACAGCAGGCTCCATTCCTTGGGGCTTGAGGTGAGGCAGAGCATTATGGTGGGAGAGTGTGGCTGAGGGAAGCAGCCCACATTACGATCTGAAAGCAGAGAGAGAAGTCTCCCCTTACCAGATACAAATATATACCCAAGGCTACACCCTAATTCCCATCTCCTCCAGCCACACCCTACCACTTCAGTTATGAATCAGTTAATCTCTATCAGAGGATTAAATCACTGCTTGGATTATGACACTTACAACCCAATCATTTCTCCTCTGAACCTTCTAAGACACAATTTGTAATCCATGAAAGCAGAAAGGAGACAGAGTAGAGGGAAGGGATGGGTGAGGAGGGGGGAGGTGTTGAGTAACGATATTCATCAAATTATGTTTTTTTTGTGTATACTAACATGACACAACAAAACCCACCATTCTATATAATTAATATTCACCAATAAAAAAGAAAAATGTCCTTTGCTTAAAATTAGTTAATGCCCTCTGATGATATTAACATACTAGCCTGTGTAACAACGCCATCTTGAAGAAAAACATGCAAAAACACACACTATAATGAAGTCATAACAGTCCTCCTAGTGAAGTTGAGGATGTCATAGCACTGTTATGCTTGGCAGCGAACCACTTTGACCTGTACAAGGTCACTATTTGGAAGGGCAAGATTTTTGAAGAATCCTAGTGAATAATGAGGGCTTTAATGCATTTTAGGATTGCAAACATTCATAAATGGGATTTTGAACACGTGTCATTTTTAAATGTTTTTAAAATTCTTCTGTTGGGTTTTAGATTCGTTTTAGGATATCTTCTATTTTCATCCTACTTGGAGACTAACTTAATAGTAATGAAAATGAAAATATGAACAATAATAATAACTGCTGACATTCATTAAGTGTTAATATGTGTTAGGTACTATGATAAGCTCTTTCCCTGGATCATTTTATTTAATGCTTACAAAAAACTTACAGATTAATAACTTCAGGATTCACCTTTTACAGATAAAGAAACTAACTGTGACATATTGAGATGAAATAAAGGGCCCAAGTTCAATCAGGTCACCATTTGCAAAGCTGTTTCTTGTTTAGGAAATCTGACTCCAGAACTGATACTCTTTAATACTTGAGCAGAAATTATAAATTTAAAAAAAAACAGTTAGTTGATGTAATGTTGTTTGCTGTATGCAGCTAGCAGAAAATAATTGCCAGAAGAGATCCGTTGACTTTCCCAAGTTCTCTTTTGAATTGGGATTTGTTCGGAGTAGAAATTATCATGCACTCCTGAGTATGTAGGGCATGGCCCCAGTTAATAACTGGTTCTTGTCAATATGCTGGAGGGTGTGAAGTACCCAGACTCCATTTAAATCATTAATAGCCTCCAACTATCATAAACCCTGGCAAGGTGTGATTAACCTTTTCATTACAGTTTCATAGATAGGATAAAACAGCAACTTCAGGAAAGCCATTTAATGCAGTAATAAGCTAATGCCAACAGGAAAGTTTCAGCAAATTTTGGAATAAATTATTTCTCAAGCAGTCGTGCTCTTATTTATTTTATTTTATTTTTTTTCTTAAATACTGCTTGAAGCTGTACATTCCATCAGGGATTCTGCATTTGTCTCTTTCACCTGTAAAGAAGTGAGTGGATTAACTTATGGCTCCCCTTTCTTTCCAGCAGCATGTACATTTTGGAGTAATGATTCTTTCTGGAATTAATGTGCCAGTGCTTTGGGACCTGGATAGATGTATATCATGGTATCTGTCTGTCCTGGGGCAGGGAACTACAAGACCAGTTCTTCTTCAGTAAATAAGCAATATGCATATGGCTGAGTGCATGCTGTGCCTGTGTTTACTGTCTCTCCAGGAAAACACATGTCTGTATAAATCTTTATTGTGAAAAAGTACTTTTACTATTTCTTCAAATACAGTATAAAGATTGAAGGAAAGAGGAAAGACACACACAAAAGAATAAGGGAATGTGAGTATACATATGAATGAACAGCACTTTTTTTCCCCTCATAGAATAGTCAGACCTGGCATAATAAGTGGTGGGGGAAAAAATCATGAACTAAGAGTGCAGAAATTATGGTGTTAACCTATAACTCTACTTAGGTTCTTTCTCTTGCTTACTAAGTCCTAAATCTTTTTCATGCTTTTGTTTCTAATCACTCTCTTTTTGAAATGGAAATGAGGAGAAAATGCAAAAAAATGCAAAATCAAATGATTTCACTCACCCCTGAACCCAAATCCAGAAGGATGCTTGGTCCCATTGAGTATGTGACCATTGTCATGTAACCCTTGGTACTTTATAGATTCGTTTTCAGCCACGTGTGTGTTTTTCTGAATTTGCCTTTTGGTTTCAATATGTCATTGCTGGGGGGTAACAATAAGGAAGTTACCCAAAGAAATCAAACTATCTCATTTTACTATCCAAATTGGAATGAATGCCTTTGAATAAAACCCAAGTGTAGAAAGCAGATATGACATTCATTTAAAATAACATGATTCAATTATACAGTAAATTACACAGTACTATAAATTTTGAATAATTCTGAGAATCACACTGTTAAAATTCCTTATAAAATCTATATTTTGTTTCCTTTAATTCACCAACCATGTGGGTAGTTATTTCTGGTTGTAGGTTTGGCAGAGCTATACATATTGTTCATGCTTTATTTTGAACTATTCAAGGCAAATGCCACTTCCTGGAGTTTCTATGGTCCTCATCTCAGCAGCTGGGAAGTGACAATAGGGACTAGTGCAATGCCCTTTATCAGTAAAAGGAACGCTGTGAAGATCTGAGCGAGGTGTCTCTGATTTATTATGAAGACTGGAAACTCCCCTGGAGCTCAGGCCACTATAATTCTTTTCATAGCAAAAGAAGCTCTGCCTGAACATTTTCCCACCAGCACGTGGATTGACAGATAATACATTTTTTAAATGGGTCTGCAGACGCATGAACTTGAAGCCTAAGCAATAAGAAGGGCATATTATAAAGAGGAATACAGACTGCAGGGAAATCAGTGGAGAGTGGGGTAAAGAAAACTTTCTCCTATTCTAGAAAGATTCTCAGTAAAACACCATGAATAATTTTGGTGCTAATCCTGAACCAGGATTTCCTCCTTTGTTGCAAGATATCCCACATAGTTCTGTGATGCAGAAAAAGTCTGGTCTTAGTCTTATGTCCCAAGGAAATTTCCATGGTGCCCGAATGCACCTGTACTACTACTATCTGGGCACTCGGGAGGTCGTTAAAAAATTATGTACAACTAAGTGCCAGAGCGAAGAGGTGAAAAGAAAATTACAAAATGTCTTAAGAAACAATCCATCATCCACAGTAGCATCTAAGCAGATATTAATTGTCCTGTGAGAAAGAACAAAGCTGTTGCAAAGTCAAAATATTGAGTCTCATGCTGGGTTATAATGTTATACATTATTTATCTAAGTGATGACTAGAAGTGAAATAATTGTTTGCACCCCCACACGCACCCCAGCAGTTCTGACTCATTCCTCTGATTCATCAGCTTCATACTGTTCCCTTTAGAGGAATTAGGCAAAGTGGCAGGATATTGACCATTAAAACAGTTTTATGAGGTTAATTTTCCAATTAGCGTTAGAGGAAATTTTCAACTTTTGAAATGAGACTCTTGTGATCTAACCAATGAACCACTCTGCCTAGATGAATTCACCACATAGATATCTGGTAAGCGTTCTGTGAAATAATTTGCAACACCAAATAATAAAGAAATTATGAAAATTTTTAGATTAATCTTGATTCAAAGTTTAAAAGTATAAATACTGTTTTTTCCCTTTAGTAGAACATACTAGCTAAGTTGGTTTTAGCACCTTATTCAATTAAATAATTAAAGTTTCATGATGGAATTGTTGTCATTATTTTTCCAGAGAGAGGAGAGTGTCTATTAAGAGAAGATAAATATTTTCTTTTTTTTTGCAACCCTTGTTTAGTTAGTGCTATGCTTGTAATTGCTTAATTATACCAAGGTAGTTTCCACATTAAGATAGAGACTTATGTTATACATACTTACAAGGTAATTGGATGGTATTTTTCTTGTTTTGAAAATGTAAGATTTTATTACATAATTTTCTAAGTATACATTATATATTAAAGTACTCATACTGAATGGTAACCTTGATTTAAAAAAATACAATGATAAAAATTTAAAAGATATTAATCATTCCTCAACTTGCTGTTATTAAAAAATGTTCCTATGATCCTGAAATGATTCCATTTCCTTCTTTAAGAAAGATGTACTCTGCTATCATTTTACCTTACAAACCTTCCAATTTAAATAAAACAAGTCAGATAAACCTTTACCCAAAAGAAGAAAAACTGACAAATTTAGCATCTTTTTCATTTTAAAGCAAGATGTGTTGCTTTATTAGTTCATTCTGCATTACTGTAATAAAATGCCAAGGTTTTATAACTTTAATAAGAAAAGAGGTTTATTTAGCTCATAATTTTGGAGGTTTGAGTGCTAACAGGCTACATCTGGTGAAGACCTTCTAGCTGACAGATTGTTGGGGTGGTGCAAAACATAACATGACAAGAGCCAGGGAGTATGTGTGTGTGTCTCTCTCTTCTTATAAGGCCACCAGTATGCCATCATGCATGCTCCAACTTGATGACTCCATCCACCCTAATCACCTCCCAAAGACTGTGCTTCTAAACACCATAGCTGGATTCACTTTCTGCCTTCTTAATCCTTCACAGTGGGGATTAAGCTCCAACCCATGAACCTTTGAGAAACACAACCAAACGTTATCCATACCACAAAAATTACAAACTCCTTAACACAATTTTTCTATTTTCCATTTTCTTATATGGAAAAATGACTAAATTTTTAGGTTATTTTCTTACCATACCATATTCATTCAGCATCTCTATCTACTGTGTCCAGTGCTCTGTTTCATTACTGGAGATGTATCAATGAAACAGAAAAATCCTTCTGTCCTGCAGAGTTTTGATGGTTTTGCTCTATCTTAAATCAGACCACAATGGAGAATTAAGACAAGATAAATTTTTACCAACCAAGGAACTCCCACTGGATAAACAAATGGCACTTCAAATTTATCTGACAGTATCTGGGGAGTAGTGAGTTTAACATCATCACAACATGGACACTTGTATAAGTGTGAGTATGTGTGTGTGTGTGCACATATTGATAACGTGTGTGTGTGTGTGTGTGTGTGTATGTGTGTACATTTAGTCCTCTGCATCTGTGGGTTCCTCACCTTAAGGTTCAATTAATCAAAAATATTCAAGATAAAACATTACATTTGTACTGAACATATACAGACTATTTTTCTTTGTCATTATTCTCTAAACAATACAGTATAATAATTATTTACATAGCATTTATATTGTATTAGGTATTACAGGTAATCCAGAGATGACTTAAGGTATATTGAAGAATATACATAGCTGACATACAAATATTACATCATTTCATACAAGGGATTTGAACATCGTTTGATTTTGGTATCCTTGGAAAAGGAAGAAGGTCCTGGAACCAATCCCCTATGGATACTAAAGCATGACTGCATATACTAATTTATTTCAAAGCTACAGAGACCATGTGATCATAATATAAACACTTGAATGAAATACATATATTACATTAATATAGAATACTATGAAGAGTTAAAAAATTATCAAGATATTGAAACACTGTTATACCCTGTTGTTTATCTTGCTATTGAAATTTTATTTAAGAAATACAATATATTTAGTAAAAAGTTATCTGAAAAAAATCAATATCATCCCTGCTCTCAGGAACTGATAAAATACGACAATCTAACTTCCTAACATATTCAAAGCCTGTTTCCTCATCAATGAATTGTGTTAAGCTCTTTGCCTGCCAGAGAAAATGCTATACATTGTTCATTTTCCCTGAAAAATGAAAAAAACTAGATATAGAAAATATAGACTATTAAAACAAAGTCATTTCATTTTAGAGTTATTCATATAGTCATTAATTTGCTGAGGATAATTGGTAGCCTCAAAGAGAGAATGAATAGAGCAAAGAGATAACCTAAATAAGGAGAGAAAAATTTAAAAAATCAAAACAAAAGGACAAAAAAAAATCCCAAATAAGTTGAACAAACATTCATAAAGGAATATATACAAAAGATCAATGTATAAAGGAAAAACAATACTTATTATAAAGCCACCATGAAGGAAATGCAAACCAAAATTATAATGAGATATCTCATGCCAGTTAGAATGCTCAAAAAATAACAAATGCTAGAGAACATAGGGAGAAAAAATCTCTCATATATTGTTTATTGGTACAATGATGTATAAGAGCCATTAATACAGCCATTATGGAAAACAGTATGGAGATTTCTAAAAAATATTTAAAACATAAATTCCATGTATCCAGCAATCTGCTAATGGATCATATCTAAAGGAAATAAAATCAATACATCTATAAGACATCTGCTAGCTCCTGTTGACTCCCAAGCTATTAACAACGGCCAAACAGACTCTACCTGAATGTCTATCAATGAGAAATTAATAAAGAAAATGCAGCATGTATGCCCAGTGGAATAATAGGTATTAAAAAATGACAAAATTCTGTCATATGGGATAACACAGATAAGTCTGGAGGATATTATGTTAAGTGGAATAAGCCAGGAACACAAAGACATTCATACTGCATGATATCACTCAATTGTGGAATTGAAAAAAGTTGATGTCATAGAAGTTCATAGTAGTATTGTGGTTAGCAGAGCCTAAGGGCACTAGAGAGAAGAGGAATCAGGAGAGCTTAGTCAGTGGGTATGATGTTACAGTTAGGAGAAATAAGCTGGTGTCTATTATATAAGGAAGTGACTGTAGTTAGGAGTAATGCATTGCATATCTCAAAATATAGAAGAGAGGATTTTTTAAAATATCATGAAAATGATAAGAAGTTTAAGGTAAATGATGTGTTAACTACTCAGTTTTGTTTATTATAGAGCATATACATAAATTGAAACATTACACTCTACCCAATAAATATGAAGGATTATGGGTCAATAAAAATGACACTAATAGACTTTTTTGGGAAACAAAAAAGCTATTCTCTTTATATATATCTTTCTTCTTTCCTTCTGTGAGTAGGAAAATTGTCCACCCTCATCTCCAAAACTAACTTTCTGCTTGAGCTCTCCTATCATCTAATCTTTCTTGAGGATTACAGGAAATGCTTCTCAACTCTTACATTTCAAATATCAGGCTCAAGTAAAAAAATCCTTCAGAACTTAATTGGTCTCAACTTAAGATTTTGATCTGCAAATTCACATATTTCCCTTAGAGAAGCTCTTTGTAACTTATGTTCCACAATTTTTCTTTTCAAACCTCCAACTGAGCAATTACCACTTTGTCACATCCAGTTGTCTATCTTTGCATTTATCTCCTCCCTGGTCTATTAAGCAATCCCAAAATGAGGGCAGGGTCTTATTTATGCTTTTCACTCACAGTGAACAGTGATGTATACTTGGATTCAATGTGAGCATGTGGAAGCAATAATTGCTGACTTAAGATGCTTTGTTTCCTCTTTTCTTCCATGTTTGATTGAGAGTATTGGTGGTGTCCAGTTGAATATCTGTATTGCTCACCATGACTTGACAGATCAGGTAAGCTCTTGGCTGGGCAAAATCTATGTGAAATAATAATATTTTCTTAACTAGTTATAATTTAAATTAATAAATAAAAATTAATAAAATAACTTTAAAAAATAATATAATAATTATATATTATATATAAAAATAAATAATAATTATAAGTAATGAAATAACTTTTTATGAGCTGGGTTAAGCACTAAAGAGATCAGAAAACTCTAATCCTGGCACTGAATCCAGCCCCACCAACTGTTTTTGTATCCTTCACAAGGTATGTTTTTCAGTTACAAATGGTTGAAAATTGAAAAGAAAAGTAATACTTGCAACATTAAAGTTTTCAGTATTAAAATTTTAATGTTCATAGGGTTTTGAATTTCATCAATAAAATGTGAGATTTTTTTCTTCCTCTCTTTTTGCCTAAATATCTACATAGTATCCTTAAGTTTGCCACCTGGGTTACAAGTGCTAAAATCCTTAAGAGAAAACTTTAACTGAACCTATACTATCAATGCTTGACATTCTAAAAGAGGCAAAGTAGGTGGGTCACATTTGATAGAGTTGGTTCATGGCTAGGCAGGACTGTGATTTTTTTTAACTCAGACTGAAATATTCAAAGTTCTGACATTTTTCCTAAACTTTCTTATTCACTTTAAATAATGGGATTTTTATTTTGTTGTCGTATATGATTATATATAATCTATGAAGAAAATTCTGTCTCTGCTCTCTCCTTGTATCTGAGGAGACTCTCTACAAGGTACTGGAGGCCCTGGTTTGATGGCCTTTGCCTTTTGAATGCATGCCAGGCCTGGTGCTCCACCCTTGCCAGCTCCTCTCCTGGGCCCACGCTGCTGGCGTGGATGGAACTGGAAGAAGTGCTGAGCTGGGAGATTGGCACAGCTGTTTTTGCAGCTTCAGGTCCTTAATGCTGCAATTTCACACCAGTGTGTCTCAGCACTTCTTAATCGTCAGCTATAAAGTTCTGCAGCTGTCTCTGTCAAATTTGTCCAGATTCTCACAAAATTCTTGGAGAGGGTAACTGATATGATATCAAGATGATTTTTTTTTTTAATTTTTTACTTACCCCCATAGCTTGTTTCTTTTCAACTAAAGGCAAGCTAAGGGTTCTTATTCTCCCCGGAGTTCAGGAGCATCTGCTCTTCCTCAAGGACTTCACTACACAGTCTGGGATTGACCCTGACTACCCTCTCTTTTGTTAAACCATAAAAGTGGCTGTTTATTGAGAACTAGATTTAAATGTCCCAAAAGTTTCCCAAAGGGCTTAGAATCTTTACAAACACATTGCATTTACCAATGATATCAAAATAGGTAGGCTGAATACATGTGATGACCCTGGCTTTTTAACAAGGTCTTGGAATGGTGATGACCTGGTAACTAGTCTGATCAGTAGATGATCTTAACTAAAGAAAATAGTAAATATGAGAAAGGTTGATTTTATTTTCAAGGATTTCTAAACATCTGTATTTTTTTCCCCCAAATATTGATTAACCTTTTGGGATCCTCAGAGGAAAGCAAATGTGAAACTTCATGTGTTAAGTAACACAATTC
Organism: Urocitellus parryii; assembly: GCF_045843805.1. NCBI lineage: Eukaryota > Metazoa > Chordata > Mammalia > Rodentia > Sciuridae > Urocitellus > Urocitellus parryii. Next base: position 111,682,395 of record NC_135540.1, on the reverse strand, counting down.
CAGAGAGGTGTCGACTGATGTAACAAATGAGCTCAAAGATGACAAGAATTCCATGATTCATATCCTGCTTCTGCAGTCAGACCTTGTTTGTGGATATTTTGCATGTGTAGGTTTTAGTCATATATTTTATACTAAAAACTTTTTTTTCTTCTTCTTCTTCTTCTGAAGGTGTCTAAGTCATGTAGCTTCCTCTTTCCAGGAGGGAGGTTTGGGAGGAATGGTGTTTAAGTTGTGGTGTTTCCCAAGATAAACTGCCTGTTCAGGGTCCAAAGTACACCTCCAGCCATCAGGTGCTGGTGGCCTGCTTCAGAGACTGCCTGCTTCACAAAACTGGGTTATGTGGAATTTCTTTCTTTTCTTTCTTTTGGTACCAGGGCTTGAACCCAGGGGTGCTTAACCACTGAGCCACATCACAGCCCATTTGGTATTTTATTTAGGGACAGGGTCTCACTGAGTTGCTTAAGGCCTTGCTAAGTTGCTGAGTCTGGTTTTGAACTGGAGATCCTCCTGCCTCAGCCTTCCAAACCTTTGGGATTACAGGCATGTGCCACCGTGCCCGGCCATTGCATGAAATTTTCACAGAAAATTTCACAAATTTTTACAGATTTCAACCTACTTGTATATTTATAGGTTAAAATCCCAATTGCACATAGGAAAAGGGGTTAATATGCCCATGATTCTTAAAGAAAAGCTGCTTTGCAATCTCTTTCCTCCTTCATCTATTTTACAGCTTCATTTCCTTAGACTTGGTTTGATCCAGGGTGAAGTTGTCTGAACTTAGTGATGTTTGCTTCTCTTCTCTGCATTTTGCATTCTCCCTTGTTTGCTTTGTCACAAATGCTACCTGTCTTGCCCTTCCCCTCTTGACATGGGCCTTCTTTCCAATATTCCTGAAACACTGTTGTGGCTTCATTTTGTTGTTGTATTTGAGAAATAAAGATTTCATTCTTATTTTGATTTCTGCTTTTAAATCATCAGATATGTGAGGCAGTATTATAATTTTCCTAGTATGAGTTCTTAGATTTTGGAATGATTAACATTTTCATACTTTCCATATACCTCTCCTATGATGCATATTTCATACATTAACTTGTTTAATCCTTTACACCTTTGCTGTGAGGGTCATACTGTTATTAATCTCATTTTATATCTATCAGAACTAAGTAGAGCTTATATTCAAAGCAGTTTCTCTCTGACTCTAAAGTCTCTGTTCCCAACTAACTACCATACATTATATACACCATGCTACCCTCACAGTCTTATGGTGATGTAATGTGAAAGGTTTTTCAAAATCACCAGGATATTAGATTTTCATCAAGAGAGGTCAGGTACTCTCTCCAGGGCACATCTCGGTTGGATTTCAAATTCTTCTTAGCAATGTTGTTTTATTGTTCTGAAAGAGGATGAAAAAGTAAAATAAAAACTCAAGTGATTTTCTTTTGCCCTCCCATTGTTTTCTTTTAATGAACACAATACCTTTATTTTTATGTGGTGCTGAGCATCAAACCCAGTGCCTCACAGGTGTCTACCACTGAGCCACAACCCCAGCCCCTTTGCTCTCCCACTTCTATCTCCAGTGATGGCTGTGGTGGCCTGTGCTTTCAAGAAGTGAATCTTCCCATGTTTGTGTCTGCTTCGATGAAACAAAATCGAGACTCCTTGTTTTCTTAACACTGGTACCTTCCCATCTTCTGTTTCTTACTCTACTACTGTTTTCCTGTGCTTTTCCTTGACACGTGATGCAGAGATGTTGATGAGGAGTCACCAGAACTGAGTCCTGACCTGTTGCCAATAGCATCACTATTGGGGATCTTTCATTGAGTGCTTACTATGTGCCAGGAGTTGTTATTAACTGTTCATATGTATGTCATTAGTCAGTACTCAAAACAATCCAACAAGGCCAGGCGCAGTGGCACACGCCTGTAACCTTAGCAGTTTGGAAGGCTGAGGTGGGAGGACCACAAATTGAAACTAGCCTCAGCAAAAGTGTGGCGCTAAGAAACTCAGTGAGACCCTGTCTCTAAATAAAATACAAAATAAGCCTGGGGATGTGGCTCAGTGGTCGAGTGCCCCTGAGTTCAATCCCTTGTACCCCTCCTCCGACTGCCAAAAATAAAAATAATCCAACAAGGAAGACAATGATATCACCATTGAGTTACAGATCAAAATTCTGAGGTCCCGAGGTAAATTGACTTGCAAAATTCACACAGGTAATAGACGATGAACAAGGCTCCATGTATTTGCCTATTCATTTATATCTCTGGACTTTCTTTTAATGTAAAATTGATAGGCTTTAGAAAACGATTTCTAAGGTCCCTTTCAGTTCTAAAATCCATAATATTCTCTTCTTACAATATTCTATTTCTTTTAAAAAATGAAATCACCTAAGTTTTATCTCTTTTTATTTAGAAATTCACTATCTTTCTCTGACTTATTCTCTTCTGAGCTTCTTTAGCACTAAAGAGTATAAATTTACCCTCATGTTTCTTAATTTTACAAACAAAACCCTATCAGTGAATCCTTGAGAGAAATTAATATTTTTATTTTCATTCTTCAACTCCAGCACCAAGTATAGCATCTGTTGAATTATGAAAGATGTCCATATTTTTATGATTATGCAGATATTGAATTGTATCATGCTTTGCTCATTGGATTATATACTCACGGAGGAGTTTATGCTGACAGTTGAGTTAGAAATAGGGCAACAATTAGATCTCGTTTGCCAAAAGTTAATTTTGAGCTATCAAACTGTGGCCCATTTTTCATCTTGAATCTAAGCTCCAAGAAGAAGCTCCATGCAGTATTTTCTTGTTTTCTCTGCATTCCAGCATTTTGTACACCCAAACATTTGGAAATCTCATTGCCTTTATTCACTTCCGCAGAGGGAGACATTAATCTCTTCTGAGCACATGATCAGCTAACTTTCCACCTTCTGGCTAGTTTCTACTTTGTCAGAGGGTTTAGGGGGGAGGTGATGGGCAAAAGATGAGAGTAAAGAGGTGAGAGTAGTATTCAGCTTGCTATTTATATTCTACTAATTGTTAAATTTGAGAAAATGATTTAAAATCAAATTTTAAAACTTGTACCAGGGAGAACTAACATGCATCAAGAGCTCATTTTCCTTAGAAAAAGAATTATGCATTTACATAAATTATTAATATTCTGTGGTACTCTCGTATATAATTTCAACTTTCCATTTTCTTCTCCCCTTTTGGTCGTCACTCACTGCCAATAAGAACTGTTAATTTTTTAAGTTGTGCTGGTTCAGCTTTTTATTTCTACTGTCTAGTTTTTATGAACTGGCAACTTTTAAATAAAATTCATTTTTGACTTTATTAAGCCCTCACTGCTCTCAAAGCCTGTTTGCCTGTTCTTTACTTTCACAGATCAAAGTGTTAATGAATAAGCACAAAATGTCAGAATGCAATTTCTCTTTGTGCTTTCAAAGGTGACATTTTCTTAGGTAATTATATCAAAAATGAATGGATAGAGCCACACAGTCTTTCTTCCCTGTCTTTTAGGTGATAGGTTTACAGCACTTATGCTTAACTCTTCACTGGCTCTGACCTAACTAGGTCATTCAAATAGGAAGTTATTAGCTGTTTTTCTTCTTATTATTGCATTTTAATATTAATTTCACTAAAGACTTGTAACTAATTTTGTTCACCCCATTTGAGAGAAGTAATTCTTTAAATCCAGAGGTTATTTTTTTTTAAAAAAAGGTAACTATCAAATGAGAGATAGAACATCAAGTTGTATTCACTGATTCACTCCAAATCCATAATACATGATGCCATTAAAAAGAAACCACTATGATCTTGATGAATAATGATAATGAGAAGGAAGGTAAGGAAGGAGGGAGAGGAGAGGGAAAGCAAGAAAGGAGGAAGAAAAAATCAACAGTGGAAAATAAAACATCCTTGGAACAGAGTATCTTACTCTTGGAAAAGTGCTTCTGTCTTTGTCCAGTGGCAATATAAGGAGAAGGCAGTCAACAGCTCCAGACAAACCAGAGCTTGTCCTGTGATGGGGTGGAGTTTTCATCTCTTAAACATGGATGGTATGAAAGGGAATGAATGAGTTGATGATAGTCTTATAATTATTTGCCCATCTCTAGTCTAGAGATACTCTATTTTTAGCTCCTAATTTTTAAAAAATTTTTACACATTGTTATACTTTCACTAATACCCCTAATAACATAGTATGACTATGAACCTGTACGTAAATGAGATACCAGGGATAGATAAGGTGAGCTGCACTCCCACATACAACCGAACACACAGAATATCTCCCCTGATGAAGTCAGCTTTTTCAACTGCTGTGGTATTAGAATTCCCGGTCAATAGACAACCAGCTCCATTGCTCTTGGCCCAAGATGAAGCGGAACATCATGGTGGAAGGAGTGGCAGGGAAAAGTAGCTCAAGACATGGCACCAGGATCAGAGAGAAAGAGACTTCTCCTCTCACCAAGGACAAAATATGGACCTCCAAATCACACCCCACTGACTCACCTCCTCCAGCCACATCTTACCTGCCTGCAGTTAACACCTAGTTAATTACTTTCAGGGGTTTAATGCACTAATTAGGTTAGGACATAGCTCATTTATTTCACCTATAAACTTTCTTGCATTGTCTCACGAGCTTTTGGGAGACACATCATATCTAAATGTTAACATCCCCTCCCAATTTTATAACAGAATTACTGAAATTATTAAGAGGAGTTACGGATTATCTGTGCAGACTCTTCACTTCATAAAAAGATACCGAACAAGTTAAATGATTTCTACAAGGTCACAGGTTAATCACACTTGTTTGTGTATAGAATTGCACAACAGATAATATGTCAGATGGTGATTCCTGAGGGTTTGGAGTCATAAAAATATGCTCAGATACCCAGCTACAAGCCTTTTATATGGAGAAAGGGAAGTTAAAGAATTTAAAGAGCAGAAGAGTGAAACATTGAGAGTAAGGCACTAAGCGGTTATTTGAACAAATTCTGGATCAAAAGTTTATATTCACATCTCCTTCAATAGGTGAGAACTCTGTATGGTAGATTTTATCCTCAATTATTAGGTGAGGGGACTATGGTTCTGAACAAAGAAATATTTTTCCAAGCTCATAAAGCCAGGGTTTAAATTCATGTTTTTCTTAACACCCTTATTTATATATTCCATAAAATCTTGTGAATATACAGCATTGATAATAATACTTTTGTATGCAGTCCTTATATTTTCTCCAAATTTTTTGTCCCCCACTAGTTATTTATTTGGAACATATTTATTAAGAATTTACTACTGGTAGCCTCTAAACTGTGGAGGGTAGATATAAAGACCTTCTGTTCCTGGGAACTTACCATCTGGTACTGTTATTCAGGGAAGTGTGGTAATGTGTCATAAGAGAGGTGTGACACGATAATTCAAAGGTGGAACTATAGTAGCCACTGTTTCTTACTTAAATTCTCAGAGGTTTTCATGGGAGACATGGCCACATATTTTTCCTCTCCTGGTCATGATCCAATGGACAAATGATGTTCGGTGTGATGGGATGGTGGGAGCGAATGAATGAACAGGGATTGAAAAGTAGAAAGCATGTGCAAAGAACTTTGGGGAGTACAGTCTAACCAAGGTGCTTAAGTTGTAAAAAAATGTACACTACAAAGCAGTTCTTAATGGAGACTTTTGTGGCTACAGTAAAACATTTTAACTTTATGTAGTAGCTATGGGAAGCCATGAAGAGTTGTTGAGAAGTAGCGCTCTTACATGATCAGAATTGGTTTCATTCCTTTTTTGTAAACTTTAACAACTGCACAGTACAACCAGCTACTCTTTTTTTTTTTTGAGCCAATATTTCCTCATCTATAAAATGTCAAGTAAAATACCTTATATTTGCTACTTATTTCTCAATAATGCTATATAATAAACTCCCCAGGATGTAGTAACTTGCAATTATAAGCATCGGTTCTCATGCTCACCAGGTGTAGATGGGCTGATTTAGCATGGGCTAAGGTTGCCCATTGAATTCAGGTCTATTCTATTTGTACTTTTTTCTGGATCCCAGATTGATGTGAGGACAGTTGTTACCAGTGGGTTAGTGTCTCTGGGAAATAGACTCTGAGATGTAGGCATGCATACAGACAAAGCACTTGGAATCAGTATCTGTGGAATTGAGGAGGAAAGAGGATTGGGCAGGAGAGAGTCGAATTCCATTCTATCACAACAAAAGTCCTTGCTAATTTCACTGGATACTCTAGAGCTATGATCGTGCGTCAAAGTAGCATACCTGTAGCACATCAAAATCATTTCATGTCCCGTGTCTAACAGTCCTTGAAATGTCAAGATATTATTCTGTCTCTCCAAATATAAAAGCTAACAATATAAACAGTCAAAAGTCCCTTTCAGGGAAGGACTGGGGAAAGTATTACAATATATTTTTGCTATGTGATTGCAATGTCCTTCCTCCCTGTGGCCTGGCAAGTTGCTTATTTTGGTACTGGGTCCAACAATCTGGCTCAGGTCTGGAACCAAGTGAAAAGATGCAGGAATTCTTCAGGGGCCAGTTCTCTCTGTCATCTAATCTTCCCTCATTGATTGCTCCAGATTATATAGATTGAGCAGAATAATTGATATTTTCTTATTTTTCTCTAATGAAATCCTTATTCTATTAACTACCTCCATAATTCTCAGTGAGTAACATCTCCTTGATGGTCTCTTCCATCTTGCTACTTGTTTTGATAATTGAACTAATTTATCTTCTGACGAATAAGCACTTTCACCTGCCTTGTATTGTTTGGGGAGAACTATTACATTTGTTGTTACTAATAGTCTTGTTGGGTAATGGTTTCTTTTACCATGAGCTCTGACCTAGAGAGAAGTGACACCATTGAAAGTAGCGGTGTTCTCCCCAGAACATTCCTTTTTGCTTATGTAAATAGTATATTATCTTGGTTCTCCCTTTGTCTCTGGTGGATTTTCTGGCCTAACATGGAATTACCATACTGTTAGTCAGTTTTCTGTTACTGAAACAAACTATTGAAGACAATCAACTTATAAAGAGAAAAGGTTCATTTTGTATTGCAGTTTCAGAGATTCCAAATGATCAGTTTGCTCTGTTGTTTTGAGCCTATGCTGAGGTGGCACACTAAGGTGGGAGTGTTAGCAGAATAAAACCTCTCATCTCATGGTGAGAAATAAAGAGGATGAGAATGGGGCCAGTGTTCCTAATCCCCTTTGAGGATACACCCCAAATGACCTAAAGAACTCCTACTAGGCCCCACACCATAAAGATTCCACTACCTTCCGTTAACACCATTCTAGAGACCAAATTATAACACATGGGCCTTTGGGGGAGAGTCACCATCAAACTACAGCCACCACTTTAATGTGCATACTTTCCTTAACCTTTTTTTTATTCTATCACCAGTCTTTTCAATTCTAGAGTTTTACCTTATCTAGTGCAATCCAATACATTCTAAAAACACTTCCAAGAACAATCTTTCAGCATGCCTGCACTAACTCTAAATGCCTTACCGAGGTGTCAGATCTTATGCCACAAGAGAAAGATCCCTTAGTGTCATACTTTGTTTTATGTAGGAATTTTAGTTTTCTTTAGTGTTTGCCTTCTTTTACAATTGTAATACTGGGCCTCATCAACTTTCTCTATGCTGAGATAGAAGAATAATACGAGATATAAGAATCCTTTCAGTTCTTAATGGCCTTTTATAACAATCAGCTTTTATTACCTTCTCTCAAGAGCAGAAGTTGAGCTTAGCAATAGTCACCCAATTCTATTGTCTTATTATTTCCTTAGTTCCTCAAAAACATGATTGGGGCAGCTACTGTATTTCCTTTCCTTGTAATATTCCAGTTTATTTCCAATAAAGATTTAATAATTGTTCCAAAATTCTGTTTTAGTATTTTGGACTGCTCCGGGTTGGAGCTGTTACAGATTGGGTTCTCTTAGAGGTGTTCTCTGAGATGAAGTTGGATGACAGGAAGAAATATTGGTCAAAGGGAGAAGAGCTTCAAATTACTCTCAATTAGGTGACCCTATAAGACACTCTGGAGCTCTGGAACTAGTCCATCCTGGGGTGATAAAACTGGAAATTTATGCTCCTGTATTGATCAATTATTGCATACGCACAGCCCCATGAAAGAAGCATGACCTTGGCAAGGTAATTTTCTTCACCTGAGACAATTCTTAGAGGGGCTGAGATGCATCTTCTATCATTATTCCCATAACCCTGGAGGGTTTTGATGACGCTTCTGGTACAATATCTGGAATCATATCAAGGCATCACCTCAGTCACTGACTTCATCTGCTTAATTCTAGTTCAGAAATCATCACACTGTTGTTTGAATTTCCTGATTCCCCCTTCACTGTGACAACTCTAGGAAAGGTCACTGATGCCCTGATGGCTGTTGTAGCCAAAAAGAAAAAAAAAAAAAGAAGAAGAAGAAGAAGAAAGATAGGAAAGAAGAACCACTCCACTCTCCCTCCACCAGACAATAACAACAAACCTGGCAGAATTCTGTCCTTGAATATTTCGGTTTATTTATTATACCCATAGAAATGCTCTTGTGTCTTGTAGGTAACAGAATGCACAAGGAGGAGAAAAAAAGTCTGGCTCCATGTAGAGAAGGGAATGTGTCTCTTTAATTTGTGATATTTTATTGTAATCTTTTGTATACCCATGTTTCCTACTCTAGTGCAAAATCCTTGAACAGAGACTTATTCATATCTATATTCCCACAAGCAATTATAGATTGTGTGTACATAATATGCTAATTTCCCTCTCCCTTCCCTTTCAAGGTGATGATTGCCCACAGGGAGAATTTCAAGGTGTAGCACCAATGAAAATAATACCATAATGGTCCAAGCAGTAGATGACAGTGAGGACGGATAATAAATATGCCACAGTGTTAATTTGGCAGTATTGGATCCTAGATGACATGATGGTGTAGGGAAGGGTATGGGTGACTTTGGCATTGTTAAGGATACAGACAGCATGGGAAGACTGGGTTGGGGGAGAAGAGGAAATGATGTACTATTTTTTGGACGTTTGACTGCTCAAGGTCCAACAGTTGGGATCATCTACAAATCCCTTAGAAACATGAGACTGAAAAATAAAATGAGGATATAATAGCACTGGACACAGAAATGCAGAATTTACCTGTTTAATGCGTATAATACAAACATTAGAGTGAGTGGCTTAAAACCATCCTGTGGAGAATGTAGGAAGAAGAGGACACTGAGGAGGAAAGAATGAGGAGATGAGTGAGAGTAAAGCAAGTGGAAAGAGTGTGACAGATGCATGCCATTGGCATCTGTTTACAAAGGATAAGGCAATAGAGGCAGCCATGTTATTGGCACCTGGAGGGAACAGGTAGGTGAGCTCCGCAGATCTTCATTGTTATCCCCCTCACAACTATTTTTGAGTGCCTGCTTTATTCCAAGCACTATGATAGGCAGAGAAGGAGGATACAGTAATAAACACGATGGATACTGTTTTAATTTGTTAGTGAAATGAAATTATCATTGAGGAAGCAGTTGCATTAAAGTGATGGGAACCACAGCCAGGGAGGGAATAGGTCTGGGAACTTCTTGTGACTCTCCTGTGGAGACAGATCACAATGCATGTGACCTTCCTCTCCACTTTGCTAGAAAGGTCCCTTCTTTAGCACCAGAGATGGGCTTAACCCATTAGGAACTGAGCAGCCTACCTGCCCCCCACTTTTAACCTGTTCTGTGAAGAACTTTCCATAGAATTTCTTTGATGTCTTCCGATATAAATGATATAAATAAAGCAGCCGCGGGCTCCTTTATGTGTGAGAAGCTGGACCTGTCTGGTCAGCTTGTCCATCCTGCCTCCGCTTTTGAAACTACTTTCTGTGTTTTATGGTTATTTTGACATTTTATTTCTCTTAGCTTTTATTTCCCAGCCAGCCCATTCCATGGGAGGGAACCCCATTTCCACCATGGGTGCAGAATGTGGGTGGTGGGCAGGTAACTTTCCTAGCAGTTTTTAGCTACATTTGCTATTTCCTTTCCTTTCATAGATGATACTAGATCATATTCATGTATTTAACAGATGAAGAAGGACATTAGAGAAATTGAGAGTCTTGTTGAAATCATAAGGTGAGTTATTAACAAAGCTAGGAGAAGATTCTGATTCTGTCTTTTCCATAGTGTTTTCACTATGCAAGACTGAATGTTTATTGGATGCTGAGACTATTCTATTTTGTATCTGGAATGTCCCCCAAAGTTTCATGTGTTGAAAGATTGGATGCCAATCAAACAGTGTTCAGAGGTGAGGATTTTGGAAATAGATTGGATCAAGAGCACTCTAATATTATCAATAAGTCCATCTATTGATGGGTCATAGCTTTGGGGGCTGGTAGAAATTGTAGGAGGGGGAATTTAATTGAAGGAAGTGAGTCATTAGGTGAGAGCCCTTGGAGACTGTATTTTGTCCTGTGCCTTTTCTCTGTCTTTCTGCTTTCTGGTTACTATGAAGTGAACAGCTTTGTTCTGCCACATGCTCCTCACCATGATTCTTTGCCTTATCATAGGCCCACAAAAATGGGATTAAGCAACCATTCACTGAACCTCTGAACCCATGAGCCAAAACAAATCTTTGCTCCTTTAAGCTCTTTTGCTTCTTTGCTCCTTTAGGTGTTTTGTCACAGCAACTGAAAGTGACTAATACAGTTTCTTCTGCTTTACAAATAGAGATATAGTATTTTTATCAGGATATTATTATTGTTTCCTTGTTTTGGCTATAAACAAAGCATAAGAAAATACTATACAGTCATTGTGCTAGGCACTTGGGTTCAGAAATGAGCAAAGCAAAATAGTTTCTATATTCACTGAGCATGCAGTGAAGAATGTGCAAAAAGAAAAAGAGTTAATAACTACACAGAAATGTAACTATGCTGTGACCCATGAAGGAAAAGAGAAATTGCTATTTATTTATTATTATTATTATAAAGTCATATATTATAAATATCTGCCAACCCTTATGTACTTTTTCTCAGCGAAGCACTTTATATAAAATTCTGCTTTCAGGATCCTTTGGCACATTACTTTTAAGACATTTGATTTACCTACTGGCTATTTACCCTGAGGTCTATAAAGCCATATAGAATCCTTCCTCCTTATGTAAGCTTTTTATCATGTGAGTGCAAACTAATAACAGACCTCATTTTCCAAACACCTCCCATTGGTTCAGAATAACTAAACTTTGCATTGCTACTAATCAATTATTGATTAAACCCAGGTAGTCTGGGTTATTTATTCATGTATGCAAATTCTGACTTCTTACTTGCCAGTAATTGTCTAGATGCTGGAAAATATCAAGACCATGTCTCTAATTTTGCTCTGGAAAATCTCCTAGCCTCAGGAATATCATAATGTGATATGAATTCCATAAAAATATATTTCTCAAAGAAATTAAATCTACCCTATATGGGAACACATTAACAAAATAAACAAAATAATAAAATCCAGGAAGATTTATTTCTAAAAGTGCATTACTTTTGTGCTGTGGTTGTGGCTCAGAGGTAGAGCGCTTGCCTAGCATGTGTGAGGCACTGGGTTCAATCCTTAGCACCACATAAAAATTTTTTAAAAAATGAAGATATTGTGTCTACCTAAAAACTAAAGTAAATAAATAAATATTTTTTAAAAGTGCATTGCTTTTAGAATCAGTGACTTTTCTTTAGGTTTAAAGAAGCTAGGTTCTCCGATGACCTACAGATCATAGGAGCTGGTGCATCAGAAAAGCAGACTACTCCAAAATTGTACCTATCTCACTTTCAGAGTTGGAGAAGATAATGCTAAGTAAACTTAGACAACCCCTCCCCCCAAAAAATTTCCAAATATTTTCTCTGATATAAGGTGACTGACTCATAGTGGAGTAGGGAGGGGGAGCCTGGGAGGAATAGAAGAACTCTAGATAGGGCAGAGGGGTGGGAGGGGAAGAGAGGAGATAAACACAAAGAAATGAAGTGACTATTCTAGGGTTATGTTCCAGCTTTTTTTTTTCTTCTCATTTTCACTACATAACTTGAATTATTACAAACTCAAATTAATACATAATGTGAATTATTTATGGGATTTGAAGACACCCAACTGGTTAAAAACTGTTCTCTAGCAAATGCTATCTCCCTCTATCCTGGGAAAAGTAGTTCTTGTCATCTTCCACTGTTCTCTTGGGGAAAGCTGCTTTTTGGAATTCTTCAAGTTACCTGGGAAAGGAACTAAAAAGAAGAGGAGTCATAAGACTTTCTAATCAGTGACTTTTCTTTAGACTCCAAGAAGATAGACTCCCTGATAACCTACAGATAACAGCAGCTGGTGCATCAGAAAAGCAGACTACCCCAAAATTGTACCTCTCTGGGTGCTACCTATCTCATATGTTGCTCCCCAGATTCCTGTATAAATTGTGGGTGCCTGCAACCCCTAAGTGAGATGGTCTTTTTCAAGACTAAAAGTCCTTATCTTTCAATGTCCTGGCTTCCTGCCCATGAAGCTCTTCCCTCACCTGTCACTTGTGTCTCAAGCTGTTGACTTCCTCAGGTAGCCGTGGCAATAGACCTTTCATAAATTGGTGTATTCATTAGCTCTCTTCCTCAGGAAACACATCCCTAGCCCCTCCCCTGCATACAAATCCACTACACATATGCTAATTACTTCAGATTGCATTCCCTACTAGTGGTCACTCCCACTGGACCTCTGCAGAGATTCCCCTCCCTTTGGCAAGGTGCTCATCCACTCACCCGGTCACCATGATGCTTGAGGGTTTTAGTGGGAAGGGGCAAAAGCATTAGTGACATCGTTCCATTTCAAAAGAGAAAACAACGAATTCCCAGGAAAGGCAATTCTTAGTTATTGGCTGAAGATATTAACAACCAGGAGGTGGCAGTAGAAGCGATAAATATTGTCATTTAAGCTAAATAACCTTAAAGTTGATCCTGAAAATTCTTCTTACCTGGCCAGGTCCTTAGAGACATGAGACTGGGATCTCTTCCCGTGGGGGTGAGCTGCTTTCTCTGGATAGATAAAAGGAACAAATTAGAATATGAAATTCTGAATCCTTGGGACTCAAGCTTCCCTCCTGCTCCTTGTATCCATCATTGACTTGTAATAGGGACCCTCGGCAGGCTAATTGGTTGAAGGAATAATGTGCCAACGCTAGACTAATATTTTCTATCCAACAATTTTATTCTTGCCAATGATGCTAATGCACATCATATTGTGAATGATGAATAATTCATGAGATGGCTACGTTTTTTTGTCTGAGAGGCTAACATCACTCCATTCACTGGGTCCTTATCATTGGTGCTCTTGATTCCACCTCTGTCATCATAACAATGCCAAACATTTCTGAAAAGATGAGATTCTTCCAGAGTTCATAAGCACATAGAGAGCCACAGGTTTTAAGAAGTATTTTGTTCATGGATTTTTTGCTTGGTGGATTATGTCATGGGAAATTTATAAAAATGGCACAAGAAGCAGTAAGCCCACACTGAGAACTAACACTCTAGTGTGGCTGAGGGCTTTCTTGTGGTTAAGGGTTTTAGGAAAGTGGAAAGGGAAACTACTATATTAAGAAAATGAAGGCACAAGCTCATAGGGTGACTTGATCCATTCTGAGGGGAGTGCCTTAAATGATTATTTATGGACAACACAGGGATCAGAAGAATTTGATGACAGATTGCACTGAGCTACTTTGAATACTCCATAACAGCATTGAACACGTTAGGCTTTGTTTGTATGGCACTTAAAAGGTCATACTTTTGAGGTGCTGACTTAAACAGGTGCAGGGTAATCACACACACACACACACACACACACACACACACACACACACAAGTAGAAGTCGTCCAAACACTGTTTTTTCTTAATTAATATGCAATTGCAATTCATTTTCAATATTATAAAAGAAAATTTTCGTTTTCATTTTAAGAGATAGTACAACTGTACATCGATTAATCTGACAAAGTAAAAATAAATATTTCTCTTCAATTTTAGGATTTAGCTTAGAGAGTTTCAATGGGGAAGAAAATGTTTTTTTCTATTATTTTTATTGCTCCTGTCACAGATATATCAATGCTAGCAATATTTAATCAAGGTATTCCACAAGTATTTATTGAACTTTTACTCTATGTTCAATACTCTTCTAGATGTTGGGGATTTAGCAGTGAACAAAACAGATAAAACTTTGTCTTTGTGGAGCACACATTTTAGTAGAATCACTTATTTTTCTCATCTTTTTGAGATTTAAGGGGCTTTCCCTTCCTGTTCCTTTCTACTTAAAATAATTCCCATGGGGGTAATTGGGACAGGCATTATTAATAACATGTTTAACAAGTGAAGAAAATAAAGTTTACTTAAGTGATTTTCCCTAATAGTATAGCTTCCAAAAAATACAGAATTTCTCACTAATCCCAAATAATTTAAAATCATGAACTATTTCTAAATAATAGGAAGTATTTTTCTTTCTGCCTTAAAATCTTAAAGTTCAATGATTTTATGTACATACTAGAAGTAGAATGTGTTACATGACAATGAATTATTTACCTTTAATCTCCGTATAGGCTCTATCTCAGAAATGACCACACTTAAATAGATGATGAGTATTTGTCCTTAAATATAAGATGGAGGTTTTTGTCCATTAATGACTATGATTTATCCTATTAATATGCATAATTCGGTGATTCTACCTGGCCAGCTAACGTTCCATGAGTGCCCCATTTGAACTCAGCAAATTGTGGTGAACTGAGTGTCTATTGACTGAATTATATGGGTCCAAAGATTAATTGTAGTTTATCTGTGGCTGCAAGGACTTAATTATCTAATTAAAAGATTCTATAATATCTGCAATGATATAATCTGTGCTGATTACAGTCTCAGTGCCTAAATGTGTGGGAAAAAATAGTCACTCAGTGAACACTCATTAAATAGCAAATTAATTCAGTACAGACTGTGACTGAGGTAGGCACAGCTTATTTGGTTTAGAAATGTTTGGAAACTCGGCTAGTGGGGGAAAGCATTGATCCAAGGTAACAATTATTTTGAGTTCACTAGGTATATGGCAATATAGATAGGATATAGCATTTTCAAAAAAGGTAGGTATAAATAGATTTCCATTGATTTTATGGTGATTATATGACAAGGGTAATATTCTTATGTGGATCACTGGATAGAAAATCTTAAGAATTATTTTCCCTTTAGGCACATATGTATTACAGCAACTGACATTCATCATATTTTCCTAAAGTTAGATGAATTTGTACGTATTCCTAATAACATGTTTTTACTTTATTTTTAACTTTACATGTAAGGGCTTCATATTTTGAACTTACATTCATTAAATTGAAAAATTATGAACAGTTTTGGAAAATTCCTTTATGTCTCCATGCCACGGATAGTTTATTTCTCTTCCACTCATGCACACTGGCTTGTTTTGAAGCATCTGATGCTGTGATCTGAACCACTATAAAAATCATACACACATCTCCTGTTTTATGATCACAAGAGTTTCTTTTGAGTATATACTAAGAAGTGGAGTGTCTCTAGTACAATACAGAGGCGCTCCTGCGCATTCACCATCGCCTGGGAGTTGTTATTGTTGACCTTTAAAATTCTTGCCAATAAAATAGAAATAAAATGCTATCTAATTTTTTCTTGATTTGCATTTCCCTGTTCACTAATGATACTGAATATTCCATAGATATTAATCATCCATATGTGTTTCTATTACTTGGAAATGCTTATTCATGTCTTGTGTTCTGATTTAATGTCATTGTGATACTTTTTTCAATTCTTGGAATTTTAATATTTTCAGTAAATAAAAACTGTACATGTTTATTCTGTGCAATGTGATATTCTAATATGCATATGTATTGTGAGTGATTACTATAAGCAAACTAATTAATATATGACCTCACATAGTTAACCAATTATTTATGTTGTAATAGTAGTTAAGATCTACTCTCTTAGCCAATTTTGAGGACACAATACAGTATTATTAACCATAGTTACCATGCTTTATAATAGATCTATAGAATTTATTTGTCCTCTGTAATAACAACTTGAATTCTTTGACTATCATCTTCTCATTTCCCCATCTTCTAAGTTTTGGCAACCACCATTCAACTCTGCTTCTATTAATTTGACTTTTTAAAAATTTTATGTATAAGGGTGATGGTGAAGTATTTGTTTTTCTGTCTTTAACTTATTTCACTTAACATGATGTCCTTCCATTTCATCCATAGTGTTGAAAAAGAGATTTTAGTCTTTCTTCTATACTGCTGAATAAGATCCTTCTCTCTCTCTCTCTCTCTCTCTCTCTCTCTCTCTCTCTCTCTCACTGTGTGTGTTTATCATGTTTTTCTTTATCCATTCATCCATCAATGGATACTTGCTATGTGTTCATATAGTGGCTTCTTAGCGATTGTGAATAATATTGGAATAAACGTGGAAATGCAAATATCTCTTTGTGATACCAATTTATTTTTAACATATGCCCAGAGTAAGTTTGCTATATCATATGGTAGTTCTAGTTTAAATTTTTTGAGGTACCTCTCTACTGCTTTCCACAATAGCTGTACCAATTTGCATACCTATCAACAGTGTATAATGGTTCTGTTTCCTAGACCTTTCTAGAACCCTAGATGGGGTTCTAGTCCTGTCAAAATTTCTTATATCTTGTCTTTTGCATCCTAACATGTGTGAAGTGATATCTCATTGTGATCTTGATTTGCAATTCCTTGATGATTAGAGCTGTTGAACATTTTTTTCATAGACCTGGTGGCAATTTGTATGTCTTCTTTTGAGGAATATCTATCTATTTAGGTAACTTGTCCATTTTAGTAGGGTTGTTTATTTATTATTGGGTTGGTGGAATTCTTCAGTTATTTTTACTTTTTACTGTGTATCAGATTATAGTTGCTAATATTTTCTCCAAATACCTAGGTTACCTTTGCATTTTTCTAATGGTTTCCTTTGTTGTGTAAAAGCTTTTAACTTAATTAATAATTTAGTTAACAATACTGGGGATTGAATCCAGGGGTGTGCTACCAGTGTGCTACATCCCCAGTCCTTTTTTATTCTTTATTTTGAGAATAAAGCAGGTTCTTGCTAAGTTGCCAAAGCTGACCTCAAATTTGACATTCTCCTGCCTCAGCCTCCTGAGTAGCTGAGATTATAAGCATGTGCCACTGGACCTAACCTTTAGAAGCTTTTTGGTTCAATTATATTGAAGTTGTCTATTTTTGGTTTTGTTCCTGTGCCTTTTGGAGTCCTGTCAAAATAATATCATTGCCCAGACCAATGTCAAGAATTTTTTTTCCTATTGTTTCTTCTAATAGTTTTACAAGCTGTCTTACATTTAAGTTTTCATTTTTAGAATTTCCATCTATTTCTCCCTAAAATTATAGATGTTTATTTTGGCTTTATGTGATGAGCCAACTCTTTTAACTCTTTTGAAGTTATTCATCAGGCTGACTTTAATTTCTTGGTCTGTCTACTCATTTAATTTTTTTTCTAGTACAATCCATGTAATTCCTTTTCAGGAACTCAACTCTACATTGTAACTGTTTCTTTTGCCTGTACAGTTATTTTCTAATAAGAATATTGGCTAAATGTCAATTTAGTTCTATCAAAATGATATTCCCTTTCCTTTATTCTTGTTCTTAAGTGAGTCAGTAAAGCCAGACTTGGATTTTGTCTGTAAATAGTATTTGAGGATTGCCATGGATCTCACATTTTTCACTGGACACTGATTGACTCTCCTTCTCATATGAGTGTCATGAAAAGATAGGAAAAGAAACCTACAAAAGTGAATACCTAAATCAGATATGCCAGTATGTATTTTAGCTTTATAGTTTGAATTATATTTGAATTACCTGGTCATATATATTATTGTTCAAGCTTAAAATTGCTCTCAAATTTTCATATACTCTTGGAGACTACATCAGCTAGTTTTTAAGTAGATAATTTATTATTTGAAATAGTCCTTCATAAATTAGCATGTAGAAACAAGTATTACTTCAGTAGGGCCTTACCTTACTTCAGGGGTCACACCATTAAGATGATGGAAAAACACCTCAAAACATTATAACTAGACTTGAATGTATTGGAGTAAAATTTTTTAGATGAACAGAGCAGGTATAGAATATGATTAGCAACACAGGCTGTAGAAGCTCATTGTCTAGATTCAAATTGTAGCACCACCTCTCTGGGTTTATCAAAGAATACACATGCTAGTTAGTTTCTTTGAACTTCCATTTTTTTTCATGTGTGAAATGCACATATAACTTTTATGATGATAAAGCAAGAAGATGCACATGAAGGGCTCACTGCAGAGCCTGAATCCTGGAGCATGATTGATTAATGTAAATTGCTGCCAAGCAATTTATATATATATATATATATATATATATATATATATATATATATATATAAAACATATTTGCCATATATTTTTCTTGTATTCCAGAATTAGATTTAATGGATTGATGACCATATGAAAGAACAACTTTTCAAGAATTTGTAAATTATATATTCATAGAACTATAGATATTACTAGGATTAAAATTTGATCAGCGCTGAGTGTGGTGGTGCACATCTGTAATCCCAGTGGCTCAGGAGGCGGAGACAGGAAAGTTCAATGCCGGCCTCAGCAAAAGTTAGGTGCTAAGGAACTTGGTGAGACCTTATCTCTAAATAAAATACAAAATAGGGCAGAGGATGTGGCTCAGTGGCTGAGTGCCCCTGAGTTCAATCCCTGGTACCCCCCTCCCAATTTTTTTTGATCAAATGTAATGAAATATTTTATATGTATGGAAACTGAAACACAGTAAAGAAAAATATTTTAGCAACATTACATCATTAAAATAAAATACTTTACCCAACATTACTTCATTAAAGTCAGATCTTAGACTAGTGCCTCTGTCTTTCTAAGCTGTCTTACAGCAATTTTTTCATTCAGTGCCCTCTCTGCTACCTAAGATCCTGGTCACTAAGAAGATTTGAAAAAGAAATGTGAAAGTATTTGGAAGAATTGAATGTTGATATTTTCTAAACCCAAGGGTGGTAAGGTACTAATTTGGTATATAAACAATAATATTCTTCTTTCTCTCCAGCTTCAACTTCTATTCAGATTTTGATCTAAAAATAAATACATTAAATTTCCTATATCCATCAAAATAAGCCACAAAATTCATAAAATAGAACAAGATTAAAAGACACAGTTGCAATTTTCTAGTGCACCTAGTTCCATGTGATTGAACAATTTCCATAAGGAATAAGTTTGTTTGAAATTTCAAAATGCCTGATACTTAGAAGAGCTAAAATAAAATGTTTAGAATGAAAAGGCTATGAAAGAAAGAATATTGATTAATGTTCAAAACTTTATACATAAAATATTTTAGCTAGTTCAAAAATCAATGTGTGTGATCCGGTCTTTGGAGAATGCAGTGATTCCTACTCAAATTTCCCTCAGAATTTTTTTTTTTTTTTTGCTAGTCTAGACCCCAGCTTTGGAGTTCTACATTATTCATAGAGCTGCTCTTCCCTCATATTCAGGAAAATAGGACATTTTAGATGCCAAGTCTAGCACTTTTCTTATCCACAATATGATAAAAATCACTAAAGTGAAAAATATTAGAAAAATAAATCCTTTTAGGTTGTACGGTATTTAGCTAGTTGGCTCAGGAAAGAGTATATATTTGTTTTCCAAATGCTACTGTTTTCTCAAGGATGGAAATGAAACGGATGTTTTCCCACCACCACCTACTGCTGCTTTGATAATATTCTCTGATGCACCAGATGGTGGGAAAAAAAGTTACTCTTCTACAGCTCTCTTGGTTGAGCAGTTATTTATGGGCCAATGGGATCCATTTATCCACCTTTATTACAGCTTTTCATCCTTACAGACAATAAATCCAAATAACACGATCCTGGATCGTCAATATAATTTACACAAGTGATGAGCTGAAGTGTAGGGTGGTATTTATTTGGGCTTACTGTTCACCTGGTGCTTTATAACTTTCCAAAGAGCAGAGGAATGCAGAAACGAAATTGTAAGAAAAATCAGGCTTGTGCCTTAATAATTGCACTTGAGAAAACAGCAAGAGGCACCTGCTAAAGGGAATCAAGCTCAATATGTCAAACCATCCGTATGATACACTGATTTCTGGTTGTTTTTTCTTAGCTCTTTTTGGATATCCTATTACAATGACATTGACTTAAAATTTGTTGATCTGAATTTGCGTGTCTGTTTATAATAGTCCAGATCAGTAATAATAATAATAATAATAATAATAGCAGCAACAACAATAAAAATACTCTGTATGTGTGTTTATTAACAAGTAGTGTTCTATAGACTTTTGCTAATTCAGTTCTTCATCAGCTCATACTTATATTTTCATGATCTTCAGCAACCTTTGAGCAGCAGCCACTTGATTCTGTGGCTATAAAAAAAATTCCAGGAACAAGTTAGTAAGCAGCAGCATCTAGTGGTTCAGTTGTTTTAAGTTTTTGGGCACCCAGCTAGTGTTAAGGGGAGCTATACTAATTTATGTCTTTTGTGGACAAATAGATTCATTGAGTCTTTTAAAAGAGAAGTGTGAGTGAAAAATATAAAGCTTACATGTTGACCTTGAATTTCTCCCCATTTATGTCCCCACACTCATTTAAAACTAAGCACAATTTGATGGAAATACTTTATTTTCTTGTTCATATGTTGAAATGACGTATTCTCTTCTTATGCTTTAGAAGTGTGCTTCTCAGGCACCATGTACATGAAGGACAGATCACTTTAAAATGCAGATGTGATTTCCTCAAGCTACTGATGGGTTGGAAATTCTAGTTTCAAGCAAAACTAAGAGTTGTCTGTGTTGAATCACACTTCAGTAGCAAGACTTTAGAAATTGCACTGATGCAACTCATTGGACAGTTGCGAAAGTTTTGAGACAAAAGAGATCTACAACTTTTATAACTTATCTAAAGCTATGGCTTGAATGAAAATTTGGATCAAGACTCTGATCCAGATTGACTGAACTTGTGCTAAAAATTCTTTCCTCCCCATTCTATGAAGATCAGGTCATTGGGACTCAATTTCCCAAGAATTTTTTTAGATCCAAGTGGCAGATGCTGATTCAGTTTGTATGAGAAGTATCTAAACATCAGGATTTTTTAAAAAAGAAATTGTAGATTATTTAAATGTCAGCTTCTTTGAAAACCACTGTTTTTCTGAAAGAAGAAGAAGAGGAGGAGGAGGAAGTGGAGGAGGAGGAAGGAAAGAAGAAGAAGGCAGGGGCAGCTTGAACATTTGTTCAATTAATTAACCATGGATTAGGCCAAGATTTCTCAAATTTCAGCTGCTTACTTGGAGAAGTGATATAATTCAATGGACCTTACCCTGGAGCTTCAGATTCAGTAGGTCTGGGTTAGGGACACAGGACTGTGAATTTCTGATAAATTCCTAGTTGCCTCTGATGTGGCTGGTGCAGGGACAACACCTGTGAGAACCACTGGCTTACTCTGAAGCAATGATGACTCAATTTTCAAGACTTAAAAGTTAATGAATTTACCTCTGCATTTGATAATTATAGTTCCTTACTACCCAGGCAAAATGATTTATTTGGTCTCAAAAGTGTAGACATTTTATAATAAATCATTTCCCAATAAAAAGAGCATGACAAGAAAGGTGTTGTGTAAAGAAAATGTTTGCTGTAAGGTGAGTGTCTTTATCATTACAGTACCCCAGATTTCAAACGGAAATTTCAAGGGACTTCACTTTTCCTCTCCTTATGTCAAGAAATTTAATCCATTCACCATAGGAGAGGAAAAAAAAAACTATATGATTCACAAGGACTTCTTCTCTCAAATATGTCATTCAATCATCTGAATTATTTCAAAAGTGATTTCATTATTATCTGTAAGTAGTTAGTCTCATTTTAGAGACAACCATTGCTATAATTTTATTCACAAGGAGCAATTAAATTTCTAGTCTTTTTTATTCAGGTTATAAAAGAAAATTATTATTGTAACTTGTATACATAAAAAACCTCTTGTTAATTTCTTTCTCCTAAGAAAATGGCTTGAAATTCAAACAGCAGAGAATAAATTTTATTTTTAAAGGAAATTCCATGACTTCATCTTCTGTTCTTCTGGGTAAGATACCAAGTTGCAAAATCAAAGAATAGTCTTTTACATTGATATGAATGTGGTCAACGAATAAAGGAATCACATTGACGCTAATAACCAAAGTAGACATGCATCCTAACTGCCCTTTTTTCCAAAATAAAATAACATGTTTCAGTGTTATCCACCCTGAGGTTGGAGCCAGGCTCAGCCACTTATTAACAAGTTGACATTGAATTATTTATGTAACCTTTCACAGCAGTGGAATTAATTATATCTACTCATCAAGACTGCTATGCATATAAAATAAAATGGCATCAATAAAGCACTCGATATATTACCAAACACACAATAGATGTTCAATAAAAGATTGTATTCCACCTCATAAAAAGCCGTCAAGCTTCAGCTTGAACACATTTATCACTGAGCTATCACTCTTTTGTAATTTTATTTTCTTTATAGGGTAGTTTCTGAATTGGAAAAACTCTGTGTCTCTACATATTTCAACCACAATAAATTGCAGCAACCACATTATGTTAAAAACATAAAAATAAGAAATCTTTCACCAATAGCAAATTATTTTCCAGTCTAATCGAGGCCTAGACAAAATTAGAGAAGTCAGTCATAAAATGCAATGAAAAATTTAAATACCGAAGGAAGGTAAGAAACATCAATCCTTTGAGAGAGACAAATTTGTCCTATTTTTGACAAGTATTGAGGAGCTATAAAAAATGTCATTATATGTATCAAATCCTAGTACTTTACTTTTGATCTCATTCTCCTTGACACCTCACTTCAATTTTTACTTATTATACTTAGGGTATGTTAACATGTGCTACATAACAAGACAAAATTTCACTGCCTTAGAAAAGAAAAAGTATGATTTTCACACTCTATGTCCTGTGGGGGTCAGCTGGAAGATCTGATCCATGTTATCCTTACTCCTAGACCCTGAATGATTATTGAACTTTCTGGAATACTGCTATTGATGTGGCATGCATTGGGATTTATAGTTTTCACCTGGAAGTGAAATGTGTTACTTCTTTTTACATTTTATTAGCCAAAGTAAGTCACTCAGTTGTCCATGAATTAAACAGGTGGGGGTGAGGTAGATGGGCAATCTTGACATACGCCCAGCAGTAGAAATCCAAATATTTGTGAACATCCTGAACCATTTCCACAATACTATTGTAATTCCACTTTTGAGAAACACTTCCTATCCTTTCCTTTTGTGATACTGAATTACATTGACTCTCTTCCATTTCTACACCCTCTCCTGTGCTGCTTCCTTATATTCTTCCTTCCCCTATGTGTTGACCTTTCCCAAGAGTGTGCCCTGGACTGGTTTGTGCTTCTTTTCCCTCTGTCTCATAATTTTATCTACCTATAAAACTTATTTATCAAAAGTGCTTACACAATTTGCACATCAACAAGTTTTTATCTTTGTAGAGTTCCAGGCCCACATTTTTTGGGAAATATGCACTTGGGTGATTCATGGTACTTCAATTTTACCAGTCTTCCCAGAGTCAAGAAATCCAGTTATTTTGTAGATCCACTTTCTTCCAATGTTTCCAACACCTTTGGTTTTATTTCTTATATTCTTTTTTTTTACAGTTTAGCCTTTCTTCCATATGCTAGCTGTACAAACCCTTTTTTTTAAGTAAAATCAAATCTCTTATTAATTTTCCTTTGTTACTACTTATGAGAGGGAAACAAATAGTCAAATAAAATATAGCACTTTATCAATCATACTGGTTTTCTTTCCTGTTCCTATACCACAAATACTGGGAAACACCAGTACAAGTTATTTAACTACAAATAAAATGAAATGAAAGCAAAATCACAGTCAACAGGTACATGTATTGCTTCTCACCATTCTCTAACAAATCTTAACTCTATATTTTAGCATGTTTATTTTTCTCATTTTTCCATATTAAATGAAAACTTTCATTAGTTTCTTCTTTGTTATTTATTGTTACTTCACCATGACTTTCAACTTTACCATTAGTCTTATGAGATCATCTATAACATTTTTTAAATTTTTTTATTTGTTCTTTTTAGTTATACACAGCAGTAGAATGAATTTTGATATACATACGTGGACTATAACTTCCCATTCTTGTGTTTGCACATGATGTGGAGTTATACTGGTGATGTATTCATATATGAACATAGGAAAGTAATGTCATTCTACTACCTTTCCTTTTCCTATTCCCTTTCCCTTCCATTTATTCCTCTTTTTCTAATCCAGAGAACTTCTGTTTCTCCCCCACCATTATTTGTTAGAATCTGCATGTCAAAGAGAACATTCAGCTTTGGTTGTGTTTTTTTGGGGGAATTGGCTTATTTCACTTAGCATGATAATCTCCATTTCAGTCCACTCACTAGCAAATGCCATAATTTCATTCTTCTTTATTGTGTGTGTTTGTGTGTGTATCTTTCCTATTTACCTCTGTGTTCTCATATCTTCTATTCCCTT
The DNA here is from genome assembly GCF_045843805.1 of Urocitellus parryii. Lineage (NCBI taxonomy): Eukaryota > Metazoa > Chordata > Mammalia > Rodentia > Sciuridae > Urocitellus > Urocitellus parryii. Next base: position 111,657,764 of record NC_135540.1, on the reverse strand, counting down.
GTCCTGGGGGAATAGATATACCTACTCTGATCAGATTACTTTCTTCCTCTTTGTTCTGTATTCAACTTTCTCCCACGTACTTAGTGACCAGTCTTGATTCCTCCTCTTGGTAATATTTTCAAACTCCATCTGTGTACTAGTTATTGTTTCTTAAACAATCATAATATACACATGCTCAGGTACTTATTGCAATGTTGAAAGAAAACCAAGTCTTTAGTCTTCCACTTTTTTCTATTTTACTTGTTTTCCTTCATTTTAGCTTTTAAATATATACTTGTAGAAATATGGTTGATACTCCATTTCCCTAATCTCTTCTCTACTTATTTTTGTTACCTACAAAAAAATTACTATTGTCAAGTTCTCTAAATGGCTTTGCTTCTAAATCCCCTCTTTGAGATACTTGCCTCCCTCATTATTGGAAAATACTATACATAGCAACTTTCTTAAAATTCTCTCCCCCCTTGACTTTCTTCCCATCAGTTCTTGGGAGTAGTCCTGTCAAAATATCATTATGAGATTTTCTTACTCTTCTTATTGCTGAAGTAATATTTCCTTCTAAGTTCTGTCCCTTGTCTTCATCTCTACTCATAAACCTCTCAACACTGGTATTTCTAAATCTACACATCTAACAGAAACATAGATGGATCTATCCACATCCGTCTGTTGTTTTTGTCATAAGCTATTTTTACCTAACCAAAAAAATGAAGTCATCGCACTTTTCCTTGTCATTCCAGCAGAACACAAGTCCTCTTGCTTTCATTACCTATTTATGTACATGATACTTTCATGATACTCAATTACTCAAGCTAGAATGCATGGATCATCTTTGAATCCTTATTTTTTTTTTTTAATAAATGATCTACTGATGTTATCTGGGCTGCACAAAAGAGTTATCCAAATGCAGGCTGTGAGTCAGATTGAGAAAATTAGAAATTATAGTAATAAAGACAAAGACTGTATTATAAGTGAAAGCAGGACTCATTGGGTAAACCAACTCTGATGAAGTGGCTCTACCCAGCAGCCAGAGTCTGCATGTTTATTTATATAGGTATGAACACCAAAGGGATTCACTGTGAAAGGGCTTCTTCTAGAGGTAAACAGGATGAAGTTGAGTAAAAGAGCTTGATTAGGGCCTTATCAATTTAAGCCCTCATCTACTTCTGGCCACATGGAATTTGAAATGAAGACTTGTGAGCTAGAGAATTCTGTCACAAACACAGAATTCTCCCTACCAACAGGAGTCACCTTACAAATGGGCATTCCCCTCATTGTTCTACATGTCTCGCTATCCAGGCTTATATAGTTCAAGTCAATGATATATTACTGCTCATGCCCATCAACTTATCTTTTATTATTACAACCACTCAACTTCTTTTCTATCTCCTGTTCCTCCCTTTAAATCTGCAGTGACAATATTACAAAAAAGAAAGTTTGAAATTTCCTCCAATCAACCTCCCTGACAAGTGACTTACTCATTTATACAACCACCAGTGTGATCTTTCTGAAACACAAATCTCCTTGGTTCACTTCTATGATCCATCTTTCTTTTCTTTATTTATTTGATGCCAGGGATTAAACCCATGGCCCCTTAACCACTGAGCCACATCTCCTCAGCCCTTTTTGTGTTTTAATGTCTTATCTTGAGACAGGATCTCGCTAACTTGCTTTGGACCTTGATAAATTTCTGAGTCTGGTTTTGAACTAGTCATCCTTCTGCCTCAGCCTTCTGAGCTGCTGGGATTACAGGCATGTGTCACCGAGCCTGGCTTGTATCTTCTTTTAAACACTAGGAAAAAATTAAAATTTCACAACAAAGCAAGCTAAAAATTTTTGTCTATCTGTGTTTTTCTAGCTCTGTGTCTAGTCAATGCACTTTACACTTTCCCATGGGCTTGAATTAAAGTATAGGCATCTTCTGTAATTCAGTGGCTCTCAACCATGGGCTCTTGTGCACTATCTCCCCTCAGGAAACGTAGGCAATGATAGAGCTCTTTTGTTATCACAACTTCAACAGAGGCACTACTGGCTTCTATTGGCTAGAAGGCAAAGATGCTTAAGAACATTCTAAAATGATTAGCACAGCCCTTCAAAGGAAAGAATTATCTGACCCAAAATTTCGATAGTATCAAGATTGAGGAATCTTGCCCCAAATCATCATCATCATTCTCATCTCTGGGCCTTCCTGAATGCTGTTCTGTCTGTGTAATAATCTCCCCTTAACATCTAATTTACACTAGTTTGTCACTTCCTCTGAAATTATCCTAGCTTCTTCACATCAAATTATGCTCTATTCACATTATTCCTTTTCACAAAATCATTTGAAGTAATTTAATTACCACAGCAATATTTCTTGCTTTGGTAATAAAAATGCTGCAAAGCATGGAAATAAATTATATTAATATTCCCCCCCCCCACTCCAAATGGTCTACTCATATTCTATGATTCATCCAAAATGGGTAATTCCCCGTTTCTACAACTTGTACACTCCTATAGTTTTGGTCATCTGTTTATTCTAATTTATATTCTTCCTTATCTGCCTGTTCATCTCTACCAAATAAACACTTAGCAGGTTTCCATAGCTTATCTTCTGTAAATCTCTGCTTCTTTGAGAATTGATCTAGCTTGATCATTGATTTATTCTCATACTCATCATCAACTGATTTTTTCTTTTCTATTTATTTCTCTTTATTCACTGAAAATATTAGCAGGAGCATCAGTCTTTATAGCTAAAAAAATTCCTAGCATAACTCCAGAAAAATGCAGCTGCAAAGCACTTTTAATTGCTGATCATTTCCAGCAATGCTGATAATATTTTAAACATTTAAAATATTTTAAATATTTTAACATTGACTGCTTACTATGAAGCACTGTGATAAGTTCCTTAACATCATTTGTTTCTCATTTCTTTATCCAATACCTGTTTTTCTCAGTATCTTGACCCTTATATCGCAAAATATCTTTTCCACTATTTCTGTGAGTAGCTCATTGTTCCTCTAAATTCACTCTCAGTTTCTCACTCTTTCAGGTCAATCAATGTGAATTGCATCCATGCGTTCATTTGCTCTCTGGTTCCCGTTTGGGTTTGGGTGACACTGGGCATTAAAAAGAATTGGGGTTCTTATTCCTCTGATTCCCATCCCCATAGAATCACTTTGGGTTGGCTTCATATCTCCATTGATATTGAAGATCTTTTCACACAGCCATCTCCATGTAGACATCTATGTCTTTGTTCCTTTAGGCATAAGGTTGATAATGGCTTCCTTCTGCTTCTACACATCAGATATGCATTCCTCCTAGTTGGTTTTCCTAAAGCCTACCTCAACCTTGTAAATAACCCATCTGTTATTTTTTAACTAATTAGTTTTATATTACCTAATTTTTTATGCCACCTATTTCCTGGCAGGACCCTGAATGATCATCTGTCTCAAATAGTCAAATATTTACTTCCATAATGCCATCTCTAGAAAGGATATTATCCATAGGGGCTGAATACCAGGCCTTCTGTGGTGTGGTTACCTCATCCTTCCAGGTTGCTTATGTCAAAACTCCAAGCAATTTGTCATTAAGACTTCCAGGCACTGTATTCTACTACTTCATCATAATCATTCACTTCTGTTCTTATCTCACACTGGGTGAGGTCTTCCTGCCCCTTTCTGTACAATGTCCTGAATATATATTCATTACAGGTGTAAATATAAAGGTTCCCCAACTTAATTATGGTTTTTTTGTGTGTTTGTGTGTGTGTGATTTACAATGTTATTTACACTTTAAGTAAAAACCATATCTAAAATTATAAATTTTGACTTTTCTCAGGCTAATAATAATGTGGTATTATACTCTCTCATGGTGCTGGGCAATGGCAGTGAGCCACACTCCTAGTCAGCCCTATAATCAGAGGGAAAACCATTGATATGCTATCTCGTGCTGTGATGCTAATCTACAATGTTCAGTAGGCTGCAGGTATTACATGCCCTTTCTACTTGCAATATCTTACAATGAGTTCATGGTGATGTAACCCCATCAAAAGTCAAAGAGAATCATTGTTTGTTTAATATCACTCTTCCCCATTAAAATGTGTTATGTTTTTAATATAAGGTGTTCCCTAAAAACTTATG